>NC_141352.1:15373855-15431355 GCF_057382095.1 Aulonocara sp. 'chitande type north' Nkhata Bay
CCATTTTTGTTCATTTTCAAGCTTTTCATTTAGTCACATTTTTTCTAAAAACATGATATATGGTCAGATGATCTGCTGTGGATAACAAGGTTCGGAAATCAAAAAGTATACTCCAGCATGCACGAGCGTGTCTGCTGGGAGGAACACAGTACCTCACTATCTCCTCAGGGAAACAGCCGTTGATGGCATTGATGTATTCCTGGAGGGGAGACCCGGGCTCAGCCTCGATCTCTTGGACTTTCTTCAGTCCACCACTGGTCACAAAGAGGCGCCGTGCTTTGCTGTCGTGAGGCAGCACCTTTGAGAAAAGGACTGGCATGAAAAACAGTCTTGAACTAAATGACACCAAATAAAAAAAGACTTGATCAGATTATGGTCCTGCTTGTAGAGTTACCTTGCTGAACTGACAGACCACATGTTTAAGGATGTTGCTTGGAGCTTCATAGAGGAGGGGCTCCAGACTTGGCAGGTAAGTACACTTCTGCAGAACACTCTTCAGAGCTTTTTTACTCTAAAAGTGCACAAGAAAAGAAAGTCCTTCACATTTGATCCCACTCAGAGACATTATAGGAGAGAGACACTAGACTCAACGAGTCCTTAAAAACAGCAAAGACTGGGACAGAAGTGTAACTTCCAAGTGGAACAGCTTGGTGCTGATGTCCAAAACCAATCAAATAAATAGTTATTTTTAATAACTTCCCAGCTAACCTTTGATTTTAGATACTTTGCATGGCTGAAAAAAGGCTCCTCAATTCTAATCCTAGTGCAGCTGAGAGTGTACCGAAGGTGTACTTCTGTCGCTGATAACAGGGCCTTTGACTGTAATTAGTTTGTTTAAAAGTCATGTAAACATAAAAAATCATAAGCAAACACTTTTGTGACTTTGTGCTGTGAGAAAAAAGGCTGATTCTCTGGATGCTCAGAGGAAACCCTTACTTTGGTCTGCAGGTCCTCAGAGCTGCTGGCGTTCATGTAAAGCTCCAGTATTTTGGGCAGCAGGTTAGCTATGGTCACTGCCTTGGCGTGCTCAGGGGTGTGATGCCCTATCTGCCCCACTGACCAGACTGTGGCCGCCTTGATGTGATCTTCAGACTCCTCCGACAGACATAGGGCCAGCTGGGGCACCCCCTGCAGGACAGGAGGGCACACAGCACAACAGGGCCGCCTCAGTTAACATGACCTACATAGCAAGCATGAAGAAACATCACTGGCTTCAGTGGCTGGATTAGCTGTCACATAAAGAGTTATTACCACCTTAGAGACAATGACAGCCATGGCAAGGCTTTCACTGTGAGCTGCCACATATCCCAGCATCATAATGCCAGGCAAACGCACGTTTCCATGGCAATTGCCCAGGTAGTCAATCACTGCTTCCAAGCCCCCACAGTTCACAATCACCTGGGCCAGCTGGGAAAACAAAACACGCATGCAGGCACTTGACTGTGCGTCTCTTTTGTGTGCGTTTGTGCCTGCAAATGTGAGTGCGCACCGTACCTCTGGAGTGTGTTTCACCACCTCCCTCATTAGGGTGACGACATTTTTCTTGACGTACTCATCTGGATCTCTGAGACAGGACATGGCTGCGGGGAAGATCTCAGCTTCTATCACCATCTCTGCCAGGCTCACGGAGTGCTTGCTGATCTGAGTGAGGGCAGCGAACACCTGCCTCTAGATGGAGACAAAAAAGATGCCTGAATATTTTCAGAGATCATTTACAGTGTTGAAATGGAGATTGAGTCAATACTGCATGTTCTCCATTTAAATTTACAGCATCTTTTTCTTCTGGTAATTTTGTTTTATTAACAAGAAATTAGAACATAATGTGTAACTCCGTCTGAAAGTGAAAACCTATCCAAATTCTAAGCATGTTAATTTTTTTTAACAGTGATTGGTTTCAGAAAGTGTCCTTATAAAAAAATGATTTTCATATTTTACTCAAGACTTTTTTTCAATATTTAAGCCTCGCAGATTTTAAAACGCTGATCATTTATAAGCTTTAACTGAATTTTGTACAATCAGAATTTGTGCTCAACAGGTCTGCACTGAATAAAGTTTCCTGTTAAGTATTCATGGTGAAAGATATTTTCATGCCAACATTTCAAAATAAAATTCTGCAGGAATATTTTAGTAAGTCAGAAATAATAAATTATCTCAGGACAGGATAAGACTTTTTGAAATGTGAATCAATGGAGTTGCTAAGTAGCACAAAAAAACAGAACAACTCCTTGCGTGTTTTTGTACAAATAAAAAAATTCTTATAGTACACACTAACATACATACTTTTTTTCAATAATACTACCCACACCCCTAATAATAATTGTTTATCATTTACACCAAAATATTCCAAAAATATAACATAAAAAAGATTAACGTAAAGTAGAATATGGAAATCCTTACTTTTATACTCCAAAAGTATTCAGTGATCCAAAATATTTAGAATATAATTTGTTCTCTTTAAAACTGCCACTTGTTAGGTCCTCATTCTACTCTTCCTACATTTTAAAGATAATTAGGGACGGATAAGTATTTTAAGTACTGAAAAGTACACCTTAAATTTAGATAAATTGTGTAGTAAGTGTTGGAAAATCACAGTACACATTGCTAATGTACCCATGTCTAGATGACATATTTTAGCATAAAAATCATTAATATTCTGAGGCTTTTACACTTTATGTTTTGACTACTTTTTTATTTATTGTGTTTCTTTTAAACATTTAACAAAAAAAACCCCAAATAAGTTCTTTAAAAAGATTATAAATTACTGTGTAAAAATAATAAATTAATGTATTTAAATAAGGCTGGCGTTTCTTTGATTCGCATTTTGACACATGTTAACCTGAGCTAAAGCATTGGCTATTCTGACGAGACATCGAAACAGTCATTAGGGCCTCACCTTGAGCTTGGTGTCTGGGCTGAGGATCATCTGTGCCAGGTGTGCGATGGCTCCAGTGTCCACCACAGTCTGTGCCAGCTCTGGCGTGTGTTTGGAGATGTCACTGAGAGTGGAGGCTGCGATGCGTTTGAGGGCCATCTCTGGCTCCAGAAGACTCAAGACCAGCAGGGGAACGGCACCCGCGTCCACCACTGACTGAGACAAGGCTGCATGGGAGAGGAGGGAAAGGCGGTGAACACATACACACGCAAAAAACTGTGAAACAAAGAATGATGTTAGAAAAATGTAGTAAATCATAAAGTGTTGCATGCTCGAACTATGAAATCACTCCATGAAGTCATTCTCTATCAGCTTCTTGATGAGTGTACCCTCCTAACCCGCATTGTGTCGTGCAATGTTGCCCAAAGCCCAGGCAGCAGCCTCCTTCACCCCGGGGTCAAACTCCTCCAGGCACAGAACCAGAGCGTCCACCCCCCTGCAGGCCACCACAGCCTGCGACAGCTCTGGGGAGTGTTTGGCTACTGCACGCAGAACAAATGCTGCTGCCTTCTTATAGAACCTCTGCACACAAACATACACAGACACCTGCATCAGTTTTTAAAATGAACTGCACCCTTCAATTAAACTGTCATCTTACGTAAATCATATTAAATATTTTACATTTTTGCTGTTTGGGTTTCTCTAAAAATGTCCAGAAATATGGCTTCTGTGCTCTGAAGCTTTCCTACAAAGTATGTAAATAAAATAATATATACAGCCACACAGTGCAGTGAGGGGATGTGTTAATTCTGTTGGGCTTCCTGATTAGTATTTTGCTGTCGGGTGGGGTTTCGGTCCACTTGCTCCCCTACAGGAAAAGAAATCACTGCAAATCAATACAAAAAATTTCTAAAATGATCTCTTTTTACCCCATGATGAAACATTGCAATTCCCTTCCCATGATTCCCGTGCTGTGGCTTACAAAATCACTAGATCCTGGGAGATTTTGGAAAAGGCGTGTTTTTCTTTCTGCTCCGTGAGCTACCACAGAAATCTCACTCTGATATTTATTTTTGAGCTTTTAAGGAGGCCCCAGGTTGGTCTCTGTAAACAGATGGTATGTTGGGGGTTGTCACCCCACTTTTAAAATCTGCAAAGCACTGTGATCTTATTTTCTACTTGTTTTAGAGGAGGGCTTTTTGTGTGTTTGGTTTTACTTTTGTCTTATTTGACAAATACAATAACAACAAATTTTAATATTAAGAAAACAAGAAAAAAAACTGCATTTTGAGCCTCTGAGTGGGCTGACAGCAAAAAGAAAGAGGAAACAAAGGTCTGCTTGCTCTTAGGTTTTGAAGTAGCCCCCAGGCGGGCAAGTTACCCCAACACACATTCTCACATTCAAATGGCTGACCCTGAGGTCCTAAAGGGTGACAGCCACTGACTGCCTCTTTCCTCTCTCTCTCTCTCTCTCTCTCTTTCACACACACACACACACACACAAACAGATCAAAACTGGAAAATCAAACTGAAGTAGAAAATTGTCAGGAAGATTGGATGCTCACATTCTGCAAGGCCAGGGAATGGGCCAGCTGTGGCAAGATGTCTTCCTTCACCACAGCCTCTGCGAGGTCCTCACTGTTGTCTGCCAGGCGGCCCAGAGCCAAAGCTGCCGTATGCTGGATACTGGGGACAACATCAAGCATCAAGGGGCGCAGCAGGGACATCACACCTGCAGGAAAACAGAGGTGAGGAGAGGAGGGGGCAGGAGCACAGCTGGGCTGGGCTCTTGTTTGTTTATCGCCCACTTTGTCCCAGAAAGAGGAAACCAGCAGATGTTGCGCTTAAACCACAGAAGCACGTTTAAGCTTGATATTTTATTTAATATTACGTTCTAGTATCAGCTGATGTTTGCTGGAGCCACAGCCGTAAAGGTGCTGGTCATGATGAAACCAGGAGATGTCCTGACTGAATCATCAGAGCTGAACAGGTGATGGAGAAACACGTTTACCTTTTAGGTGACAGGAATGAGTTGAAGGGAAGTTATGAACTGTTTCTGAGAGACAACACCAGGATCATTTTCTACGTAGCTGACAGCTGGTAACTTTTGCCAGTGGGCCAGGTAGGACATTAACGGGGAAAGGGGGGCACGAAAAAATATGTTTCTTTCTTATTCTCATTTAAAATGTCTAGCTTTTAATAAATAATTATCTGAATCTTTCAACCAAAGTGGTCATCTGATGTAAAATGTATAGAAATCATACATATATACCAACAAGACAGTGTACATCACTGTCACAACAGCATTTGTTTTCAAAGGCTTTATAGCTTTACTTATAACACCTGGTGGGCCGGTCTCTAGTCGATTTTTTGTCCCAACCCTGGCAAGGAGTGAGTAAAGGAAGCAGATGTCGGCTGTCTTACCTGCATTTTGGAGTAGTTCTATATTTTGTGGCCGGTTCGCGAGATCAGCGACAGTTTGCACAAACTGCATCCTCGCTTTCTGATATTGTTCGAAAACTGCAGAGAACAGAAGTGGCAGAACAGACGGAAGACGTGAAAACAGTGGAGTGAAATATCCGCTCGGCCTCATCACTACACCTCATGAAGTTCACCTTGAACGACGTGGCGCTGCGACATTGTGGTGTAATGTGCGGTATTGATGGATACCGCGTCCTCTCACACTTTTTACTCCGTTATCTTCCTGCTTCCAACGAAACACGGTGCTATTTTTCAAGGTCTGGTCCTCAACAGGTAGTGTTGTGATTACCGGTCGCCACGGCAACAGACGGGACGCAGTATGTCCTCGTCGAAGATCGTCTACTAGGAAAAAAAGAGTGATGAATCACTCCCGGTACGCTCGTGTCCGCTCGCCACGGCTCGTGTTTTCCGAAAAAGTGTTCAAAGTGAGCCATCTAAGGACTTCCTAGGTTCACTTTGCGCTGTTTTCAGTTCCCGCTAAAACACGACGCTGTCTCACTCTGCGGGGATTTATTGAACAGAAAAACGAAAAATGAAAGCGGCAAAAACTGAAGAAAGTGAAAACACAGCGTGCATTATGAGTGAGCTCTCAACATGAGTTTCTTTTATTTTTTTTAATCCCTACATGTGTCCTCATATAACCTCCCTGGATGAGCTCATGTAGACCGCTCTAAATAATGTCGTTGCTATAAATGAATGAATGAATGAATGAATGAATGAATGAATGAACTTAAAATTTAATAAGTGACATGGGCCGAATAGTCGTCATTGTTTTTGTTGTCTCTAAAATATCGATCAGTTTTATATCTTGTTTTAGTGCTGTGGGGAAAAGAGTAATAAATGTAATCAGGCGACAGAGGAAACTCCGTCTATTAATAAATGATTATTTTAAAAAAAAAGGCTTATGCGCTCATGACAGTGTAAAAAAGTTTGCCTATAGGAGTTAAATGGCTGATCCAATTTATTTCTTACTTTTTAAACTTGTTAGCGGGAGTTTGCAAACCTGTCTGCATCTGCTAGCCTACATTTGAAATATTGGCAACTTTTACGTATAGGATTCATATTATTATTTTGTTTTCTAAATGCAAGGAAAAGTCGATTTTACTATCTTTTCTTTTTTATTAATTTTCTTAGCTCTATTGTAACTAAGTTTGGCGCCAGATAACACCTCATTCTGTGTAAATATTAATACGCAAGTATTTCGTTTTACTTCGCTTTCTTGGGAGGTTTCCCCAAATAAAATATGAAGGCTGCAGGAAGTGGAGCATATTTCTATATGAGCCTTTATATGATTCTTTTTTTTTTTTTTCGTTTTTCTTTGTTTTGTTTTTTTTTTTTAATTTTACCTTTGTTGTGTACCTTTCGATTTGCATTTTTTCATTATTTCTCGGGGGATTTTTTTTTAAATAAAAAGTGTAAAAAAAAATTTTTTTAAGGGGACAAAACTTTAAAAAATAAACACCGTGTAAAAATAAATAAAAATCTTAAAAATCCCCCGCGGCTTATAAAAACAGCGCAGGCTATCAGACATATATATATATATATATATATATATATATATATATATATATATATATATATATATATATATATATATATATATACATACATACATACATACATACATATATATATATGTATATATGTATATATATATATGTATATATATAGCGTAACGCAAAACTAAATAAAATAATAATAACAATAATGAAACAAAAAATAACTTATCACAGAGAGAAAAACAACAATTTTAGCGTAGTTTTTGTATAATTACACATTTTAAATTATACTTTGATTAAATCGGTGAAGTCTAATCAGGCCACTTGTTAAACAAATCAAAATTAGGTCTGAACGAATAAACAGTGGTTTATCTCTTTACCAGCCAGTTCTCCTCCACGTCCTTGCTGTGCAGAGCCTGCCTCTCTAACCGAGTCATACTAAATCCTGCTCATTCAGACTGACATCTGGCGCTCTGTCTGCCTTTTAGTTCGACTTTTTCATTTTACACCCATCAAACTGATCGATGATCTCCCAAAATTCAAGAGGAGAAAGAAAAAAAATCGAAGTGACTTTGCCAGTAAGTGTAAAATGTTTTATTTAGATGTTTTATACTGTGCAACAGTAACAATACAATAACTTGTCCATACAATCGAGCGATACAAATACGGAAAGAAAAAAAAACACAAGAAAAAAACAAAAAACAAACAAAGAGACATCAAAACATCTGTCGTTGAGCATGAAATGAAGCTGAAGAGGAGCCCAAGTCATCCCCACGGAATAAAGGGGAATAAGAGAATAACATCGCCGCTGATTAAATATGCATTTTGCTTCTATTTACACACGGATTCTCTAAAACGGAGCGTTAAAGTCGTGGAGGACGAGCAATCCGAGTCCACTGCAGTTACAAGAAACGTTTTTCTTCTTCCAGTAAAAAGTAAAGTCGATTCTTCTTCCGTAGGTTTTTTTCCACCCTACAGCCCTATACAAACTTTTTTGTTTTCTCCTTTCATTGGTACAAGGTGTGCCTGGACACTTCTTTAAAAAAAAGAAAAGAAAAAAAAACGTCCAAAATTACACTCATGGGACAAACAAGCGAACCTTCTCTGAGACCAAAAAAAATAAAAAATAAAATAAGGAAAGTGGCGCTACCATGAGCATGCATGTTTAAAGTTTCCACCCCACACGCACATGAAGTAATCATGATAAACACTTTTAATTTGAAAGACGTGAAAACAGGAACAGAAGAGTCACCTTCAGTCACTTCAGGAAAATAAAGATGCAGCTTTTTCTTTCAAAAAAAGTACATGTTTGTCCTTCTCCATCCTTCCAAACTTCCTTTTCCCCTCCTCCTCCACCCTCGACATCTCGTTTTCTTTTTAAAATTCCCACGCCGCTTTTCCTTTCTTCTTTCTTTCTTTTTTTATTTTATTTTGAAATGTCTCCGATTCCACTACGTTTAAACTTACAGATGACGCCATAATATTGAGAACAACAAATGGAGAGAGAGAGAGAGAGAGAGAGAGAGAGAGAGCACATTGTCTACACAATGTAACTACGTTGGCATGAAAACAGTATTAGCTGAGCGGGTGTCTGGCGTTGGCTGGTCTGGTCCGGCACTGCTTGGAGCCCCGCGTCATCCGGATGAGGTCGACGAGCCGTTCAGAGAAACCTTTCGGGGTTTGCCGCCGTTGCCGCCGCAGAACTGGGTGAAGGGTCGGCTAGGGCTCGGGGCTGTGGCGGTGGGAGTCCCGTTGACTGTGCAGCCGCTGCTGTTGTTGTTGCTGTTGCCGTGCTGGTGCGGGGACTGCGCAGGCGTGCCGGGGCTCGGCAGAGACGAGGACGTGGACGGAGCCCCGGCTGGACTTCCGGCTTTGTCGCTGGCAGAGTCGCTCTCCTGCCCGGATCTGCTCGCGCTGTTCTGACCTTCCTGCTGCGCGTGGCTCACCTTCATCTTCTTACAGTTGGGTCGGACTCGGTACTTCAGCGGCAGCGGGCCGTTCTGCGGAAGAGGAGAAGAAGTTATTAAAACATTAAAACTTAAACTGTAAATGGGGTTGGCGCCATTTTTAGGAACTTTATTCAGTTTTTTTTTTATTATTATTATTATTTTTATTTAATTAGTTACTCAACTAACCCTGAAGTGACCAAGTGGGGTCATCTAACCTATTTTATTCGTAAAAAAAGTCGTAAAAACTAATTTATTAATGGGTTTCTTCTACAACTTTTTAAACTTGCTTTTTATTTTTTTACGGAATTGATTCATTTATTTGCAAAAAAAAAAAAAAACTTGGAAAGATATGTGGGGGTCATTTACTTTTTAACCCCAAATTTCCATTTTTAATCACTACTCTATAGAGATCAAGATCCAGTCATGTCCTGGCGTACATTCAGTTTGATAACCAGACCAGAAAGTAGCAAGTTTTGTTATAAACTTGCTACTTAACCCAGTAACCCAGATACATCTAAAGCGGTTGGTTTCAGAGGCCACATATGGCATAAAGATCTTGTGCCCTTTGTTGCCCCTCCCCCCTTTTTGCATACACATGATAGAAAACCATAACTAATTGCAGAATGTCCCTGATACACACACACGCACGCACACACACACACACACACACACACACACACATACATACATACATACATACATATATATATATATATATATATATATATATATATATATATATATATATATATATATATATATATATAAAGGGGCAACATAAAATTTAATAATGTTCAAAGTACATATTATTTCAGGTTGAGTACAAAAACATGATACCATACAAATTCGAATATAGCCATGTCCATGGTTATGTATGTGTTCATTTGACTAAAATCTTAAACGGAAACTGATCGTAAATTTTAAACGTTTTTAATATTGAAAATATGTTTTTTTTTTATTATTATTATTTATTTAAATTTTGGCATCTTTAACAACATGTATGAACAAAAACCCTCTTTCTCGAACAGCTTCCCCATTTGGAGATTTTGTGTTTTTGAAGACTAAAATAAACAAGCAGAAAAATATCTATATTTAACTGACCGCACACTATACAACACCAGCTACAACAAAGCGATAAAAACCTATATATAACAATATACAAAAACTTCAACGCAATGATAAAATAATATTTTAAAAGCTCAGCAATCAAAACGTAAGTATCTATTCTATTTATGTCTCAAGGTGAAATTTTAAAAGTACCTAATTTGGTTGATATTAAATGTATTTTTAAAAATAAATTGTGATTAAATACATTAACTGACACCGAGGGAGATGGTTTTATTTAACAAAGAAAATATTATTACTATACTGCAGTGTATCAATAAAAATTAATACACTGCAATTACAACTCAATAATTGCAGTGTATTAATCACATCTTGAGATAAAAAACAAAACAAAAAAAACCTTAGCTTTCTAAAAATGTGCAAAAATATTTCTTACCCTTCTCCAAGTATAGATATATGCTATATCCATTAGCGTGTAGTAATCTTTCAGAGGTTCATCTTCATACATGACTTCAACCTTAAGAGGGAAAAAAAAAAGAATGGGTTTATTTATTTATTTTTTATTGTTTTTGTTTTTCACAATAACTTTTGTAAGAGGAAATCATTAAATATGTAAATAAGATATCTCTCAGTTTTTTGTGATACATTTATAGTAAGTATCTCTGAAAATAAATAAATAATTAAACTAAACAGACCTGGTAGGTGTTTGGGATGTCCATTTTGCTGCGCAGAAACTTTCTCAGATGCATAACTGTCATGGCTGCTGGACACTGCAAGTACCTCTTGTTAGCCACCTGCAGATAAAACACATTATAACAAAAAATAAATAAAAATACATATGTATATACATACGTGTGGAATAAAACATTCATACACAATGACTAGAATCTACACACAGGCTGGTCCACCTTAAAAGCAGCAAAAACAATGTAGCCCTTTACCACTGGAGAGAACATAATTATAATTGTTTGTCTCCACACATGTTTGATTATCCCTTATTCTAAGGCTGTTTTAATCCTAAAGTGTTAGCAAAGATGAAAAAAAATGACGGAAACAAAAATGTGGCTAAGTCAACGTGCGATACCTGATCTTTTGACTGCTTGTCCTCCACTGCTCCTCCCAGTCTGTGCGCCAAAAAACAGAGGAAAAACATGAGTAACTTTCCAGCGTATGTATAACTCTAAAACTAAATCACACAGAGTTAGCAACAGAATTCAAATTTTGAAAGATTTGAAAAAAATTCTTTTTAAACATACTATGTTTCATGCAGTACTTTTTTGTGAAGTATTACTGTAGTCAAGTATTTTGGCAAATTCCAGACATTAGAATAAACTTATTAATAAAGTCTTGAATATTATTTTATAATGACTGCAAAGGCAGCTAAAATTTACACACCATTAAAAAATAATTAATTAAAAGGCATTTGAATACAAAAACCAAAATCTGTCATATTATACGCATGATCCTATTTCTGTTCATTACATCACACTGTGGGTAGGACATGTCGTATTTTGATCTATAAAACATGGTACCAGCGTCAGTTAAGCTAGTTTTGATGATTCTAGAGCAGACTGATAATATCGGCTATAGTGGAGCAATATCTGTAAGCGTATCATAACAGCTGTATCTACTAACGAGAAACCTCTATAAATATTAGATTTTGTAGTCTTTTAGGAACAACTATTTTCCATTTCCATGTATTTTTAATACAAGCGTACCTGCTTTGATCAAAGAACTCAATAGAGAGGCTGATGATCTCATCATCTGTAATAATTCTCTTGTCCTCATCTGCTACCTCTCCACGATCTTCATTTGTTCCATTAGACGCTATAGAAACACACACATGCACGGCTGGATGTGAGGGTGGGTTTATATGTTGCGTTTACAGCACAGCAGACTCTCTGATGTGGAAAATATTTCGCCAAAAGAAAAAAAAAGAAAGAAAGAAAAGAACATTTTCTTTCTGACTCACCATCTACGGGGTGCTCTGCGTAAAAGTCTCTTCTCCTCTTCATCTCATCTGAAGACATTCAGAAAGGCGTGTTATTACCAATCCATTCACTTTCACTTCCCACTATTACCTTATTTCAGAAACCATGTGCCAGAGTTCTCAGCGCCCCTTAATATTGTGACTTCCAGGAATAAATATTTGTCGAAACACAAGAAAAGCTAGATTAAAACTGTGGCATCGATGTGAGAATTCATGGAAATAATGATTTGATTCTCCAACATTTCTGTCTTACAGATGGGTGATATGAGACATGACCCTGAAAACTGTTTTGCTTGAACCTTGCAGCAAGAAAAGCAGACAGATTTGATGACCATAACACTCAGCGTCATCCCAATTCAACACACCTCTGCACTTTACAACAAATAATTAACTGTCAAGCTGAAACTTCAAGTTTTTCAATGCAAAGCTTTCCACTACACAACATACACACCATATCCAAATGCCATTACATATACCCTCATCGGTAATGTTCATTTATTCTTATTTTAATATACTTGCAGAGACAAATTTACGTGCAAAAGTCAGACTGAACAGTAAAAATGCGACTCTTACTTTTGAAGAGGCCGGGGACCAGTTTGTACACAATGTCCTGTAAAGTTTTGTCAGACCTAAAGAGAGAGAGAGAGGAAAAGAAACTTCAGTCAAGTATTTAAAACCAATTCTTGTCTGAAAAAATAAGACCAGTATTCATCGCTGTGGAAAACCTCAAACGTGTCATGTCGCCTACACGCCTACATGTGTTTCTCATGTCTGAATGTTTAAATCAGAGGCTGATTCAGCTGTTTAGTGGGGAACCCACAAAGGGAAGGAAACCGAAAACAAGTAATGTATTCGCTTAAGATTGCAAAGGCAGAAAATATACGTTCTACACTGTTTAAAAAGAACAGAAAAATCATATTTAAGGGGTTAAATTCAAGCCATCGGGCGTCACTAAACTTTTAGAACCAAATTTATATGGGCCCTGAAAAAGGTAACAATAACAACGGGGGCAGCTGAGCAAAATGCAGAGACCATGGTAAGCACAGTTCTCACCTAATGTTGAGCAGTGGCTTGGTTTTGTGCACTTGTACATCACAGATGGGACAGTATTTGCTGGTTTCCAGATAGCGCACAATGCACATCTTGCAAACTGCAAAACAGATGAAAAAAAACTGTTAATGTCTGATGAGATCTGAAAGCATTTCCTGAGGAGCCAAATTGAGTTTAAAAGAGAGCAAGAGCAAGAAATACATTTTGCAGCACTGAAAAAAGAAGACTGGGAATGTTTACATTTAATCCAACATATCTCACATTTAGCAGCTTCGGGTGATATGAACTGATTTTGACCCATAAAAAAATTAAATGAAATGAAATTAGACGAGTTTTGCTCACATGAATGAAGACATTCGATGATGGTGGTTGCATCTATGAAGTATCCTCCACACAGAACGCACATGAGGTGAGGGTTGAGCTCGGTAATCTTTATCCTGGTCGTCCGATGCATGTTGAGAGGAAGGAACAACAATCCCTGCACGCAGAAGGAGGACAGGTCAAAACAAAAGCACGCAGAGGTTTGTCAACGCACGGCGGGGCATTTGGACGAGACTGCTGTTTGCTTGGACTGTGATAAAGCAACATCAACCTTTATGCCGATCCAGAAATAACCAGAGGGAAAGACGTTCGTTGGCAGATTTACAGGCAGCGGCGAATAATCATAAATCAATCACTTCCGCTGAGATCGATGGAGCCGTGCGCTCCCCACTTTCCTTCGCCTTAGCTCAGCATCTTTAATGACATAGTAGGGGCAGCAGCGGTCGAGCTTTGAGGAACCAAATCTGAGGCACGGCACGGGAATATTGACCTCCCGCAACTTCAGATTTGCGCGCACTTTTAAAAACATGGATGGTTTAAACTCTAAGCGAAATCGAAAACGGTTTAAACCAAGAGCGCAAATGTGGGGGTAAAAACGAAAACCTATGCGAGACAATGTGAAAAATTAAATAAATCAGGCCCAGCCAGCACCGAAACCTTTAGTTAAGTGGGTAACCCCCTTACTGGGTTGCCATGTTCTGTGTGGTTTGGCGAATTTTGCCAATAATAGTGGGCTAATATCATCCACACGGGCGCACCGGGGTGACTGGGTGAAAGTGTTTGTTTCTGCGTGTGTGTGTGTGTGTGTGTGTGTGCACGCGCGCGCGCAGGGGGGTGGGTAATATGAGGCACCCACTCACTGCGTCAGGTGTGCCACACAAGCCACGGGGAAACCTGAGCGTTTCTATGGCAACCCCGTTTGCTTTTTTAGCCCACATGGCTCTTCGCCAGTGACCAGAACGACAGGATGTCTAAACGAAAACAACACGGCGAGCCGTGCCCGTGTGCAGAGTGGGAACGAGGAAGGACAGAGTCTCCGAGTCCCTCCGTGCACACACACAGCCGCTGGGCTGCCAGGCTGCCGACAGCACGGCTGCCATTTTGTGGAGGAAAAAAAGAAGCATGTATCGGTTCAACGGGCTGCGGGGTTTCCTTCTAAAGGGGGCGAATGAAGCCCACCCCGAGGTGTTTACACGAGCTTTATGTATCTGTGAGCCAGACACAGAGGAGCGTACGAGTCCGACCGGGAGAGAGAGAGAGAGATTTCAGCTTTATTTTGATTCGCTTTGCGCTTTTTTCATCAACACCGCGCAGCACCAATATGGCCAGACGCCAGCGACTGCGCCGAAGTTGAGGCGCACGCTGGGTCATTACAAACCATTTATTCTGCGCCATTTCCAGTTCAAGCACCGCACAGTCCATGTATCAAACACGAATGTCGAATGTAGGCTACACTCTGTGCTCGAGTGCATTTCAACAAAAAAGCGAGGGCGGTAGAGTAAAGTCACCAGATGCCAAAGGATCCCGGTCTTCAGATTTTTATCCGGTAGTTACGATCCGGTGGGCAAATTGGTCTCGAAAAAGATGACCAGTCTGGCGCACTTTTTTGTTTTTTAAAGTTGGACTTGTAAAGATTATCGCGGCTGGGTGCTGTCATTTTTTTTTTAAATTTAATGCAATCATTAAAAGTCTATCCGGGGTAAAGAGTGAATATGAGCGGGTGAGCCCTCTTTAAACGCTGGATGAGAGCCAGCCTGCCCAGCTCGGAACCCACACTGTTACTTTATGGAGCCACAGTCGGCACCATGCCCGAGTCCCGGCTGCTTTTCAATGCTTCAACCGACCTCTCCTTGGCCGCCTGTGAACAGACCACTGCGGGCAAGTTTGGACAGCAAATCGGTTCAAAGGATGCCTCACACACGGATAATGATGGATAATGCCTACATATATGCAGGGAGCCTGTTGCGCCATTAATCGATTGGCTGGTGTTTGGACAACTGCTTTCCCCTCTGACAGGGTGTGTGTGTGTGTGTGTGTGTGTGTGTGTGTGTGTGTGTGTGTGTGTGTGTGTGTGTGTGTGTGTGTGTGTGTGTGTGACCTGCCTGCCAGGTCAGCCAAGAAATCCAAAATAAAGTTAATACGCTTTGGGAACGAATATTGCTGAATGGCCAAAAATCAAAGAATACAGTCTGGATTCAGTTGGGAATACGCTGAATGCAGAGGTTTGTGCACAACACGGGCTTTCCTCTATTTTATTTTATTTTTTTACTGATAATTTGGCTTAAGCTGTAGCTGGTGCTGACAGCAGGCCATCAATTATTTCTCCACAACTAGTACATCTTAAATTCTTTCAAACAAGACACGTTAAATTGGAGATTTCCATCGGTTTCTGTAGTGACCCGTAAAAGCCGTGCTAACCTAATTTATTCCCAGACGAGACCAGTTCCTCTTGTAAAGCGTTCACCTCTTACATGTAGATCAACAGCAGCTGGAAATAACCCAATTAAAAAAAACTGGGATGGCAAAAAGAAAAGAAGGAGAAGAAACACATCAGCCGCTGTGAGTTCATTTAGAAAACCGTGGCTTAAATAGCTCCTGATTAGAACTGACCACAGGACTAAAACGTATCAAAGGAATTACGTTTATTCCGTGTAAATGCCTCCCTACTCAGTGGATGTACTCCATCCAGTCTGCTGGGCTACATGATCGCTCCTATTCACACACATGTGAGCCTGTCAACCTGCAAAAACCAAGCGGGTGGTGGTGGAGTGTGTGTTTCGGGGGGATAGATTCATTTAACCCATTATAAGTGCATACAAGGTCTACACCAGCGTTCATGGGTAAAATGATAATTTTTTACCCCCCCTCGCTCTCTACAGAGGAAACACTAGCTTGCGCCCATCACCAGACTGGGAGCTACAGTGTGCGCCAACACACAGACCGTATAAAGGTGGGAATTATTGCGATCCATAATGAGCTTTTAATTGTCAAACAAACAGTCTGTGTTGCTACAGCTCATGTGAATTTAAGTGGAATTACCAGAGCTTCAGACTGCCTGGAGAGGCACAGCCACTCCTTTGTAGTCGCCAATTTTTTTTCTCTCTCTCCCTTCTTAATTTCTTCTTTAAATTTAAATTTAATAACCATCCTTCCCACTCAGGACAAGCACACACCAAAACGTAAACAGCCAGTTGTAGTCCGTATACGCGTTTAACGACAATCCAGTGTTTACAAAGCAGCCGTCATGAAACATTTATGCTCGGTGGAAACGGTTTGCCTCCCTGGCACGTTCACGGGAGCGATCCAAGTTAAGTTAATAAATCCAACATCCGGTCACGTTCACCGAAAACCAACCTGCCACCCAATTCCCATCACCCCAAAGATCCAAACTCTATAAAATGAAGACTCTACGTGGAAACACGAACGCAGGGGGACCGTTTGAAGCACTTGCTGCTCCTCGCATCGCAGCCAACACAGCCTGGTTCGCCTCGGGTCTCCCACTTTACATAAATCCCAACGACGCAATGCAAACCCGAACCGTGACCAACTTATACGGACGCGTAACTGAACGATAGGAGAAGCAGGAGCGAATGTGCCCGACCCTTAATTGGCGTTTATAGTCGAGCGGGGAACATCTTTTGCTGGGGGAAAAAAGTGGTGCGCAGACCCACACACGGAGCTCCACGTCGGTGATCGCTGCAGCCACCGTTGAAAGCTCCACATCCACCGCTGGACGTAGCGGGGGGAAAACACAAAGACACAAAGCCCAAACCTCGCCCTTTCGCCCCGTTAGTTAGAGACGATATCGAAGGAGACGTACCTGAAGGTTCGGCCGGGAATCGGTGGGCACCGAGGCGAGTAGACAATGAAAGTTGGGAGGCGATCAGCAGAAAATGAATAGGAGTAGAGCCGCCATCTTGAAGCAGGCTGCAGACGCTGTCAGTGGCGGAGAGCGCACGGCGGACTGGAGCGCATTTCAGATGTGCGAATAAAAACTCCCCGTTTCCTCGGCGATTGCGCGGCGTGTGCGTGTCCGACAGACGCCTTCCAAGAGATCCCGGTCCTTCGGCTCCGGTTCGGAAAGCTTCCCACTTCGGCACCGATAACTTTGCCTCCAAAATATCCGCTTCGCCCCCCAGTAAAACGCAGCAGTGTGTGTGTGTGCTCCGTGGAAACTGACACCGTCCCCAAAATGGCTTGTAGTTCGACCGCCCCGCTCTGGTCACGTGGTCTGGTTGCTTAAGGGTGCCTAGAAATTACTGTCGGTGTATGCTGTTTCTACTGATCTACGTATGTGCAAAGTAGCAAAGACGTGAAGGAAAAAAAGGCTGATTTACACGCGATGGGCGCGTTTTTAACAAACATATCTTTATTTTAGCGGTTTGTGCCTTTTTCTCGACCTGAAACGACACCGAGAAGCTGCTTAAGGGCGCTCACAAATTACTGTCGGTCTATTCTGGTCTTTTTTTTTTTAAGTGTGACGCATGATTTAAAATAACACACGGTGCACATCCATGCAGCTTGGGTCGCTTTTCAGCACGATGAGGCTCAATATGTCCTGATGGGTATCCAAAATTTAAAAGAAAAGAAAAGAAAGAAAGAGAAGGGCACAATGGTTGGAGCAGGCAGATGTAGAAAGTAGGCTCTCGGTGTGCCCTCTCTCTGATGTCAAAAATAACAGCAGCAGCACACGCGCTCTCACAACTTCGTGTCGTTTTGACCATCAAACGCATCAAAGTCTATTGAGGTACCAAGTGGCTGTCTTCTTAAGCTATCCAGCTCATTGCTTTGAAGATCCCACGCACTTGGTGGAAAATACGCCAATATGACAAATGGCCCTGGTGTCAAACCTTTGTCACAGTCTGTCCTGACATGCTGTGCAGAAAAGAAGAAGAATAAACTTCCACACTTGATGAATTGGAGCCTTAACCCTCCGCTGAAAACGATGGCATCTCGGATGTTTACGGAATCCGAGCCGCCGTGCTGCTTCAGCTGAGGAGCTTTGAACTTTTCAAGCTGAGGTGGACGCAAAAAAGCTCGGGGAGCTTTATTTTTGTTTGTTTGTTTTGTTTTTTAGTGAATGGACTAAAATTCTCATGACGCGAGAAAGCCGTAGATCTCTGATAATAGCCTTTTAAAAATAGAGATCTCAAGAAAGGCTGGGCTGAAACTCTTGTGGTAACAAATACTTCGAGAGAAAGAAAGAAAAAAAGACACCGCTGTCGTGCAGCTATGTCAGAAATCCTACACAAGCTGTTTAAACAACGCGAGGGTGTAATTTCTTTACTGTACACACGTTCAAATTAATCTTTTAATAAAATATTTTTCTCCAGTCCTAAAGGGGAAGTTCTTGGAAGACGTGTAACACACCAAAATCCTGAAATCAGTCAAAGAACAAAGACGATTTTATTGATTTTATTTTTCTTTCAAATACATTTGTTGGGTTGATAACACACGTGACACATCAGTGGCAGGTATAAAGGGGACGAAAGTGGACACAAGCTTCACATCTGACTGGCTTTCTCCATAGTCTTGGCGGCGTCTTTCAACTTCCCCACCAAATCCTGAAAAGGCAGACACCGATCAACATTTATCCATTTATATAAAAAGATATATTATTTATGCACAATGGTTAGACTAATTTCCGACTTTAGATTCAGGCTGATTAGACTGAAGATGACTGACGGCTTGCATTCATCCAATCATTCCAGAGCCGCTGATATCAGCAGGTCTCTGATTTTATAAAAGGCACTGCTGATGTTTCCACGATGATTACAAAACATTTTTAACCTTTTTCAAGTCTGTTCATTATTTTCTGTTAAAGTGAGCTGCAGTAAAGGATGGATCGTAGCGATTCTGTCTCAATCAAAATCAGAATCCGTGAAGAAAAAAATAGCTACCGCATGGACATAATATTACAATTTCCCACGTTGACTTTTTTCCTGAAAGATCCACACCCCTTTCGATAAGGAGAGCTACCACAGAGCAATACGTTCCGTGGTTAGATTGTTTAGGACTGCTAATAAATGTGACTGTAGTGCGTAATGGCACAGGTACGACGCAATTGCGAGACAATTATCCACCCCAAGAGTTTTCCTCTACCTGGAGCTGCTCCACTGTGCAAGTAAAGTTGATGTCCTCTGAGGATCCTTCATTCTAAAAAATAATAATAATAAATAAAGGAAGGAAGAAAGAAGGAGCAAACATAAGCGTCCTGTTACCCATTGAAATATACCAGACTTTATATAAATGCTGGAAAGTAGAAGAGTAAAGCTGCGGCTGTTACCTCAGTGTTCAGTGATATCAAATAGAAAGAATCGTTGACTTTATCCACCTGCCCGTTCTGTGGGAGAAGCAACATTTTAGAAACACACAACAAATGATATACCGCTAACAGACAGAAATTAGTCTCGCGATCTCACCTTCATGTGGTACTCCAGGCGCCACGAAGCGTCGGTAATGTGAGGTAGACCCCTTCCTATGCTATAAGAAAAAGAAAGGAGAGACTGAGTCATCTTTGCTTCTGTAGAAAATATTTCCCATTCATTCGGCGAGGAGGCAGAGAATTAATGATATGACCAAAACTCCTAAAAAACTCTTAAAAACTCTTAAAGTTGCCGTGCGTCACAGGGGTTTTACGCATCAGGTGGTTTTCTGCAGTTAAATCCGTTTGCATATATGGTGGCTCTTCTACAAAAAGCTGTTTGTTAGCACGTCATAAATCCACATTTACAAGTCAGTTAATCTTGGCGCGGAGAATCTTAAATACTGACTAGAACAACAACTCGCCTCCTCTTCCTCCCACGTTACCTCGAATATCCAGTTTTCAACGTGTCAAATCATTCGGTTAATAATTGTGCAAATTTGCGACTCGAGTTTTACCAAAACAATTAAGTAATTAATAAATAATAAATAAACAAACAAAGCCTAGGCAATAGTAGGCTGTGATGGCATCCCCAGAGAGCGAAGCAAACACCTTAAAATAACATGAGCCCCACAAATCTCTTAAGCACTGCCAGCTCGAACCACGCAGCGATGCCTTACCTTGCTAAAAGACGCTCCAAATCTTTTTTATGTTTCTGCAAAACAAAACAAAACAAAAAAGCACCAATTAGCTGCTGGCAAGTCTGGCAAAAAAACAAAAGAAAAAAAAGGATGAAATAAATGCGTCCTAGTTTTGAATATAGGCTACCTGGTATGCGCTGTAGAATATTTCTGTTCTGTCTGCGCTGAATGTGAGCTCTTCAAGGCTGGAACTGAACGGAGAAGACAATACTTTAAAACGCAGCTGGTTCCCAGAAAGGAAGTCCACTTAGACAGCTTTACATAAAGCAGCAGGGAGTTCATATGGAGATAGCAGAATTGCATGCATTCCTTTCGTCATCCAATTCCAAGGAACAATTAGTTTAATTCAGCTTGTTGCACAGGTTCTGTGAGCAGACTTTGAAAACCGACTTTCTTGCAGTTAAGACTGCGGAGAAGCAATGAGTAAAATATTATTAATAATAACAGTAATAATAATATAATAATATAATAGAAATCTAAAGCGTTTGCAGCTTTAAACTAACGCTTGCTTGTTCGGGACATGCGTACAGTTCATCCTCTACACCTTGAACATCCAACACCACTTGGATCAAGTGGGAAAAAAAATCTTCAGCTGAAAAAAATACACAAAACAAAGAGGAAAAAATGCTACATATGAGAAACTCGTGAGATGTATAAATAATACCACAGATCCAAGTATAACAGCGTAACTACAGCACTAATTTGCTGGAGACATTATGGCTCCACTGGCAGCTTGCAAGCTCCTTCATACCTACTTCAAGATGAGAATAATAAGTCCTGCTACACGAACAGAACATCCCATCGAGCTTCAGAACTTCAACGGATGCTTTACTAAAACCCCGAGTCGCTTTGTTCTGCAGTAATTATACATAAAGACCACACTTAAAGTCCCCTTGGAGGTGAATTCTGGAAGTATTGTCTCCTTGCATATTGTTAGAGGCATGAAAACAGCGCGGTTTTGGCTCAACGTCATGAAATGACCTGCTTGTAAATAGCGCGCTACTTCAGGTGCTTCGCTTTGAAAGGGTTAGGTTTGAGGTCAGGGTCAAACAAGGCGACACACACACACACACACACACACAAAGAAAACAAAAGAAAGTGTAGGCAGTGTAGGCTACAGGATCCATCTGTATCATAAGGACAGGCTGTTACGTGTGTTATGGGAGGGAGACTCTCATGCGGGCAACAGATAAGGTTGTTTGTGTCCAATTTATAACCACCACCTGCACACAGGGTGGACAGTAAATGCTCTGTGTGCCGTCTCGTACCTTATCGTGGACTGGTCTGCGTTTTGTTTGACCGCCTCCAGTATGAAGGTGACGGCAGCTGTGTGGCTCTGCTTCAGCAGGATTTGGTCTATCTGGTTAAACTCGGGCTGATCTGAAATGACAAAAAAACAGAAAGACGGAATGAGGAATGCTGCTGTTACAACATTCTTACTGGGCGGAACAGAGAAGCCAATTCGTGTACGTCTGATGCAGGGTCCATATACTTTGGTTTCTCCACACTGACGCGCAGAATGGAAATCATTGATAATTTGCATGTGAATGGGACCCCCTGTGCTGCATCAGCCTGGGGTGGGGTGGGGGGGGTGGGGGGTCCTTTGTTTGTTTGTCTAGTGAGTACTTCACTTTCTAAATAATTCCGCAGTAAAAATGGGATTGGGTGCCGCAGAGGTTAGACGACACATGGCCTGTGAAAACAGCTGAAGCAGCTGTGATGAAACTAGAACCTACATCGAGCAAAAGTCTGCTGTCATTTTGCATCATTTATATTTACAAGACAAATTCGAGCCGATTAACAGCATCAGCATGCAGGGCGCTTCGCCGGTCTGCTGAGAGCGATTACAGCCGTCAATCGGATGTGTGTCCGAGATCAGATCGGACTATTAGAGTCTAAAATGACCATCGTGGTCTTTCTAATACTCCGAGCGGACTTGATGCCAGTTTAAATGACAAAAGGGATCCCGAGTGGCCGTGTGTGATTGTGCGACTGCTGCTGAATGCAAAGCAGGCAGCTCGAAAAGACTCGGGTCGCTTTAAAGCAGCTGATGGGCAGCAGGCGGCCACTCGGACTCGTGAAATGTCTTAAAATAAACGCAGGGATCCATCGGGTTAATTCGCAGCGCGCAGCAGAGCCGTAAAAATCCGCAAACACCGAGGCAGCTCCGCCGCACGCTCACACCCGGAGAGAAACCGGAAGCAACAGCGGAGACAAAAGCAGCGGCGCGCGGAGAGGCAGCAGCTCACCGAGGACTGTGGGGTCGCCGTGAGAGGAGAGCAGACTCCGGAAAGACACGTCCACCAGCACCTGGAAGCTGCCGTGGTCGAAGACGGACTGGTCTGCTAAAGACTGTAGCCCTCTCTGCACAGACTCAGACAACTCCATTTTGCAAAAGGGAGACCCACGACATCGGACCACGTGACGGATCAGCTGATCTGGAGAAGCAGAGGGCTGTGGGAGGTTATAGCGAGAGAGAGGCAGACTCGGGGCTGCTGAATGGGGAAGACACTACAGCGTATTGTGGATCTCCGAGAAGACGTTCATTCATTTATTGTATTAATCTAGGTTTGTTGTTTAATTGTGCGATTCATCACTGCTGTTTTATCCTCCAGTCGGATCAGTGATATACAGAACAGCGAAAGAATAAATAAATAAATAATAACATCTGCGACCCCCAAGCTTTTCCATTGTCGGTACCACGGATACGTTTAAACGCTTTGCCACGCAGTTTTATTTAGATTTGTACCCTATATCCAGTGTAATCATCCCCATAGCTGGTTTCTGACTGTGGGATTTACCGGGTTACAGTTGTCCCCGGTATTAACTAGACCACTAGACCTCCAAGTATTCACACATACCTCTCTATGAGCAATATTATCCACAAGCGTTTAGCAGCGATTACACTGACACTGGGATATTGGGTTTATGACTTGCTGCCGGTCAGTATTGCTCAGTTATTTAGCCAGATACACAAAGTACGGGGCGGGAGTCTGTGGTGAAGTGCAACACAGGTTAAAAAAAAGATTTTTAGGTCATATCCTCCCGAGAAAAGAAGAAAAGATAAGCTTCCTATTGAACTTGTTTGTAATTTCCTGCCACCCAAACACGTGAGATATCAATGGAAAGCCCAGGATGCCCTTTAGTAAAGGACTTAGTAGGGTAGCTCAAATAACTCAAAATTATATCTAGACCAGAAACAAATGTCCATTATAGAGGACACAAATAAATAGGCTGGTTCTAGGGAGGATATAGATCATGTAAGGGAGATAAGGGTGTGGGGGTGAGATTAAGCATTTCTAGTTTAGATAGCAGAGACGTGGATCGTGTCAGATGATGAGCAACATTATCAACATCTTGTAACACTTCGTACAGCTGTGCTACAGTGTGACTTTGCATGCTATGCAGTCCAGCCGTCAGAGCGAAGACACCCCCACTCCTTCTTCATCACAACTCTGTCTGTATTGTATTAGTTCTGATATTTCTACATCGTGTCTAATCTATTAATTGAGAACGAGCACAATGCCACGGTCTTCCACCCTCTGAGGTCGGGACGGACCAGGATGAGCAGATGCGATCGTGGGCGACTTATTGAGGTGTGGACTGTGTAATATTGTCATTGTATTATCAAATCAGATTTAGCGCACTAATTATTGCTATATATATCACGGTGCATACTTTTATTCGTTTACTCATTCAGCGGTTTCCAGGATCTTTTTTTTTTTTTTGCACAACTATACAGTTATCTAAAGCAACCATCTGATTTGCACAGCTGGGTTCTCATGCTAAATCTAATATACACATCCAGATAAACAGATGAAACGAGGGTTTTTTTACGCCTTCGAGACGGGCATCTTCACCCACTTCGCATTTGAGCTGGCATTACGCATTTCTTTTTGGGGCAGTTACTCTACACAGCTCATATTTGCTCCCCGGTGCTCGCCAAAGCATTTCGGTCAGGGCGTTTAGTATTTATTACATGTGACGTCTTTCTTTTTTTGCGCGTGTCGGAAACTTCCTCGCTCAAGCCTCGAGGCAGTCATGAGGTGAGCCGTAAATAGGTCACTTTTAAATTTCCATTATGAGCCTTAAATATGTGGAGTCGGTGCGTAACGCAGTCCAGGCTTGGAATCCAGTGAAAAGTATAAAACTGCCACGAACTGAAAAGAAAAGAAATTCACTTTTGCACATGGAAACTACAAAATCAGCGAGCACTTGACTTCTTATTGGCTACTCTTTATTCTTCTTGACTTGGAGTTTGCCCCCTCGAGCTGTCTGTTCCATCTTTGTGCAGCTCGGATGCTTAAACTTTTATTTTATGACTTCCTGCAGTAATTAAAAAGATATCAAATCCATTTATAGTTGTCAATTGTTGTCTGTCGGTGGTTGCATAAATTGCGACGCTAATTTTAGACAGCATCGCATCCTCTCAGTGAGACCGTGGTCTGCCTGCCGTTCATTATCTAGGAATGCTCTGGACTGCGGTCTATTGCTCGGCCACACACGCTGCAGCTATCGGAGTGACCTCTGACTCCGCGCTTTGTCCAAAGTCCATTTTGGCTCCGGGTCGGGTTGTGAAATAGATTAGCCTTCACTCCCTCAGTGCCGCCGTGCTTTTTCCTCCAAGATAGGTCGCAGTGCGTGGATTTCTCCAACCTCCTGCTCCAACTTTGGTTGGGGATCTGCGTCACGAGCCTGACGTCAAACATTCGCAATTTCCCGGTCATACATTGCGCGATTAACCGAGGCTCAATATTTTTAGACATGTACAGTTGAATACATCGCATAATGTGGTTTACAAGCGGTTTCTAATACCTTCAAAATAAAAGTCTAGCTAAAAATTAAATATGAATAAAAATATTCGAACTCGGGCTCATGAATTAAAACTTAATACTTAATCATAAGTTTTGTTTTTTCTCTTTAACCCTTTATTTTGCCTGATCTGTTTAACATACAAACGAACCGTGAACCACACGCGTGCCCTTTTTACTCTGCGTCATTGTGGCTGTTAAATGCGCAACTCAACGGACAGTTTCTCTTAACCTTTACCATCCTTGACACTGCTGATGAAGTTGTTTCATTTTATATATAAAAAAAAACCAACCTCTTTAACAATGACACATAACCTACAAACACATCCCTGCTTTTTGTGTTTTTAAATGCCAAAGGGAAGTTTTGTATCTGCACTGTAATCGATTCCGCTTTGTTCCTCTTTTCTTTTCGTGATTAACCCATAGTTGAATGAGGGCCAGTGAAGTCAAATGATCTCATTGTTTAACCCATAATTCCTCCTCACTGTCTGTCTTTACATAAAAAACAAACTATAAACATCCCCTTTAAGAAGAGGCCGGGGTAACGTGACCTTAGAAAATGTGTCAACACCGAGGCATTTCCAGAACCAGCTTGTTGGGAGAACACAAGGTCACACACCGTCACTGTATTTATTTCTGTTGTAATAAAGTCCAAAACGAGGTCTGACGTAAACATGGAGTTGTACTTGTAACCTGCCATTCAGATCTGTTTCTGCAGACTCTGGTCTGGATTGACAGCATGCATACATTTGATTATTTTTTGATGCATTCGGTCATTTCTTTCCACAACCGCATATTCTCCTCTTAGCCAATCATTAAGCACACAAATCAAGAAAACTGCCTGCCATCGTTCCTGTGACGTTGTCTACATTTGCTGTCTTCACTCTTGAAGACTATTTGTTTTGTTTGGCCTGTGGCTTTTTACCACGTGAACGAGCTATATGTAAACAGAGAAAGCTTCCTTACCTTAATCACCTTCTTCTCTTACATGGAAGCACATTCAGGGGAAATGCAGTCATTTACAAGCATCCGTGCTGATCTTGCCTGAGCTCATTTTTTGCAAAGGGAGGCAGCACAGTGCAGTAAATATTATTTTGTTAAATTTTAGTTACCTGCTTTATTGCAAAACTGGTAATAACTCTCTGTGTGCTCACATAAGCAGGGTAAAGTTCAATTATTCTTTTCAACAATTACATTCATACACTAATGGTAACACAACACTGCTGATAAAAGACAAAACTGCTCATGAAAGAAGCAGAAGAAGTAGAAGTCTAATGGTTTTCAGTGAGCAGCTCCTTCAAACAGGGGCTGATCTTCCTGTTTTTTCTACATTGACCAGTTTTATTACTCCCAAAATGTAAATTAATTACAGACCTCATAAAAGTGCTGAATCTTTGTGTTAATTATCACTAATTATCCCTGCCAAGCACAAACACACACAGAGAGTTGAGATCTTATTATAGAAAAGCCAGAAGCAAAGGGGGAGAAAAGGTGAAGGGGAGCTGATATTAACACTTTTTTTTCCCTCCAAAAGACTGAAATTAACTAAATTGTGAGCTGCTGATTTTTTGAGTTGTTGCTGGTTTAGCTGTTGCCTGTCCTTTTTTTAAAGTTTCCATTCTGGCCAAATATCAAATGGAGCTGAATTAAACAGGATTCCTTTAAAATCCTAAAATACAGACATGTGTGGCGGCTTCTCAGCATGCAGTAAAGCTTTAAACATGAGCAGAAATCTTACTGAAACACAACCTGAACTTTATAGATCCAGGAGTTTATATAGCAAAACTATTCAGGGTTAGAGCAGGTTACTTGTGGCCTGATTTTAGACAAAACTGTCAGCGCATGCTTGGCCTGACTTTCATGTCTAAAGGTTAGAGAATAAATCCAGTCTGTATGTGTGTTGCCTGAGCGTGGATGCTGGTAACTAAGACAAACTGAGAGTAATGTAAATGTATTTCAGAATATGCTGAACTGATTTTTTTCTTTTCTTGTCCTTTACTTAAGCAGAGACACTTCCAGCACCCTCCATTTATTCTGTTTCCCTAATCAACGCTGATGGACATCTGACTGTTATTATCCACACTGTGAATAATAACAAGCAGGGTTAGCTAGTGAGATGGATATCTATCTAGATCTGTGATGTTCTTAAATTGTCTGACTTATTTACAGCTCTCACATGCAGAGCAAAACCCACAGATTCCACTGAGTGTGCCTTCAAAGTGTAAAAGATTGTGCAAAGGTTTAAAATGATAATAATATTTAAAAAGAGAGACTTTACAACGAACTAAAGCAAGCTGCTGTTAGCTTCACTGACAAATTGGTGCTTAAACTGTGCACAAATATAATCTGTGAGCTTACAGGCACAAACTGAAAAATTTGACATATTCTAGCAAAAACAAGAAGAAGAGGAAGAAGAAGAAAGGAAGCTAAAACTAAAAAGCGCACATTTATGTGCAGAGTAAGATCAGTGAGAAAGTTCTCATATCCTGGAACAAAACATCAAACAATCATTTCAAACTGTTTCAATGGGATTAATACATGTTTAGTTTTAATACATTTTTTTTCTTTATATTTATTTTTTAGAA
This sequence comes from Aulonocara sp. 'chitande type north' Nkhata Bay, assembly GCF_057382095.1. NCBI lineage: Eukaryota > Metazoa > Chordata > Actinopteri > Cichliformes > Cichlidae > Aulonocara > Aulonocara sp. 'chitande type north' Nkhata Bay. Next base: position 15,401,544 of record NC_141352.1, read on the forward strand.
GTGGCAATTTGAGATTGAACCAAAGTTGGTAATCTAACATCAAACCAAAAGCTCACATCTTTAAAATACAGTCATTTATTGAACTTTTTTTTTTTGTGAGTTTAAAATGTAAGTAAACCTGATCACTCATTAGCTAAAATCAATGTAATAAAATGAAAATAGCAAAGAGCTTTATGAAAGCATTCAAGTGAAACGAATGAAACTTTAACGGTGAAAAAAAAGCACCTATATGCATTTTCGCACATTGATTCCTTGCATTTTTCCAGCTCCAAATGAGATTTTTATTTTTATTTTACTTCAATTAAACATGGAGGAGCAAGAAACCACAACTCCCAAATAACCGCCTCCGGGGTCAGGACCTCGGTGTAACAATGAGGCCCCTATGAGAATAAAGAATAAGTCCGAGCAGGCTGACTGTGATTCATATCTATCGCTTTTATTGTAAAACTGTAAACTGATTCCAAACCCAAACATTGCATCACTTAACCATTGTTCCCGGGAGAAAAGAAAAGAAAAGAAAAGAAAAGAAAAGAAAAGAAAAGAAAAGAAAAGAAAAGAAAAGAAAAGAAAAGAAAAGAAAAGAAAAAGTGATTTCTCTGTCAGACTCTCAGCTTCATTTTCTACCATAGATCAGAAACACAGGAGCGAGCTGCACGTCCCCGACCTGGTCCTGTTAAACAAACAAACAAACAAACAAACAAACAAACAAACAAACAAACAAACAAACAAACAAACAAACAAACAGCGGAGCGCAACCGAGGTGTATATAAATATATGAGCATATTCAAAAGGTAATTTATTTTAAAGGCAGCTGCTTATTTGGATGAAAATTGCTTTCAGGGAAACACAACAGGTCTCGAAGCGTCGCCACGAGTGCGTGTGCGTACGTGACAGAGGCAGAGAGAGGAAGCAGATTTCTGTGTAGTGACTCTGCCCCCTGTTGGGAAAAAAGCGCCCCCCCCCCCCCCCCTCATTTTCTTCTGCCTCCCTGTGCCTGCAGATCTTTTATTGAATCTCACAAGTATTTTTTAAGACAAAGCGATTAATAAATAAATAAATAACCAAAGCAGCAGATTGGCTGAATTAAACGTGCGAATATGTGATTCATCCCAATTCCAGGATGTGCGAGGAAAGCAAAGAAGCGGGACCCATATAGAATCTGTAATTAACGTCTCGCCGTTAAGCAGCTCATTAACTGAGTTATACATAAAGCTAATTTAATTAGCGTCGCGGGCAGCCTATAGTCTCCGCTTTATTGAATCATTCTGCTGCCTAATCCATCAGATACGCCGGTGGAAAAGAAATCAGAAAGAGTCTCGGATGCGCCCTCCTGATGATAATATGATCATCTCCGCAGGACAGAAGACCCCTCCGCCCCCCCCGCCCCCCTCCTCCCTTGACACACATCTCCCACCCTGCTTCCACCCCAGAGTTCAACATGGGGTCAGTGTCTTGCTCAAGGACACTTCAGCAGCGGCTCGATGCGACGACACCCTGAATTTAAAGTGTCGCGATCTCACCCCGGCTGTGTTTGTTTCATGGTTTTTTAAGCGTCGCGAAGACTTCTGTATAAAATACCAAGGTGGTGGAAATCAGTTGACTAACAAAGAGCACGCGCGCACGGTGGCACGCGCCTCATCGCCGCTTGGTGGCACTGGTGTGGTTTCTCTCTCTCTCTCTCTCTCCTGTGGGGAGCTTATAGGGGAATCATCTGAGAGGAACAAAGAAAGGAGGGAGACAAGAGGGGGGAGGCTCTCTCTCTTTCTCTCTCTCCCCCTGTGTGTGTGTGTGTGTGTGAGGAAAAAGAGGAGGGCTGGTGGTGGTGGTGTGGGGGTCTCCCAGGACATATATGGAAATTTGAACGGCTCGCATTCGCCAGAGCGCGCATGGCTGCTCCGATTCACCATCGCGCACCATAACCACCACCATCACCTACCTACCATTAAGACTTTGGGGCGCGGGCCCGAAACCCCCCTCATGTAACGGTGATTAGAGCTCCGTGATGATTTCCTGCCAGTCCACAGAAGAATACGGGCTACATCTACAGCTTGAAATAAGCTTGGCTGGAGCTCCGTGTGCGACAATAAAAGCTCAATGTGACTGCAATTATGCTCCTTTAAACCTGCCTGTCACACTAACAACATGGCAGACCAACATGTGGTTGAGGGGGTATGAAATGCAAATATCCTCTGACGTAAAACGCAATAACAGGGCTCAAAGTCTTTAACCTGCGGGTCACCAGCGTACTTTTATTTTATTTTATTTTATTTATTTATTTATTTATTTATTTATTTATTTTAGGATATGCTTCAACACGCAGGGTATATATTTTAAATAAATTAATAATCAAGTACCCTATTAAAAATGTATTATTAATACTATTATTATTATTATTATTATTAGTAGTAGTAGTAGTAGTAGTAGTATTAAATGTTGCAATTCACCCACTTTTAATGTAACCATTGATATTTTAAAAATTAAAAATTATATCTTTTATATATTTTTTAAATTTTTATATTAAAACACATCTGTCTAGCCCGGTTTATTATTATTATTATTATTATTATTATTATTATTATTATTATTATTATTATTATTGTAAATCACGTACGTATTGCTGTACATGTAAACCTCACAGAAGAAGCCGGTAGGGGCAGCTGTTCCTCCTGTTCCCCACCGGTGAAAAGCAGGCTTTCAGCGGCTGCTGCTCTTCCTGTGGCCGCTGTCGGGAGCTCGTTTTCCGCTCACATCCTGTTCGGCTCCCGGCTGTACTGCGGCTCTACGACCTGACCGCTACAGGCAAAGCGCGCAAACAGAAAGCGGATTTAACAGTTTAGAAAATGAATGAATGATTTTTATTTGATTGACTGGTTGATTTTTTTTTCTTTTTCTTTTGCTCTATTTCACTCAGATTTCTTACACTGGAGCCGCCATATTTTTGGATCTTTTATTAATTTATTGAAATTTATTTTAAATATATTTGATGCTTTTATTTACTCTATTTAAATCAAATTAAAGCCCCCCCCCCCCCCCCAACCCCCTTCTTGGTGTGTTTTACAGTTTTACAGTTTCATGTCTTGACATTACACCAGACTCACATCTGTTTTTGCAGCAGTGCAGACACTCTGAAGTTGATCACTGCCCTGTTAGTTTGTTAGCATTGTTGCTGCTGGTTTTGGGGAGTCATACCCCATCCCGCCTCCCGACCCTTACGATTGGCTACACCCATCAGACAAGGGTTTGCCAGCACTCCGACTGCGTGCTACTGTTGAATGGTTTATTCAGGGCTGAGCTTGCTCAGGGCTCGTTTTAGCCAAGCCACATGATAAGGCCTCAATCACAGAGGCAAGGGGGTCTGGATCAAAGTGAGTTAAGTGAGTAATTGAACTTTGTGGTTAGAAAGGTTCTCGTTGACATGTTGCCAAAAAAATTCCAGCACCACCACCACCCACTCTGCAACTCCCACAGGTTTTGTGTGTGTGTGTGTGTGTGTGAGGTTTGCAGCAGTGCAGAGGAGAGCTCAGGGAGAAACAACTCCTACTACGCAGCACGTCTGGTAATAAATTGTATGAATACTCCTCCTGTCACCTGTTTTGTGCAGAATGCCACTCTTCATGGTTGGCTATCTGTGTTGGGAGGGGTTGGGGGGGGGGGGGGGGGGGTGCAGTGAAGTGGTTACACAAGCAAATTTCTTTCAGGCACAGTTGGGCCGCAGCCCGTGGGAAACACGGGCATTATGAAGTCAAGGCCAGTCTGATATCTGCAACGGAAGACTAAATGATAAGAGCCAAGCATAAAAAAGATTGCTGTGTGTATTATGAGCTTTTGCTGTTTTGTTGATGCTTGGAAACGGCAGAGGAAAAGCTTTGATATCATGTAACAGTTGCCCACAAGCGCTTTTTGCTGCAGGCAAAATTTATCTTTCTTTCTAACATTTTAAGCCATGTTAAATTTCTACAGTGGACTATTCTATTACTGACTACTGGGATTTAATAGTTCGTTGTAAAGTGCACACAGTTGTTTTTTAATTAACAGCCAAATAATTCATTCATCAACTTAATAAAATGCAACTTTGGAAACTGTTTTGTACCTAACACGTGATGCCTGAGGCTCACGGGCAGGGTCGGTCAGACAGACGAGGCTGGCACATGTCCACTGAAGCCCAAATTAAAACGCTTTACAATCAGGCAGGGCGAAGGACGGCCCTGAGGCTTTTCAGTTTCCTTGTACAGGGGGTCTTATCTGAGGATCAACTTTCATGCGAGCACTCCCAAAGAGGGATGTTTCTTTGTTCTATCAAGACCAGTCTCCCCAGCTTCTCCCTCTCTCTGCCCCCCTCTCCCTCTCTCTCTCTCTCACTCTCTCTCTCTGTGTGTGTTTGAAATATATGAGGAAATGTAATAATGAGGGGGGCAAAGTAGTCCATTTGTACCCTGTCGTATGCTGCAAAGACAGAGGACAGCTACATGACTGTTATTGAGTAGCAAGCTCCAGTGGCAGCACAACAAATAAGAAATATTTACTGCTCTATTCCCTCTCCTTTCTACTTTCCCGGGAATGCCCGGTTAATTGAAGATGGTAATCATTCATTCATTGTTTGCTGATGCAAAATGTAGCTGATGTGCGCAGAAATGTGCTCTCTGTGAGGCCGCCGTTGGTTTGTGTGGAATGAATACAATGTTGGACACAAAAGGAGCACGGCAGAATGAAAAGTGTCAATCTCCACCTGACTCAGAGCCCATTACAGGGTGAGAGAGGAGACAGATGTATGTGTGTGTGTGTGTGTGTGTGTGTGTGTGTGTGTGTGTGTGTGTGCTCCTGCTAGTGTGCGTGAGTGAGTGGGAGAGGTATGAGAAAGACAGCCAAAGGTGTATAAAGAGTACACATCCATTCACTGTCATGATTAGCAGCTATTATCAACAGCCTGAGCTGGTTGCCAGTCAGGCTGAATTATTCTGCAGTGAATCGACTTAGCAGGCAGTTTGACCGATGACTCTTTCCTAACGCTGAGCACTAACTCTGCTCAGTCTGATTTAATTTCCTACCTTTTCTGTCACTCCTCACATTGATTGGCTCCCGTGCTTTCAACCTGAACCTCTCTTTTATCAAACCCACCCTCCTTTATTTCTGCTGCTGCTTTTCCTTTGTCCGCAGCATCGAGTTTGTCCCTTTTTTCCCACTTTAGCTTAGCAGGAAAAAAAATGTCAGAGTGGACCTTCTGTGTATGCACACATGCATGCATGTGGACAAATGTGCATGCATGCATGTTTGTTTGTGTGTGTGTGAGGTTTGCAGGGCAGTGCAGTGCAAGCAGCAGTCTGATCCATACTAATGTTCATTGATAGGAAAATCAATGGTGCATTGATCCAAACCTTGGCTCTGACAGAGGAGAGAGAGGAGGTGAAAGTGTGATGACTGGCGGAAGAGCAAGAGAAAGAGGAAGACGTGAAGAATGCTGCGCAGATGAAGGTAAACGGTAAAGCACCGCAGGGCTGTGTGTACCTGCAGATGACAGAGATGGGACTAAAGCCCTGATGGATGCTGTCGGGGATGAGTAACTATATGTGTGAACAACCTGTCGTGGCCTACTATTCTCTTTTCTCTCTCTGTTTCACAGAACTGCTCTCGAGTGGATGAACAAGCCTCAAATGGAACCTGAGAAGCAAAAAAAAAAAAAAGGAAAAAAAGAGGAGAAACAGGAGAGGAGAGTAGGAGGGGAGGGAGAAAATCAATTTTCCCAGACAGAGGCAGGCTGGTCTAATGGAGGTCTAAAAGAAGAGGAGGAGGAGAGGACATATTTTCCTCTGATTACCTCCTGTAGCCTTCCTGGCAAACCTTCAAAGCTGTAGCGTTGCTAGAACGGTCTCACTCGGCCCAGCTTTTTGTAGGAGAAGGTGTGGAGACTGGTTGCTTCTTTCACTCAGCAGCAATCAGGCTGTGAGGTGGACAAGACGGTGCAGCAACAACAACAAAAAATCCCAACACAGCGAGGAAATGGCAAGTAAACACTGACCTGTAAGACACCTTAGAAAATAAAATCCTGCTCCAATGAGCAGAAACGACCATTTTTCTCTTTTATTTGAATTCTGAACATTTGAATGGGACATTGAAGGTAATTCTCTCTTTTTCTAATCTCCATGCTGCCCTTTCATAGCAGTTATGTAACCTGTTAGATCTCCAAGGGAGAAGATGAGCTGGATTAAAGGGATAAAGGCTTCCATTTGGCCAAGATGACCCATTTATAAAACATAAAGAAAGGAAATTTGTCCTTAGTGTCTCTGTCAAATGAAGGGAGATATCTGGAGTACCCCTTTTTGCTTGTGCTTCTCCGCTCAGATGGCCTATGACCAGGTTGCTATGTTCAATTTCCTGCAACAGGCTGGATTGTTATGAATTGGAGTGGAGTGGACCTTCAGTGCTATGCAGAGAAATTGCGGGCACTGATTTGTTCCAGTTCCAGCTAAGTGAATTTTAAATCTTGTTTATGGCTGTCATCATAAAATAAAAAGTGTTGCACGCCGAGGAAACGAGACGAGCAGAAATTTGGCTTGTGGAGCATCAAACCGCTGACCGAGAAAAGCACCCATAAATCCAAACGCTGGAGATTACGGTTGTAGGAAAAATAGACTGGAGTGGCTTAGGAAATGATTTCAAATGTAATGAGAAACAAGGCATCTGAAGCTGGAATCTGTGACCCACAGTAGCACCAAAGAGGAACAAAAGAGACTCAAAAAAGAGTGGGGACAGATGTGGCTCCAGTATCCTCAAACTCCCTCCACTCCAATGGCCACTGTACGTCTGCTCCTGTAGCTTTGGGGACGTGCTCATTAAAACCAGTGAATGTTCAATCGGCTATTAAACAACGTTACAATGAACTTTTCCCTTTCTTTAGACCACTTACTGTACAAATACAGTGTTTCCCTCCTGGTAGAAAAGACACTATAGTATGGAGGGAGAAAAAAGCTCAGAAAGGTTTGAAAAGCTATTAAATGTTGCTGAAGGAGAGCTTGAAACACTGTCTGTCTCTCTGTTTCTCTGTCTGTCTGTTACTGTTTTTTTTTCCTTCCTCCCTCCCTGTCTAGTTGGCTCTTTGTGTTTTTTTTTTCCTGTCTCTCGGCCTGTGAGGTGAAAGTGGCTTCCATGGTAACGACACACTCTGTTTATGCCACTACGTCTCACTTCATCACAAGCTGTTGATGGCTTTGATTTGCATGCGTGCCTATGTGTGAGTGTGTGTGTTTGCCCCCCACCCTTCCTGAAAAATACCCCCTCCTCCCTGAAACACACTCGCACATCATACAGGTGTTCATGAGACGAGCAGGACAGGTTAAAACTATTGTTCAGCTGTTTGATGGTTCACATTCCTCCATGAAATAAAAGAGAAATCAGGCTCCGATGCTTTTATTCTGTCAGTTTTTAGAGGCACAGTTCCCCCTTTTTTTAATTAATGGCAAAATGAGGAGGGAAAAGCAGACTGTGACCTATGAAAAGCAGATGCTTTTAGCATCCCGAACAATGCTTTTCGATCTGTTTCCTCAAAAGAGAGAGACAGAGGGGGGGAAAAGCCAAACAAAACCCACTAAACATGCTCCGACTTATGCATTTATCTTGTTTTAGGTGCCATATGATGCTCAACTTTGAAAAATCTTCAACTCAACAGCAGAATGGAAATTGGCACTTCAGCTGCTAAACTTTAAAAAAAAAAAAAAAAAAGTAAATTTAATCATACTCATTTCCTTGTCCTGCGGGCTGATCCCGTACACTTAACCACTTAAATTAGCAGCAGAAACAATGATTATGACTTCTTTTCACCAAAACCAGTCGCCCCCAATTAGTGGGGAAAGGGGTGTGGGGGATAGGGGGGTGGGTGAGAGTTGAGGAGGGAAGGAAGAGAGGGCCTGGCTAGCCCGACCCCCTGCAGGGCAGAAAGAGAAGGGGGGGGGGGCAAAAATGGATTCCATACCAGGAAATCCATTAGGGCAGGGAACGGCGTGGAGCTGGCAGCCACAGAGTGGTCGCCGTGTTTTTAAAAATTCCTCATTAGGTGTAATTTCTAAATTACAATCAGCGCGGGCAGAATGAGAAAGCGAAGATCTGACCAACTCATCGGGATAATCAGGGTAATAGCATGATCAGGCGTGCGCACGTGTGTGAGTGTGTGTGTATGTGTGTGTGTGGTGGAGCAGAGAGGCAGAAAGACAGATGAAAAACCAAAGGGAGCCGAGGAGGATGGAGGGTGAATTTTAATGTTGCTGCTGATGCTGCTGGTGGACACTGACTTTTACTTATTATTCTGTGTTGTTTATTTATTTATTCATTAAATGATTTTTTACTTATTTATTTATTTGCAAAGTAACTGATCTAGATAATTGCTGCATGGGTGTTGGGGGGTGGGGTGGGAGGGGGGGGGGGGGGCTAAAGCAACAAGCTAGATGGAAAGCACGAGTCTCCCCCTCTCTCTCTCTCTCTCTCCGCTGTGGTCTCACTCACTGAATAAGAGGATGGGGATGGAAAAACTAGTGAAGGCAATGCAAAAGAGTGGGGGTAAAAAAAAAAGGGAGGAAGATGAGGGACAGAAACAACGGTGGGGAGCGAGAGAGTCGAGGGGCCTCTGTAAGGGAGAGAGAGAGAGAGAGAGAGAGAGAGAGAGAGAGAGAGGGGAGGGGAAATGGCAGGAAGGGAGGAGGGAGGGAGGGAGGAGAAGAGGTTAATTTGCACATATTAGAGAGGGCAGGATTTTTCATTAAAAAGAGATTGAAGTTGATATATGCCTGTGCGCTCCTGACACACTGTACACTCTGATTGTGTTAAGTCCTTGACAGAACAAAGGATTGCCCCCCTTTACTTTCTCTCTCTTTCTCCATCTATCTCTAAGAGCCACTGCAGCCCCTGCTGCAGCTCCGGCAGCCTTCTGCGGCTCTATGGAGCTGTTTCATGGTGAATAGAAGCTCAGCCAGAGTGTCATATCACCTCAGGTCCTACTCTTTAATGCATATGCATACACTTGCTTTCATTCCCATGAAAACTAATCGCAGAGACAAAATGTGTTTTTATCGCATCTCTGCAATCGCGTGTGGGCTGGATCTGGTGGTCCGGAAGGGCTTCAGAATAAGTACAGACTCAACAAACAGTTTATTTCGCTTGCCTCACAGGAAGCAAAACAAATCAAAGTGTTTTTGATATTCCTATTTCCCCAACTGAAGGAAGTATTAAATAAAAGAGCCACATTCAGCACATTGTGGCGGCACAGTTGCTCGTTTAGCTGGTGGCGCTTCCAGAAAGGTGGTTGGACAATGACAGAACCTCCAGTCCATTGTTCAAGGCCACCATTCAGGTAAGCTGAGCTCTGCTTGTCGAGGCGCCCGAGGAGAAGTTATACCTGCCGCAGAAACGACAGAAGCAATCACAGCGATTCCTGTTTTTATTTTTGATCTGCTGCTTTCAGGACACATGCAACTGGTCTAAATTACTCCCTTCTTCCATGTTTCTCTCTCTCCGTTTCTTTTATCTTGTTTTCTGCGGGCCACATCTGTCATTCCTCGCTGGAGGGTTATACCTGATCTTTGACCTTAGTTAGCACGGCCCCTGAGACCTGTTTCACACAAGCACACACATACACCGAGGCCTGCACACACAGAACAGGAGGCATCGATTGGCGATAGATAGATAGAGCGGGGTTGGCCTGATAAGAAGGCCATATTTGATGTTTGTTCTCACAGTGGAGAGAGAGGCAGAGAGAGATTAAATCACAATGAGCAGCCTGCTCCGTCCTTGGCTCCGTCCCCACTCAAGGCTTTACAGGAGTTTAGGGGTTGAGCTGAAAGAATGACGGGTGAGGGATTGTGGACAAGGGGCGCCAGGCCTGCTTAAATCCACTGTGCTAAGAGCCATTGATTAACATGGCCTGTAATGTTATTCAAGAGGTGTGTGTGTGTGTGTGTGTGTGTGTGTGTGTGTGTGTGTGTGTGTGTGTGTGTGTGTGTGTTTTTGCACAGTCCAAGGTTTTCAGCATTTCAAGCTGCACAGTCCTTTGTCCTCCCTGACCAATGTTATAAACTGACTGACAGCCATCAATAGATGCCTGCTTCACAATGGCTGTGCACTCAGGTCTGCTTCCTGTGCACACTGAGCTCCTCTACCTACTGCTGCTCTGCATCTTCTCCATGTTTTAAAAGATCTCCATGTGCAAATGGTCAAATGTGTCTTTTAACATAGCTGTAAACATGTGCAATCATAAATGATTACACACACACGTTACTGACAGACACACTTGAGCCAGTTTGAAGCTGATTATAGATCTGTTCAAAACTCGGGATGTCGTATGTCTCGTGATGGATTTTGCAGCATTAATAAATTACCTTTCACCTCCCTTACCATGGATCAGTGTTACAGCTACATTGTTTAGTGTTCACTCGCTGTGTATGGACTGTACAAATGTGTGTGTCTCACAGTAAAACCATGCCCTTAAAAATCCTCAGTGTGGTAACTGAGACATCCACACCCCCTCTCTCCCTTCCTAACCTAAATTTTGTCCCCGGTGCAAACTCATCACTAAGATTAAAATTGAAAAGGTTTCTCCCTATTGATTATTACCCATGAGTGGACGAATCACAACACACCAAACCCTTTTCTGTCTCTTCTGGCAGCGCACTGACCTAGGAGTCCCTTTTACATATGACCAGAGCCAGCTCGGGATTCAAATCCCCCAGCCGAAAAAGCAGCATGTGTACGTATGAAAGGCTGTATATGTTGGCCAGTGAGTGCGCGGTCTCAAGGGCTGGGAGATTATGTCGACAAAAGGTGCACCTGGTGCTTTAGATTGAGTTTCTCTCCTCCCCTTCCTCCCTTTATCCCCCTCCATCCCCCCTCTCCTCCTCTCGTCTGGCCATTTTCAACATTATCCTGGGACTTTTAAAAGATTAGACCAAGTCTTTTCTAATTGGGCCACTAATGCCTGTTAACAGTTTGCAATGAGGGAGACTAATGGAGAATGCGACTCTTTAATATATACATATATATGTGTGTGTGTATAAAATACCTCCTGCTCATGGGAATACACTTTTGAGTTATTTTAGACTCTTACATAATCAAGTGTAGTGTGTCAGAGCAGATTATTGAGTCCCTTCCCTATGTAACTCAGATCTAATGGTTTTCTGTGCAGCCACTGATAAACAAGATATGCATGTGTTTAGTTACATGTATTAATGTGGGTGTAAGGGTGCAACGATATGGGCACAGTAAGAGAAAAGAAATTATTGTTGTTTTTAGTGAAGGTCTAGAGTCTGATGCTGCAGGTTTTTCTTATGTTCTTTCTCTGTCGCTTTAATACAGGATGTGTTACATTGTGGGTAAAACTGGGAATTTTTAAAAATGCAGCAGGGTGTTCTGATAATATAGCATTGTAAGTACTGGTGTATCACTATGTTAGTGTTAGAACTGCAATACTTACACAGTTCAGTCCATAATTATCCAAGTTGAGGGGTCGATCCCACTCCAGATGGTCAGCAGATAAGTCCGAGGGGGTCCTGAGATGATTAATGGGTAAGGGAGTCAGTATACAGAAAGCTCACCTTCACAACCTTATTTTACTTATTTATTTTTTAACTTTGTCTTCAACTTTACATTTAAATGTGAAGTTTAAAGAGGAAATATCTCTATGTAGGAACTCCTAATACGTGACACTTCAAGCTAGCAACGAATACGAGCTTTTCTATGAAAATCAAATTTAAAAAGACATTTAATAAAAACAGCAACAGCCATGCAGGAGAGTTGAAAATATGCTGACAAATGGTGGAACATAAATAACTACCTTTACATTTAAACTGTAGCTCTGTGAAGCCAAAGGAAATGCACTTGTAAATGGATTTCACATACTTATCACACCATTCGTGTAACTTTTTTAAAAATCCTCCGGTAGTGCCACGTGGATGCCCTGAGAAGTCGAATGCACTGCAATGTAAGAAAATACCAGAGAATTGGAATTGGGGGGGGGGGGGGGGGGGGGGAGAGCGGGGGTGTAAAAGCACGTAAAAGATAACGGAGGTGGAAAAAGCAGGAAGGAAATTGAATTTTTTTAAAAACAACGGAAGTAGATAAATACAGAACGGAAGTTGAGTAAAACAAACGGGAAGTAGAAAAACAAGAGAATTTGAGTCAAACATGACAGAAGTGGAAAGAAAATGCAATAAAAGCTCACAAAAAAAACAAAAAAACATTTAAAGCTCAAAAACAAAATAGAAGTGATTTAGAGGGGATAATAACATGAAAGATCGGCTGCAGTAAACGATTAATAGCAATCTATACAGCATTATATGAATAATGTGATTTGAACACATCATTACCATCCCTCTTTTTCTTCCTCACAAGACCAGTTAATCCTCCATTTCTTCGTCTCACTGCAATCCTTCCCATGTTTCTGTCACCTCCGCACCTTTTTTCCTGCTTTTCTTGTGTTTCATGTGCTTCTGCTGCATTTTTCTATTTGCACTGTGTTTGGACCGAAAACCTTATTTGTAATTTTGTTGTTGTTGTTGATGATTAACAGATGTTCTTATTTGGATTCTATTCCCACCTTTATAGTTAGAATATCATTTTCAATTTAAACGAACCTCAGCAGAAACCCTGTGGTTTCTGCAGCTGCTTGAAAGAGAAATCATGTAGTAAAGTAATCTGTTTGCAGCCGTTTTTCTGGGTGAAATGCATGCACGGTTCACCGGGATCAGCCCTTTTTTGTTTTTTCCTTTTGTCTCTCTTCAGGGAAACAATAAAAAATTAGCATCGGCTTCTTTGTGTTCTTCAAGGTTCCTACTACAGCATTCGCACGACCCTCGTCAACCTTTCTCATCTTTTATTTCAAGGAGTTATCCCAGCTCATGCAACAAGTCCAGCACACATAAACATTTTCACACACACACCCCCTAATCTTCAACTCTTCAAATGCAGTACCCCGTTTGGCCGCCTACCTCCACAGTATTCATTTTATTTAGAAACTGAGTCGGCGTGTGTGTGTGTGTGTGTGTGTGTGTGTGTGTGTGTGTGTGTGTGTGTGTGTGTGTGTGTGTGTGTGTGTGTGTGTGTGTGTGTGTGAGAGAGAGAGAGAGAGAGAGAGAGCATCACATGTGTACCCCCTCACCCACTCTCCCAAAACACACACACACACACACACACACACACACATACATACATACATACATACACACACGCCTTCCGTCCAGCCCAAGGGTCTCCAGTCTGCATAATAAATGAGGCTTGCTGATAGGTGGAAGAACAGGGGAGGGAGTTGGTTCTCTCTCTCTCTCTCTCTCTCTCTCTCTCTCTCACACACACACACACACACACACACACACACACACACACACACACCGGCCTGTACCATTACACAGCTTGGGTCTATACCACTTAACAGCTGCTGCTGGAGAAATCCCAGGTCTCTTACCATGCCTGTTGTTCGCTCATTTATCCTGATTGCAGCAGCGGCTGGACTTCTCTTCAACCTCTGATGTTCAGATTTCAATCCTAGAAATTAGCTTAAAGTCTCCACAGGGATTTCTCCTTTCACGTCAGCTACAGTGTCCTTGAGCAAGGCACTCATGCCACGCACTCATGCATGTACAATACTGCCTATATTTGCAGCTTTTCCCTGATATTTATTGGCTAATTGTAAAAAACAAAACAAAAAACAGCAAGAGAGGCAGAACTATCAGAGGCTTTGCTTTCTTGAGGTCGAACATTTGTTAAGCACGTGGAGACTTTCTTGAATACTAAAATCACATTTCTCACCTGACAACAAGTACAAAAGAGGAATAATTAATAATATTCCTCTCCTCGACTCTATCATTATCATTTATGGACACTCACATACATGCACACATGAACCGGGGCCGAAATTATTTAATAATATGGACCCCCCCCTAACCCCCCCCCCCTCCCTTCACATAGTCGACCATTTGAAAGTAATTATCAGTAATGATCTGCCGGTGACTGATCTATTTTTACCTGATGATCAAACCAGATCTCATCTTAGATCTATATCCCGTGACATTCATTATAGCCCCACAAGATTACATTCATCTCTGCCAGCACCACCTGTCCTTGCGATGGTGTTTCATTCTTCAGCCAGACCCCATTCAAAGTGATGGTAAATATAGCAAATACAGAATGTTAGATTTTTATTACTATAATTAATATTACTTGTAAGTGTGTGTGTGTGAGATTAGCCTTATCCCACTGTTTTCTTTAATTATTCCCGGTGTTGAATTTTTTTTAACTCTTAATCCCTTGTACATACATGTATGTATGTGTGTGTGTGTGTGTGTGTGTGTGTGTGTGTGTGTGTATGTATATATATATATATATATATATATATATATATATATATATATATATATATATATATATATACATACATATATATACATACATATATATATATATATACATATATGTATATATATATATGTATATATATATGTGTATATATATATATGTATATATATATATATATATATGTATATATATATATATGTATATTTCATGTGTTTTGCTTTTTTGTTTCTTTTTTTTTTTACCGTGCATTTAAATAGGCACAGCACACCTTTTAAACAACATAACACAATATAAATAGGAGCTGAAGGAGGAGAAATGCCATTTGGAAAGAAAACAGGAGCTTTCTAAATGAGTTTAATTGAGTTTATACATAATTCAGTGCATTTCTGTGTGGGTCATGCAGCTTCCCTGCAGTGTGCTGCTGTGGTCGATGGTCTTCAAAACAACAGCCCGCAGGTCGCCACAGTAGATAGGAGGCTCTACTTCTTTTTTTAAAGAGGTAAACACTACAGAAAAACAACCAGCTGTGACGACAGAGTAAAGTAAGACGATGCTGCTAACACCCCACATTTATTAACGCCATTAAAATATATATATTCGCAGGAGATCACATAAACACGAGCCTAAAGTGACACGTGACTTTAAAATATTTCCTGCTGTCGTCTCACATCATTAGATCCCCATTTAGCATAATATCACTGCGCTAAAAGCGCATTACACCAGTCTGTCTACAGTGGGGGGGTTTATTAGTGTGTGTGAAAATAAGAGTTTTAAAAAAATATATAAATAATAATAAATTAGACGTAAAATGTAAAAAAGTGTTTTATAATTTATTACGATAATAGATTTGAATTTTGATGCCCTGAAACACAAATCAAAGCATCGCGGAGCTTCACGTTTAGCCCCCACGGCTGCACTGAGCACCGCTCCTCGGTGGCAGAGTGCTTTTACCGGGGAGCTGCATTTCCCCTTCCCCGCCTCCAAAGGGGAAAAGCAGACGCGGAAAGAAGAAAAAACAACCGCTTCTTCAAACACCCCCCTCCCTCCCTTCACCGCTGAATTGTCGTTGCCATCAGCTCGCGGTGAAGTTCTCTTTCTCGCTTCGCTGCGGTTTTCTGAGCTTCCTTTCTTCTCGCTCGTAGCGGGAGCCGCGAGGGGCGCGAGGCAAGACGGCTCTCGAGCCGTGCAGCGACGCACTCTGAGCGGCAGGCGAGCGGAGCAGGCGCCGCTGAGTCAGCGGGACACGCTGCAGCTCAGAGAGGCGACCAGGAAACTCCTGCCTGTGCTCCTCCGCATTGCAAACACTTTTATTATACAACGCCTTTTATTTGAATGACTTATTCTATGGTAATTATTGACACTGAACTCAGCCTATATCTAAACTATATTTTATTGCTATTTTTACTTTTTTTTATTTAGGCGTGGGTTTTTATTAGCAATACCGCAAAGCCCCCCAAAACACATTCCTAAAATATAGTTTAAAAAAATATACGATAATATTGCATATGTATTAATTATTATTATTATTTTACACAATTTCCGCAATTATGTTTTTTCCACACAGACAGATTCACTCAGTTTTGTGAGCTTTTACTTCTGTACTTTTTCCCATCTTTCCAGAGCTGTGTGTAGTTTTAATCTCTCCGTAATATTTCAGCATTATTGGCATAATTTTCAAGCTGCGTATAACTTCTCACCGCTGTAGGCAACACAGTCTATGGCGGTCCAAATGCTTTGCAGAGCTTTTCAGATCTGATCGAGGGTGACAAGTGGGCAAATTTGACTTTGAAAGTAAAAAGGGTGCTGTGCTTGTTTACTGTCAGTCGTCCTGCTTTGTAATTTTTGCAGTGGCATCAATAAGCTTCGAGGAAACTGCGAGGTGTAATTCAGCTGGAAGGCGCGCGCACACACACACACGCACACACACACAAAGAAAGAGAGGATTCTGAGAATAGTGTATATATGCATGTCTGTGTGTGTGTGTTTGTGCCGGGGGTGACAGAGGAGTGTCACTTAGCAGAAGAATACGAGCTGTCTGAGAATGAAGAGGGATGAGGCTGAATCCTGCTGCTTCTCCTCGCCACCATTATCCCACAGGAGAGCGACCTGTGGGGGGGCTGACACACAAATACACACACACGCACACACACATTCTCGCTGGGAATCTCCTCAGCTGTTCCCTCCACACTCTGTCTCTTGCACCCTTCTTCCTCTTCCTCCTGCCCTCACGGCCCTAAACACCTCTGTTTGCCGGCTCTGGTTCCACTCGGCACCCGATCAGGGCCCCTGGCAGCTGACTGCAGGTTTCGGCCCAAGATTAAGCCTCCTAATGGCAGCCACTCTGTGATGATTTACACTGCATTACTGTACAAACCAGCGACAGCCTCCTTCTTACTAATGGTTTACTACACCGAAGCCTCTCTCGGCTTTATTGCTCTTTGCTCTCCGTATTTGAGGCTGGGGTCTAATTAAATAATTTAGCTGAATTACCAAACATGTGACGAAACCCGTGTAGAGGAATTATTTTTGGCATCTGGCGAACTTGTTTTATGGCTTTTGTTGTAGTTTTATTTCTGCTCGGTCTGGAGTGTGACAGAATGGGAGCGATGATTGCAACAAATATTGTAAGTTTGTTAAAGTTCACGTCCTGTGGAAACTGCGCATCTTCAACCTGTCGGCTTTTCAAAATAATAGGCCCCTGAAAGCATTTTTTAGGTTTATTTAACATCAAGTTTGACCTTTCCCCCCCCCGTTTCACTCAGTAAAGGAATCAATTCGTTTACAAACTCTTGGTTTTCACTCCATGGGGGTGAATTCATGTTTTTACTTTTAAATTATGCTGGAACAAGAGGCTGACGCATATAAGACAAATAAATTTAAATCTTATAAATGAAAAAAAAAAAATCACACTTGGTGTCAACCTGCTGCAGCAGCTTACTTTTCTAGGTTTTCTTTAATGTAAGGCCTCTACTTATTTACAAAAGTCAAATGACACAATTACAAATCAAGTTTGATCTTTCTGCATTGCTAGTTGAAATATTTCTTTAACTGTTGTAAAATGTTTCCTCCCAAGATTTTAAACCCATAAATATAAAACCTCCTTTTCACTGCACTTTTCTCCATATATATTTATTTAGTTATTATTTGGGGCTTATTCAAAGCCTTCACGAACACTAATCAATTACAAAAGCCTTACCTGAAAAAAAGGAGAACATTTAAGTAGAAACTGAACCGCAGAGTGAGCATGCTCAGTGTGAGACAGGTATCTTTAATGCTGCAGAGCATTCCTCGGTGACAGCGGCTCAGCCTGCCTCTGAAGCCGCAGATATCTGCCCTACATTTGTCTAATCATCCCGGGCTTAACCCTCCTGCTGGCCTGCTATCTGCTCTATGTGTACGTGTGTGTGTGTGCATAAGACAGAGAGCTCTCCTGTCTCCTAATACCGGGGCTTAGTCATGTTTTGACTTTGTAATCAGGCACCTAGTTGGGCAGCACACAGGGGTCCTGAATCAGCTGGTAAGCCCTCCCAACCCTGGAAAATGCTTCTGGGGGAGCGTGATCGATGATGGACACAGTGGCTCTGGCCCGCATGCGTGTGTGTGCGTGTGTGTGAGAGAGGCAGGGCTGTTAGTGGGAGGCTTATAAAAGATGGTGGAGGTGGGGAAGTGGTGGTGCTGGGGGGTATGCGTTTTAAACAGCCTAGCTTTGATTGACAGGGCTGATAGTGAGTGGAGGGTGGATGGATGAGGGGAGGTCACAGTGAGGGATAGTTGGCAGTGGGAGGGGTGAATGAGCAAGTGCTCGGGTAAAGGAAAAAGGGGGGTTGCGTTGTTGAATGCAGGTTAGATTCTGGGTGTATTTGTGCGTGTACATGCAAAGCGCGCGGGCGAGTGTGGGTGGGGTGGGGGGTTTCAACACTCCTAAGGAGGGGGTGTATTTTCGAGGGAGTGGGGGGGGGGGGGGGGGGGGGGGTGCAGGAGGAAAGTGAGCTTTTAATTACCAGGGCAGAAGCAGATGTAGCAGAATGGTGCCCCCACCTCTTCAACGCAAACACAGCAGCGGCAGCTGGAAGTCATCAGCTTTGGTTGTGGGTGCATATTTGTAAGGACAGGAGCCCCGAAGCACAATGTTTAAATTTAAAGATGTTGAGTTTCTATTGGCACTTTGGTTGCTCGATGATTATTTATTTTTCTCCCCCAACCCCCTCACCTCCCTTCTTGTTACAGAATAATTCACATCCCGCTTAGCGCCTCCTCGTCCACAATTTACAGTGTAATTAATGGCACGGAGTATTAGTCAGGAAAGGTTTGACTCTATTCAAAATACAGCTTACAAGTCCGCTCGTAAGAGTGGCTTCAAACTGGGGGAAAAGAAACCACTGGTTTAACAGGAACATTTTAATCTCATCTACACTCACCTCGTAAATCATCTGACATATGCGCAGGAAGGACAAAAATAACATGCATTTAATCAGCGAATTAAAATATATGCAGCTTGTAATTTATTTTTTGATAATATTAGTTGTTTTAAAGAAGTATTTGTGAGGTGGCTAAAAAATTGTGAGTTTATGAACGGGCTCTGTTGGGGGATTTTTAAACTGTGTGCATTTGTTTTGAATTAAATGTCATCTTATTGGGGGTTTTAGTGCCGTTTTAGCACCAGGCCGGATAAAAACTAGTGTCCAGCCCTCTCTCTGGTTCATTTAGTTTCTTTCTACTGATCAGCGTCACGGTAAAAGCAAACACATTTACAGCATGCGTGATTTTGTGATTTTTTTACTGATACTTTGATACAAACACCAAACGCTGCTCTTACTTAACCAGAGTGTTTCTTTAATTTTCTTTTTTTTTTTTTTTTAAATACATTGTCAATCCCCCACCAATTTTTTTACACTCTTAGAAAATTTATCCAACAAAATGTGTGCACAGATGAAAATATGGTGCCCAGAGTATAAAATGACTTTCCATCAAGAAAATGGTGCAAAACATTAAAAAAAAGAAAAAAAGAAAAAAAAGAAACACAATGTCCCTGCACATATAAAAATAAATTAATACTTTTGTGTCCAGTCACTGTCAACCTTATTGTCTGGTCCTAAAGATTCACACACATGAACTGAGGCTTCATTGGCTTTCCTTCACACCAGCACGACCAATCATAATCACTTATGTACAACCAACGGCCAATGAGAAAGATTTATGTACACTTAACGAGGTAAAAACTGTGCCACCAAGTACCCCCCCTGACACACTTCCTCCTCCCCTACAAACACCTATATACAACCACAACCCCTCCCAAATCAGCCAGCTAATAAGTAGCTCCTAGCTTTAAACACATGACAAAAATAGAAATCATTAAAAGGGTTTACAGCAAGATTAGACTGAACAGAGGAACAAAAGAAAAAAAAAAAAACTTTACACAGTAGTACAAAATGATGCTAAATTGCAAAAACAAGCGGGCTTTTAAAATATATCATCTTATGCCCATTACACAAAACCTCCAGATAAATAGAAAGCACAACACAAAGTTGGCTTTGATATTAGAGAATGCAGCAGAATAAAAGTTCCTAGTTTTGTTAAAGAGACGTCCAGCCTGAAGGACCAAGAGTTTTTGTAATCTGTTGCCTTAGCAACGCAGCTTCATTACCAGTAGCACTGTGAAAAATTGGGTAGAGTGACCAAGTGTTTTTTAATATATATATATATATTTGTTTGCTTTTAAAAAAAAAAAACAAAATCCCACTTTCCTCTTTTGGCCTCAGGCACTTGGGTTTGGACCCTGATTGGCCAGTCCTGACTGTTGTGGGTTTATAAGTGGCCGCTGCTGTCGGCCTTTTAGGTCCTGATAGGCTGGTCCTGCTCAAGAGGTAGGTGCAGCAGGAGGCTCAATCGGGAAGATGAAATGCAATCACTTCCACTTGCTGATAACCAACTGCGTGGTTTATCTCTGAAAGTGGATGTGTGACGTGGATTTAAGCATCTTTGTGAACATTCAACGTACTTTTTTGAATAATCTTTTTTTCTCCTCTTTTACATTTCTTTTCCCCGAATGATCCTCCTGTATCTGGCCCAGAGAAGAGACAGTCAAAAGCAAGGCTTCTGTGGTGACCATACGAGGCTTGGCTCACGGACATTAATGGATGTACGCAAACTGCGGGAAGGAGACACGGGGAGAGAAGGCAGCACTGAGGACGTGTGGGACATTTCCTCATTTAATAGTCCCTCCAGGACTGCTGCGAGACAGATGTCAATCACACATCTATGACTGGTAAGTCCTATAACAGGGAATTGTACTGTTGTCCTAATCATAATATTGCTGCCATTTTCTTTTCTTTTTTTTTCAAATGTTTGTAGTTCTGTGTGTGTGCCAGCTTGTGCGCTGCAGCACAACTGCTGGTTTGGCTGAAGCCCCTGAGAGAGTGAAACAGCAGAGAGACCAGACCATTACAAAAACATTAATTTAAAAAAAAAAAAAATGAGAGAGGAAAAAAAAAAACCCCAAAACAAAACCTGGAACAAGATTCGGAGTAGGAAACACCGAAGAAATAAAAAGAGTTTCTGGGAACCTGTCAGTCAACTGAACTGTTGAGAGAAGAGACTAAACACACCATGTCCGCTGGTGCTACGTACTGACAGTAACACACGTTCAGTTACTACCAGCAGTATTAAATAACTAAAAAAATCTTTAAGTAGACAAAGCAATCAAAATAAGGACTCAAAGCAGCTAAAAAGTCGTTAAATCAAATAAATAATACAAAATGACACAAAACGTGGTGTCGAGATCAGAACCTAAACTACAGACAGTCTTCTGTATAACTCCACACAGAGAGAGTGTGTGTGTTATGCTTTAACACACTGCTGGAAACAAATATCTAACATGAACACATTTTGCTCTCCTGCAGATGTTCTCATCACTAACCTACAAAGTTGACCAACAGACTGATCCCAAAAAACTCTGCGCATGTATATATATATATATTTATATTTATATATATGTAAAACAAAACAATAAAAAGAAAAAAAGGAAACAAAAAGAACATATGCCGTCACGTCTTCTCTTGCCCTCCGACGCCAACGGCTTTTTCGGCTAGCCGAGGCTTCTGCGCCCCTGAGCCATGCGTGTCGGCGTGTGCGTGCTGCAGCGCCAGGAAGGGGTTGGCGGTGATGGTGCCTTGGCCCTGGCTCTGGGCGCCGGGCAGCAAGTTGTTGATGGGCAGCTGAGCGGAAGAGAGTGGGATGGAGGGAATCTGGGCAGAGGAGGAGAGGGACTGCAGCTGCTGGAGGTCCTGCTGCTGCATCAGTTGGTAGAGCAACACCTGCTGCTGCTCCTGGGGAGCAGAGGGAGGAAGGGGGAGATGCAAGGAGGGAGGAAACAAGGAGGAAGAATGAGAGAAAAAAGAAAAAGAAAAAAAAGAGAAGAGGATTAAGTGGAGGTGTCATTAAAGAAAAGAGTTGAAGGGGGGAACAGAGCGTGAGACAGAAGAAAAAAAGCAGGGGAAAGTGTGGAAAAGAGGGGAAGAAGAAGAGTTAATAAGCTAGGTGATTTAGACTATCGTCTAAAAGAAAATTGTAGCTCAGTGTCTTTGTGTTTAACTGTGTGTGATAGTAGTAAGTAATCAAATGTGCATAGTGTGTGTGTGTGTGTAGTACCACTGAAGGCTGTGAGGACAGCAGCTGGTGGAGCTGATGCTGCTGCAGGAGCAATCTCTGCTGCTCAGACAGCAGGCCAATTCGTGCCGCGCTGAGGAGACAAAGCACACTCACAGTGAGACAAACGCAATTAACACTCTGCCTGCACAGTACCAGACTGTTTAGCACACTTTTTTAAAACATTACAGGTCTGTGACGGTGAGAGTGACAGAAAATATTAACATTTATCTGTTTCTATAAGTTATAAAGAAAAACATGAGCTTATTTTTTGCTTCAAAAACCCCCAAAACAAAACAAGAAAAGATTCAAACTCAAAAAAACATGCATGACTACAGCATTTCTTCACAAAGCTGACACACTGATGAAAACAGAGCTACGGCGGTTTGTGAAGTGGCACCAGCTTCTGCCTCACCTGGTCTTACTAGTTGCTGAGCTGCTAAAATCCATTGCGGAAGCAAAAAGACACAAAGAGGAAGAGAGGATGCAATAAAGTTCACATTTAAACTTCTTGGGAAGCCGAGACAAACATATTCCCGAACATTTTCAGTACTTAACTATGTGCTTATGTGAAAGGGCCTTGAAAATGTGAAGCTACTGACACCCATCTGGAGCTCTTTAACTCGCTGACAGTCAACCAATTTGTTGGGAAGGGTGATGTGAAACCGCATGTATTGATTTTATTATCATCAAAGGCTTCCAACACAATTCGCATCCCAGTGTTGATGCTTTATTAATCTGAAAAGGGCGCTTAATGTATTAGAGGAAGATGAAAACAGCCATACTTGTTATTGACGGGCAAAGTGACGCCTGTAGCTGCTCCTGTAGTGTGTGTGTGAGGGCTGGAGGTGCCGGCCGGCGTCTGGATCACGCCGTTCAGAGCCCCGACGATTCCACCCATGCCCAGCGCACTCCCTGCGCCCAGAGCCCCCATTAGCCCCGCCACGCCGCCCAACCCAGCCGGGGTCACCCCTACGGAGGCGACCCCATTGAGCTGTGGCTGAGGTGGACTCTGGGACACCGAGGGAGGTGTGGAGAGGGAGGAGGTGGAGCCACTACTGCTGTGACCACCACAAGATGCACTATCCTGAGGACCAGAAAGAGACTCCCATTAATGACAAGTCCTGCATTCAGAATCTGTAGCTATGTCCTAATTCATAGGCTGCATCCTTCAGAGGACCAGGCCTTCACGTTCTACATGGGCCGGGTCCTTCGAAGACCTAGAAGGCCGGAAGTGCAAGGCTGTGAAATGGGATGGTCTAGCCTTCAGATTTCGGGGGAGATCAATAAACTCAGCCGTCTGCTCCTCGCTTGCTAATATATAACAGAACACTGGAGTACATTCTCTACCATCTCACACTTCTGTGTTTTCTGTTTGACGTTTATTCAGCTGTGTCGAAACTATAACTTTAATCTCAGCCAAACCGATTTACTCAGGAACAAATAAAACACTGAAAAAAGCCAAACAATAACATTTTAAGTGACTTATATTTCATGTTTAACCCGAGTGAAAGACCGCGGGGATCTGAAAACGATGTGCCGGGAGTTTGCTGTTCTTGCCGGCTCTAGTGAGCCTTGACCACCCGGTCAGCTATCGAGCTGGTGGGTAACAGACACCTTCGAAAACGTTGAAGCACGTTTGCAAATATGTGATGTCTTGATAAACCAACCAGATATTTGAAGCTTACACAGCTACATTCTCGCCTGAAAACATCTTAAAAGTTTATTTGGTGACCCAGAAAAAGTAATAAGAGTAATATTAAAACTAAGTAGCTGCCGCCATTGTTGGAAACTGGCGCTATGAATTCTGGGATAGGTTAATGAAGGACACATTTGTCGGCCGCATTTGGAGCAGCCTTCGAATTGGGACAGCCTTCATTGCCTTGCTGTGACATAATCGACCTTCAAATACGGCCTCCGAAGGATGTGGCCTATTAATTGGGATATGCGTTATTTCACACCTTTTTGACATTAAATTAAAGCGATCATTACAGTTTGCTTAATTTACAATGTTAAAGAATAAATAGAATAAAAGAAAAAACTTTCAAAGTCTACAAGCCTGTGAGTCAACTACAAAAAGTTCTGTTTATATTGCAATTTCTATTCTGACTTTAAATCTTGCCTCTGCCATTTGCCATAAATAAATTACTGAGTGTTCAAGACTAAAACTAACACTGAAACTAATAAAAAATAAATAAAAATAAAGCCACTCTGGAAAATCAAAACAGAAATCAAAACAAAGCATAAAAACTAGTTTGAAAACACAAACTCTGCTGACTACAGAGGAGTCAAACCACGAATTTGTCCTTACCTGAGTCGCCACAGGTAAAGATGAGTCAGCTGCTCCCGGCTGGGCTCCCTTCACATCTGCGGATAACCGAAAGGTTAGACATGTCTCAGTAGGGCCAGTCTAAAAAATGTGAAACCTGCTTTTCAAGTTCTAGAAATTTTCTGTGCTAAATGACGTCAGCCAGCAACAATCCATCTTTTCGATCGGGAACAAGAGAGTAGCTCAGTCAGATCTTAAAGCTGAAAAAAAATAACATGTGCAGATGCAAGAATCTGAATAACTTTGATATAAACACATGCATGCATCAGGCTGTGCTATGGGAGGAAGGGAAGCTGGCAGAGGCAGGGTGATGATGGTTGTTACTCATACATCCTCCAAAATAGTGTTGCAGGCCACATTCAAACCTTTCATGCCAACAGTATTGGACTGTCACATTTTCAGAAATATAACACACCCTCAGTGCAAAAATTTCTTGAACGATAACTTTAGGTGTCGTCTTGGCCTTTAAATTCCCGAGCTCTCAATCTGATCAAGCATCTGTGATATTTTTTTAGTCCATGGAGGTAACATTTTAAGGATCTCCTGCTGCCATGCTTGATGCCTGATACCACAAAACACATCAATGGGGGGGGCAGCTGTTTCAGTGACACAAAGCAGACCTGCACAATGCCAGGCAGGTGCTGTGGCTCACTGGTGTGCATCATTCACCTTGATTTCTAAGTAAGTAAGTAAGAGTGTCTGTGTACCCGAGGAGGCCGTGGCAGGTGTGAAAGGCACTGATAGCTGTGCGCTGAGAAGCTGCAGTCTCTCTTTCTTCATGGTCAGAGTTTTTATCTGCTCCTCCAGCCTCCTGTTCTCCTCCTGGAGCTGGTGCAGAGACTTCAACATGCTCACCACTGAGAAAGAGAGAGGGAACAGAAAAAGCAGCGATTTTTTATTTCCTGCTCCAAATATTCTGTAATAGCTCCGCTCTGAATTTTCAATTTACTGCTCTCCACACCTGTGTGAGAAAATAAAGACTTCAAAATTGCACAAATGAAATAAAACTCAGCCCCGTCAGTCTGCAGTCAACACTGTTAGCCCACTTGTTGTTTTAGCTGCACCACAGTGAAGGTAAAATAACCAGTGCTGGTGCTGGGTTATATGCTGGGATGAATCTTTACAGGACTAACCCTTTCACCAATATCCTTACTTTCTAAAAGGCCACTCATTTTCTAAATCTGCCTTTTCTTATACCTCACATTAACAACACACACAGTGACGATCAGACAGATACTCAACACAGACATGTCAGAGATCAAGGTCAGCTACAGTGACCTTGCGCCTGCACGGACTCAGTGTCGGGGGAGGAGGGTTTGCAGATGCAGGAACTTAAACCTGACTCATCCGATTGAAGGACAGCCTTTCTAACGACCAGGCTGCCATCCCCCTTTTTCATTTTCACTTTATTGATCCCAGAAGGGATGTTCAGATAGGTAGATAACCAGCAAGAGATTGACAGGTGCAACAATAACAGATAAAGTGAAAATGTGACTGAAAGAGGGAGCGGCTCTGCACAACAGCTCGAAGGCAAAGAGCCGACGGATCAATTGACACAGAGAAGGAAATGGTGAAGTGGACAAAGTGTATGAGTGCGTGTGAGGTAGGAGATTAATCTCCTGTCATTTTTGAAATGAAGAGAATTCACCTTTTGTTTTCATACTGCCTTTGTTTGATTTCAGGCCTTTTGCCTTATACTGTATCTTTTAAATAGAGAGTAAAACTATTATTTGGGTTTTTTATGTGACTTATTTGTTAAATAAAATGCTGTGAGGGTGTCACAGGTAGAAATAAAATCCGTCTGGTGAGAGACTTAAATGGAATTAACAAACTCATAAGTGTGTATCAAACAGAATCATCCGATTTCAAAAGGCTATATTTTTTAAAGTAATGGACATAAAAGCTTTTGGTATATTTTACATACAAAATTTTCACAAGTGCTCCACATCCCTGTGGACACCCGGCATTAGTCCACACAATAGTCAAACTCGTCCCATACTTTTGCAAGCATGTCTGGAGTCACTGCAGCCACTGCTACCAATAATCACTCCCTGCTTAGAGGCCTGTTTTTCAGTAGTTACTGGTGAGCAATAGTCTGAAATCGGACGATTCTTTTAGGTAATCTTGTAGTTTTAAGGATGCTTGGTGCTTGCGTCTTCTCACCGTCTCCTTGTGCTCCCTGCTGCAGCAGGAAGCTCTGCCCTTCGTTCCACTGCCTCTCCAGGAGCTGCTCAATGCTGGTGGCCACTGGGGGCAACGTCTCCCCACCTCCTCCCGCCCCTAGCAACCCCTGCCCCGGCCCCGGCAACGACCCAGAAGAGTCATAGCGGATCTGCAGGCCACCAATCGGAGAGCTGAATGTAGGGGAAGAGAGAGAGAGAGTGCATTGATAGAAAAGGAGAGATGGAGAGGTCAATAGGGAGATTAACGACCTAACATAAACGTCAGACAAACATAGTCACTGCTGGCTATAAAACTACATCAATTTGTTGTTACAGTGGCCCCTAATGAAAAGGGGCCAGGCTTTCTGTCTGCGCGTGAGAGCTAGAAAAAGACTAGGAGAGAGAGGAAGAAAGAAGACATGCAACAGGGGGAGACAGACAGAGAGAGGGAAGTGCACTGTCTTGATGCGATAAATCTCAGTGTGCACTGAGACAAGCTGTTGGAGCCTGAGGAGAGGAGGAGAGGGGAAAAGGGGAAATAAAGGACACCGGAAGAGATGACTGAGCCGTAGGGGTGCAAACGGCATCTTATTTTCCCCTATTGTGGAATGTAAAAATATGACTTAACTCACCACTCGCACATGAAACTTTAAAGAAGCTTAAACAGTCTTAAAGTCGCCTCATTTTGCTACAGTGTTTCCTTTTGCAGTTAAATGTCATTTATCCTAAATTTAAGACCAAAAATTTAGATTTAAAAATAAAAAATAAAACCATATATAACCAACCTTATCAAGTGAAATCACCCATTCCACAGACAATAGCGGAAACAAAAAAAAAAGTTTATCTGTATGATCAATTTCCCCGTGATCCTGAATGATCCATGCAAACATTCCAAAATGGAGGAGATACAATAACTCATCACACTGTCCTTAAACACAAGAAGACAAGAAAAAAACATCTAACTGGACTTGAAGGATGGTTACCACCTTCAAAAACACAAGTTATCGATGGCTGAGAGAGCAAGAATTGCCTGTAGGGGCAAGAGCAAAAGAGAGAGTGTGCATGTGTGTGTTTGAGGAGTGAGAGGAAGAGAGGGGAGATGAGGGGGCCAGCAAAGGGAAAAGCAGAAAGGGGGAGGGGGGGATGGGTGAAGGAGGGGGACCAGTGAGGAATGTAAATGGTGAGGGAGTGCTGGGGAGGGTATCTGTGTGTGTGTGTGTGTGTGTGTGTGTGTGTGTGTGTGTGTGTGCGCACTCACCGCGGGGTGGTCTTGGGAGAAGCTCTTATGGAGAAGCCCTGAGCTCCGACACAACCGCCGCCGCTGCTGCTGCCGTCTCCCGCCTCCTGATCTGCACACAGACACACACACAGAAAAAAAAATAAAAAATCAATTGGACGAGAACACGGACAGAAGATGTTTTTCTGTTGTTAGGATGAAATTATGGAATAATGTTGACATGAGCATAAAAATGTGGAATTCATTTGTGGTCTTTAAATGAATGCTCTACAAATTTTGGAGGGTTAGATGTGAGAATAAAGACGTTTATCTGTTTGTTATTTTATTTTAGTTTCCTACTTGGAAGTTAGGGTACTTTTAATGATCAGAATACAGAACAGGCATAAACATAAGCATTACAGCATGAGCCTGTTCAGTCATTATTTGTAATATAGGAATGGATCTTAGACCAACTGCTTTGCACAATATATGCTGAAATAAAAATCAAAATATCCACACAGAGCCGGCTGAAGTTGAATGTGAAAGCGCACTCACAATACTGTTTGCAGGTTATTTTTTTAAGCCACCAGTCAAGACAAAAACAAGAATAAAAAACACGCTTCTTCATTTATTTAGGCAAGCAAACAATACAGACTGCAAAACATCCCAGACATCCGTAACAACCCAGCTTTCCTGCTTTGTTTTCTATCCTCGGGCTCTTTGTGATCACCTGCGTTTTAATACAGCCAGACTCATCGTTCGGTCGTTTATTTCTGTTTCCTGGCAGAGAAAATGAGTCATTTAACTGTGGCTTGTAAATACTCTTTGCATAGTGTTGCAATGCTTAAAAATTGATCATTCAAATGTCTTATAGGGAGCTTCACACACTGATCCAGACCGGAGACTCTGAGCCTTCTTTAACGGCTTGGAAAATCACACATCAGGACATTTGTTAAAGTTTGACAATTTGTTAAAAACGCCGTTTTGAGCTCAAGACATGTTTCTGCTCCAGGAAATGACAGATTTGTCTTGACCCCAGCTGTAAAACATAGTTAAGTAGGGTGGATCTTCATCGCGCTGCAGAGCAGTTACACAGCACAATCACTCCCAATTAACTATATTTTGATTTCTTTAATTTTTTAATTTTTAAAAACACTTTAGTTATAAAAGAAAATATGTGATGGTTAAAACACTGGTTAATTTTGGAGATACATACAGGGGTGGCAGTCTGCATGACCCGAGACACACTGGAATTTCACCCCAGGCGTACAACATTATTTTTCAAAAGCATAATTGTCCTCTACCACACTAAAGCAAATTGCCGTTGTTCCTGGATTTATCCACTCTGGAGTATATTTTTTCAAGGGTCCGGGATGATAAAAAGAAGTGAAGACAGAGGACCCTTTTCAAGTTTTTCTGTTTTCCCTCTGACCCAGGCTACATGCGCTGCAATACTGTGGGCTCTGCAATCTACAAAACTCTCTCTCTCTCTCTGTATCTCTTTCAAACACAAGCCTTCATTCAAACTGCATGTGCTTCCCTCTCTACCTTCTGTGAGAGTCTCTGTCTCTCCTCCCTCTGGGCCCCTGGCCAGACGCTTCTTTTCATTTTCCTCAGTGAGAGTAATGAATCACACATGCACACAGACTTTTGCATTTACACACTCACACAAACTCCCCTCTACTTAAGACAGTCAATCCCAGCTTTTACCCCCACCAGGTCACCACTCCAGTCCCTCGCTCTCTTCTTTTTCAAGTCCTTTTTTCTGTCGTAACCCTTTTCGTCCCTGGCACCTCCCTCCAGACACTCAAAAGCAAAGAGAAACGGCTGCCAAAGTAAACAGGCTGCATGCATACAAACACACGCACACACACACACCTTGCACGTTTACGCTCACATGACCCTTACTAGCCGACAAACAGAACTTCATGCTTATGTAGCCGCAGACACGTGTTCTCCACGTCTGTGTGCTTAATGTTATGGTAAGGAAATATCAATGTTCATTAAGGCTGCTTAATGATTATTTTCATTACTGGTTAGTGCAGCTCAATGAAGTAATAGGTCAATCAAGTGAAAATAAATCTGCCACTATTTTAATAATGAATCAACTGTCAATATTCCAAAAATAGTCTGTTT
>NC_141352.1:17233855-17693855 GCF_057382095.1 Aulonocara sp. 'chitande type north' Nkhata Bay
TTCATCATGCAAGTAAGCATCAGATATATTTTTTAATGTGCATGTTCTCTTTGTAAATAAAAAAAATATCCTGAATAGTCTTATAATAATAATTGATACTTTTAATGGAACATTTCCAAAGGTATGGGTTTGTTGGATATGTTGCGGGGCTACTGAGCAATAATTAGCATTTTGGCTGCTGATGTTTAATCTCTTATTAGCCTTCAGGTGACATGAAACAGCATCGGCTTCATTCTAGCGTTTGCCATTCAGATGCAGGTTGAGTGACAGCCACAGAACAGCACGTCTCTTATGTAAACCTTCCCTCTACTGCCACGAAATTAGAGTGCCTGTTGCTACACACTGCTGCCTCCTGCTTCTGCACAAATGAGAAGTAAGCACTGTGGTTCAGAAGTTCACATTTTGGATGCATGCCGGAACTACTTAAAACCAGTGACGTTTTCAGGGAACAGGTGGTCCGGGTGACATAATTCTGGCTTACTGTTATGATCCCTAGAAATTAGGTCCTGATACGCTGCCAGAAGGGTTATTACGCTGTCATTTTCTATAAGTTTTAGTGTATCTGTCTTGTTATTAATGGAAAAATATATGAATGCAAAGATATTGATACAAAATACTTCTTTGCAACTGCTTATATGCTTAAAGATATTAAATATCGCTACAGATAATTTGCGTACATGTCAGACATTAACACCCATCTTTTACATGTCTCAAAGCTTGGCTAAGAAAGCTATTTATTCTCATCCACTGTTAACTACTGGCACATATGCGTTAGAGTGGAATGCCATTCAGAATGCAGAAAATATATTTAGTTCTTGCCAACAGACAGCAAAAGGCACCAGTGGGTCTAGCCCCTGTGTGAGAACAGTTATTTCTGTCACAGTATGGACTTTCAATTACTGTAATCCGCTCCTTAAAGAACATTGATATGATTGATAAGATATGAATTTCAGCACATATTGTAAGTCAGTGGTGTCTAAAATCATAATGTAATGATTTGCAAATCATTTAAACTCTAGTATATTTAATTCATAGAATAAAGGCTATGTGTCATATACTGAAACTGAGATTTTTTTAAAATACATGTGCTGTTGTTGCAGAACAGTGCATTTAGGTGCAGCCCTCGCCACTTTTATGCAGACATAGTGGGTGCAAGAGAGAGAAAGAATAAAAGAATAAGACACATCTCCCTGAGCTCGACAGGTGGGTTGCTGGGCCTGCATTTCAGAAAAACTTGGAAAAAAGGCATGTTTAACATTGTTTTGCATCGCTGCTTCTCTCAGCATTGTCTATTCTACATCTACGTGTTCAGGAGCTGTAGTTGCTGTAGTTTTGAAAGCTATAGCCTTTCTTCCTTCATACAGGATTCCAGCTGCTTTACATTTCAAAGGATCATTTTTTGTAGTTTTTTACTTCATCATCTGCCCGATGTTTTCTCTGGATTACACGTCTAATCTTCAGGCATGCCAATTTAGACTTAACCCAGACAATTTTACAATGGAACCATGCACATTTAATATGCATTGAATGGGTTTGGCAGTGTCTTGCTAAAATGCGCAAGGTCTTGCAAAAAACATTGCCTGGTTGACACTAAACCACTCTTTATTGCTTTAATGGTGCCTTCACAGATATGTGGTTACCCATGTGCACTAAGCACTACCATATTATCACAGTTACTTTGCATTTATTACAAAACAGATGTTCCCTGTTTGTTTTGTCTCAGTCCATCTTAAAGAAGCTCAGACCCACAGAATGCAGCAACATTTCTTGATTTTATTTCTGTGTTTCTTTTTTAATTTGCCTCACACAGTTTTAACTTGGAATGAACTGTGTTCACTGGCAATGTTTTTAGTTATGACATTTATCACCGGTTGGAATTTTTATGTTCTGTTTTTGATTTTTATTTATTTATTTTTTATTAAATAGAGGATTTAGATCATTTAATTTGGTAGTGTTTATTTATTTTCGGATGCAAGGTTGGCAAACTTTTATTTTTACATGATGGTTATCCGTTACACTGGCTTCTTGGGTGTTAGTCTAGGATATTGTGGAGTGAATATTTTGGGACATTAGAGCGTATTGTACCCTTTGGCTTTGTTGCTATCTGTATGCCTGCTTTTGGTTTGATACAAAATGACTGCATTAGAGAGATTTTAACAGTCTGACAGATCTAAGTTATTATTTTGAGTTTCTGTAAGCCCATTAATAGGTAGGCACTTATGGACGGTGGAAATACCCCACAGCTGCAGTCTGGCTGTTGCTCCATATGTTTCCCCCAGAAGAGCCTCAAACTTCAGTGTTGCACAGACATGTGTCCAGCAAACAGTAATACAAAGAGAAACAGATGTCTTGTTTTTAGTCACAATCAAATTAATAGAAAACATAGTTAGAAATCAGCTAGTATTTTCCATGCAGATGTGTAGTAATCCTTAATGTTTAATTTATTATTGATATGCATGTTTACATGTAACTCCATGGTGTTACATGTAAACATTTTATTTCAGGACACACTGTGAGGTCTGATAATTGGAGGTTTTATCTAAAACCAAGTCTACCAACAAAGTCAGGTGATTCAACAAGGGTTAAA
The DNA here is from genome assembly GCF_057382095.1 of Aulonocara sp. 'chitande type north' Nkhata Bay. NCBI lineage: Eukaryota > Metazoa > Chordata > Actinopteri > Cichliformes > Cichlidae > Aulonocara > Aulonocara sp. 'chitande type north' Nkhata Bay. Next base: position 17,236,443 of record NC_141352.1, read on the forward strand.
TGAGAACAACGCCCTGATAAGTGAATTACTTTCCTGGTATGAACACACAACAGTATTGTCCAAAAGCCCTCTGTTTATATTAGGAAACTATTGACCAGCTCAGCCAAACACTACCTATCCTGTTTAATTGGTAAGTAATTCCTGCAAAGTTGTCTTATACAAACAGTACAGAGCAGTGTGAATGGTTGCTGAGTGGTAAAGTGCTGCCTTCGTTAGAAAGGCAAATAACTGTTGGGTTGAGTTGTGTAAATATTTTAGAACCGAGCTGCACGACTGACTATTGCCCATCAGTGCAGTTGTGTATGTAACACCAAGCCCTATGGCCACTCATGTATAAAAATACTGTTTTATGGATGATTAAGCATGTTAAAGACAACACTGCTGTGTAATACTACAAAATACACTGTTTTTCCTTATGAAATTTTCCAGAGTTGCCTATTGTAACCAGTTTGTAAACCTTTTTGATCAGGGAAATAATAAAAACAATTTTGTTTTTGTCCAGGTTTTCACAGGCTCATTAATAAGTATTTTCAAGCATAACCTGATTAATGTACCTCATTAATGCCCAAATGACTGCAAAGTGATGATTCATTCATTTGCTAATTGTTTGTTTAATTAATTCTCATGTTAGCTTTAAGCACGAGATAACTCTGATATTAAAAAGCAAATTTATGCCTTCCTTGTACAGACCTTTAAGACCACTTTGCAATCATCTGGATATTAATAGTAGTAGGAAACAACGTCCTTGCTGCAAGTCAGACTGAATATTGGATTAACTTTATTATGATTAAGAAAACAATCTTGCATGATGGCAAATGAAAAAAGCTTAAAATAAACATGCAGCTAATAGCTGACATTACCACCATGGAGCCATTTATTTAATAAACTGTAATGAATAACCTGAGCAGACACTTCATTGGTGTCCGTGGCTCTGCATTATTGAAGTAATTCACTAACGATAATCCATATGCAAATGAGGATTATATAAATGAAAACTTAGATATGCTGTATTTGTTTCTCAGAGCAGATAACTGTGTCCTCATCTCTGAAAAATAATCCATGAGGTTTGACTAAAATAATCAAAAATAAGTTCTTTGGTCATTATTCTGATTTGCTACCATGAGTGAACAATACCTTTACCTTCTTTCAGTACTCAAACTTTTTAAATGTCCTAGAGGAGTTCTTGTTCGAGTCCCAAACCTACTGAGATCTCTAATGAAGGCTTTACCTTCCAGGCAAGCATATTTCTCCAAATGACAGTAATTTACATATGATGTATTTAGAGAAGGAGAGGGCAGGCTAATTCCATTTGGAGAGTTTCCTTTGTTTTAGGAGTCATTAGCAGCTAGCTCAAATCTAATTTTTACAATTTCATCAGGCCATCTTGGAAAGCCTCTGTGAGCTCATCAGAGAGGAGCATTTATTGCTAAGTGTTCTCTATTGCATTAGCACACAATAAAGCGGCCAGGGACTGCTACAGACGTTTATGGGGAATCCAGTTAACACTCTGGCAATTCGTTTTTTATTGGGACACAATCAATTTTTATTCATTTTAAAGCCAGAATGCTTTCTTTCATTGTGTGCCTACCCCAGCTTATTATCCCCTAAACTAATTACTCAGTTGTTTTCACAAAATGCTAATATTTATGTTAAAGATTTCCTCTTTTAAATTCAGACATGGCGTGCATATACATGCACTTCCCGCTAAGCTTTAAGCATAGTAATTGCATTCATTTAATTTGTGTAAGTCCTATTTTAAAGTATTACAGTATTAATCATTGAATCTGGCCCCTGGGTCAAATCTGGCACTCGGAGTCATTTGGTCCATCTTGGAATTTGAATTTTACCATTTTTAAACTGCAACAAAACTTGTACTAGCAGAAATGTGTGCATGTAGTGGACATACCAGGGGGGTTGAAACACGTTTTGCCAATATTACATATTCCATAATTATAATTAAACCAGAAGGAATTTCAGTTTATTTGCTAGGAAGACACTCTGCCCTGGCTTTGGCAAAAGCAAAATAAAATCATATTTTCACCACTCCTTACTAAAACCTATCCGGCATTATTTTGCCAAACTCTGAGTGACTCTGTATGGTTTCTTTTAAAGGGACTCTTTAGCTTTTTCAGTGCCCAATGTGATCTCTGCATAATTAGAAACCAAGCTATACTTTTTAAGAGTCGCTATTTCTATCCTTGATTTATGTTGATTTTCCACCATGACTTCAAATGGTATCCTTAATCACAGACAAGTCAAGCCCTATCAGATAGACATGAATGTGACTCTACCATACATATTTATGCAGTATATTGTATTTAAAATTAAAGGTACTATTTGCTTTACTGGTTGTTGGGTTGCTGTTTGTGGTGTGAGCTAGATGAGTACGTCATCATTGATAATGTTTTGTGATCAGTGCAGTATAATAATTAGATGCCTGAGTGTTCCAGAAGTCGAGACGAGCATGGACCCCTCTTCCTCTGCAGTAGTCTTTTCTCTTGTTTACCAAGACCATCTTTAAAGGCTCCCATTTGATGCTGATATTGTTTGTATCAGGTGTATATCTTGCACCTTTCAACTTTTTGTACCGAAGCAATCTTACCTCGTCGTCCTTGATCCACCACTGCTTTCCCATCAGTAAAATGCACAGACACAACTAGAGAATATCCATAGCTGCTATTAATGTGTATGTGTTTGCAACTGTTTTACTTTCTATGTGTGTGCACGGATATTCTTTTCTTTCAGTTTTGGGATTTGTTCTGCAGTGGCCTCTGGAATGCTTTCAACACATTGATGAGATGACAAGTTATCATTGATCTGTCCTTACTTAGTGGGATCTATTAAATAATGTATGGGCTCCCGTGCATTACCAGGACAATCTCCTGTCCTCGACCCATTAGAGGAGTAGGGCATGGGGCCCTAGTGGCTCAGGGCCCTCAGAGGTCCTTGGGCTTTCATTTAATTAAATTATCCTATAATGAAAACTCCCATAAGGAGATTAATTTTAATTATTTATCAGCGGCCGATTTGAGGGAGAGGCTGCATTAATAATGCATGAAAGGGCTAAACATTTTTCAATTCATCACCTTTTCCTTTTGTTAAAGGTGCAATTTATTAAGTGCTCTGCAGCTGCTAGAGATATTGGTGGTGGAGATGTGGACAGCCAGTCCCAGAGGTCAGTCAAAGGGGCTGCTCAAGTGCTCAAATGTCATTTGATAATGTTCATATTTATTGGTCAATTAATATCCCTAAAATTCTTCTGTAGTATTAAGTATTGTACTAGTGTCTTTGCATGCATTTGTACGTGTTTTGAAAGATTTATCCACACTGTGAAAAAGAAAGTAACACTTTTCCTTTCCTCAAATATACAGTAATGTTTTCCTCTGTTTCTCAAAGCTTGATGGATTTTATATTAATACCTAAGGCAAGGAAGTAATCAAAATTATGCCGGTAGTTCTCTGTTGATGTTTGTATATCTCCATCAGATTGGCATGTTGATTCCCCTTGTGTGAGCACATTAGAACGCTTTGGTGTCTGGCCAACAGAATAGGGGAAGATTGTCGACTGTCGCACTGTGTGAAACTGTAATTAGCTGGCTTGGTAATGTACTTATTTGGGTCCCCCGGCTGCAGAGATAGCAGCACAGTTGAGAGCTGTAAGATGATACATTGCTGAAAACAGCTGCCTTTTTGTGTTATAAATGAACAAAATCCACATTTTGCTAAGTTTTGTATCACGGGAACATACAGGCAGACAAAGTGGCAGAAGTGGCTCAAGGCAGGAGACAAGAATGTCATTGGGATGGTGAGCGGGGTGCATTTATCAGCCTTCATCAATAGTTAATAAATAATTCAGGCAGAGTCTGGGGCTTCTTTAGGGCAGGGTTTCAGCTAGCTTGTAATTTTGTAAATTGCATAGTCATCATGCAATGGATGGGCCAGGCTCCTCTGAGAGCTACAGCTGTGAATCTAGAGCTGTATTTATACATGCACTGCAGCCCCAAATCTTTCTAGAATCACAGAGCTGAATGTCAAAATGCTAATGTCCAAATCTTGTAGAGTATGTGCTTCAGGTAACTGTCCATGTCTGCCCAGATACAACCTAAACCACATGGAGTAATTTCATTGGGAAGAATGCAAATAATGAGGGATATCTTCCATTGTTTGCAACATGTGAGAAAGTGCAAATTTGGATGATGTGTAGATTAGATTCTCCTGAAATGGTCCAGAGTTCATGTCTTTTGAAGATGCAAGAGAAAGATAGTGTTAACCAACTTTGTGTCAAAAATACCTACATTTTAAAGGTTTTGTTGCCCTCAGTATATCTAAACTAGAATGAATTTCTAGACGTAACTATAGATAAAAGTTTGACACTCAGTACTTTGGGTTGAAATTTTCCCAAAGCAGATCCACAGTTTGCCACATAAGCTTGGCTACAGCATGAACAATTTAAATCAATATTCAGAAAGTTGCTTTTTGTTAAATCATTCTCCCATCTTTAGACAAACTTCCACCAGATACTTGCACCAGCTCGCACCAGAATAAACAGGCATTTCTTCCCATTGTGAGTTGTTCAAATTGTCTTAGCCCAGGTGCGGCTTTAACAGAACAGTCCATGCCCATTGAATGACCAAAGCCTTCAATTACTCAAAGTCAGCCTTCTGATACTCCTCCTTCAACAAAATAGGCCTTCTAATTGCCCCGACAGGTATTACCAGTTCTGCAACCAATAGCACACTGTTCTTCCACATTGTTTCCTAGGCAACTGGAAGTTTTGTGACCTATAAAAAGTTGCTACTCCTGTAACTGATCCGAGCCTTTGCGGTTGTTTGTTTCCATGGTAGGCTGCTGAGCTATTTATATGTCTGTTTAGTTGGTAGTAGTAGGCAGAGAAAGTTTTGCTAGCAGTTTTATTCATTTATTTATTTTAGGCAAAGTTTATGTTGGTGTTGATAGTCTGAGAGTTGACATGTGTTTAAGAACAAAAAAACACCTGGGGCTTCAGCAACTGAGTCACAAAGTTGAGAGGAAGAAGGCTTAACACTCTCATCCCGGTTTTCCCTCTGTATGCTCCTTATAACAAATAGTGTTTATTTTGGAGTCAGAGGCAAAGTCCCGGTCGGCCAGAATTTCTTTGTTGTGGCTTTGTTAGCAAAGACATGCAGATCTGCTGGTATTGATGAATCATGTGTTCATCATCAGAGGTTACTAGCAGTTCATCACACTTTCCCCTTGTGATGTTTGACTATCAAAAGGTTTATCAGGGATTCCTCATTATTAAAGTGATAATTTATCTCTGATTCACAGGTTTGAAAAGGTATATTATTTTTCAAAGGTGCCATGTACAGAGTTCAAGGAGAGATCTCCCTGAAGGTATTTGGCAGCTGTAGCAAGCTGAACTCCAGTTTTACTCTTGTCTCTTTCACTCCCTTTACACAGCATGCAAAAAACACTATAATATCACTTGTTAGAGAAGTGTACCACCATTTTTCTTAGTTTTGTTTCAACTCACAGAGACATTTACACAGATCAGCCACGAAATGTACTGTCCCAGACATTTGTGCAGACCAGCACGCACCTATGGCAGCAGGCTCCCTCTGTGCTACAGTACACCCAGCATATCTGTTCAAAGACAACTCAAGGAGTACAAACGAGAGCTGAAGCTTCAAACTCTACTGATCCCGTTCTGTTCAAACATTGTTACGGAACAAGCATGATCCACCAAGGCCCCCCCACCTCCACTTTTCTCCCACTGCAGCTCACAGTACCCAAAAGATTTGGTGCCAGTGTCCTTGTGTCAGACACAACAATACAATTGCAGAGGTCCTTTGTTTATGTCCGCTACGGGTCAAAGAACTTTTGATGGCACGAAGGAGACCTAAACAATAGTAGACAAGTCCTGTTAATCCTGTGGCTGTGAATATTGTACAGTTGTTTGCTTTATATGCATGTTGTTGCAAATTTTTTTTTATGCCTGTGACAGCATTTCTTTTTTTTAAATCAGTTCATCATCTGTAGCATTGTCATTTAGATTACATATATGCAATGCAAAAATAAGACTGCTACTTGGTCACTTATTTTGAGATCTCATAAGAGTGGGAGGATATTTGTTAGATGGATGTTTACACCAGGTGAACTATCAATAGGAATTCATGTAGGTTATAGTCTCAATACATTAATTCAACTAACAATCAACTACTGCCATCTTTAAAGCCTTTTACACTGCGTTAATCTGACCTGGCAAAACATTTCCAGGTACTGCACACTTTTAATGCCATTCTTTTGGTTACATGTCTGCTGTAGCTGGTTTGTTGCTTTACGATTTAAATCCAGCTGTTACTTCACAGTCTGAGTCATTTGCATAAGAGAAAACTTGGCACAGGCAAACAGGCAGACACCAAATCTATTCTTTTCTGCAAGAATTATCTTTTTACCCTTACCTTCTGCCTGCAACAATGTTTTGTTTTGTTTTTAATTAAAGACTGGCAATAGGATTGCGGTGTTACTGTACTTAAGTTGATGCTAAAATACACAGAAATACTGCACACTAAGACGAGCCATATTGACAGAGAAAAGCGTAAATTCTGAGATTGTTTTTCTTTAAATCAGTTATACCAAAAAAAAAAAAGAAAAAAAAAGAGAGACAGAGAACATATTTTCTCACAAGCACAAAGGGAGAGTGTTCTGAGTGGAGTGCATTGCAAATTCCATTTCCTCATAAGGGAAGTCACCTTTTAGAGGGGCCACTGCTGCTCTGAACACATCAAGAGGAAACAAACATGGCATATCATTGACTTTTAATGATTTCATTCACAGTGTCTGTAGAAAATGCACTGCATCTCAACTCTTTACTGACTTTTCAGTAAATTATGTATTCGTTGATTCCTCTTGGTTTAAACTGTTAGCGCTTCTCCTGGCGGTGCCATCTTTGTTTTTTCATATGTAAAGTAACTTAGACAGCTCTTCCTGTCTACTGGATATTGATAGTGCAGCAGTAGTACTCTAAGAAAAACAATAAATGAAAGGCTGTCTCCCTTACTCGTGATGGCTGCAGCAACAAGTACCAGACACATGCACAGAAGTCACCTAGAAGTACTTTGAGGGGATATATTAGTAGAAGAGTCAGTGCTCCTCCTGCATTGTCTGAAACTATAATTAATGCATTGCTTATTTTGAAAATCTGGAAATATTTCACTAGCTAGCTGCTGTTTGTTAACTGTATTCACAACTTTATTGTGGAGCTCAGTGTGTTTCTTGCTCCTGTATAAAATAAATGAATAATCTACGCATCAGCCGGCCGACGTGCAGAGTATGCAGATAAACCCAGCTGTTAAATGTGTCGAGGAGTTAAAAATTACTGAAAGCTGGTGTCCAGTGGCGGTGCTCATTCATCACTGGAAATACCCAAGCTATGTTTGCGTGCACTCGTTTCTTTGCGAACAAATGTGGATGTAGGCTAAATATAAGTTATTGTCCGGTCTGTGCTATTTCTGTTTATTTGGGACAAATACCTGATTGATAATGCCCCTGGCTTAAATCCTCATCTGTGCTCTTGTATCATCCCTTGGCAAATATGGCACTGCAACTTGAATGTGGAAGCATTTTCTGTTAGTAAGACAAACCGCTGGCTTGCACAGCAGTGCCTCTTTTGTAACTGTATTTAGTCACTGAGGAGAATGGCACAGACCCAATCCAAGTGTCTTTCATCTGGCCAATTCAAACAGACGTTTGACCCCAGACATTTGCCTAATGTGTTTTTGTTATGTGGACTCCTGGCTTCACAAATGTCACAGTGGTTGGACTAGTGGGGGTTTGGTAAGTGAGTCAGAGAGGAGGACAGAGTTTGCCTGGAGGGGTGGGTTTGAGAGGCAGCAGTTATGTCTATAATGTCTGCATTTTGCACTCTAACCAATTGGGAGTTGGTTGGTGGTGAACATAAGTTCCACTGATGACCTCCCCCCCCCCCCCCCCCGCCTCCTTGCGGCCAGACCCACTGCAAGCCTGTTGATCAGTGGCCTGGCCTCTAGTGCTTTGCTGACCTGGGCAGCTGGGGAAGAGACGGGGAGTGCCACATTTCTGGCCGCCTGGGTTGCACAAGTCAGAAGTCTGTCCGAGACAGTTGGGGCAACCCTGACAAATGCTGCCATTAAAGGGGTGGTGAAAATTTATTACCAAACATATTGGTATTTTAGGGTGCAGCTAATTTAGATTTAGTAGTGTTGCTGTGAGGCTGTATAGTTAAACCAGAATGCTAGAGAAATTCTAAAGTCTTACTCTTCATTATCACAACAGTTATTAATATCTGCTAAACCTACTGAGGAAGAACCCTCTTTACACTCAGATTTGTTTCTGTGCTTGATTGCAAATTTTAAAATGATGTGACAGCTATAAGCAGATCCCACAATTTGTTATATCAAGTGAAAATGTGCTTTTGTGTGCATTGCCAAAGAATTGCTGCTGAATGACAAAAATGTGCCACTTCAATATGTTTTGATTCCTTTTTCTGATTGTTATTGCATTTGCGGGGAAGGCATCTGAAAGCAGTTATCCACTGTGTAACTTTTTTACATTAAATTATGAAACTTTTTTGGGTTTTGGTAAAAGCTGATGGCGAACGAGGGCCTTCTATTTTAAGTCGATTTCAGACTACTGAGGCTTGGCAAAATTATATCGATAAAAAAGACAAGCGACTGCAGAGGGTGAAATTGTTTTTCCCTGCTTTCATAATGGAGCCGTTTATGAGTAACATGAGCACAATAAAGAAACAAATACAAAAATAGCCGTTTCATCATTTTTTAAAATTATATTTCAATGCTATTATGAAGGGTTGTTAGGGTATAAACAGCTTAGATAAAGTGTACCTGTTTCGTGGTTAATAATTTCTCCGTAAAGCCATGCAAGATCAGTTTTCAATGCGAACTTTGTTTCTAATATGGACAGCAACATATAGATCACATTCATGACTAGAATAAGCAGTTTAGAATATATCCGTCTCTAAAATTTTATAGCCTTATATTTCAGTGTTTTTAGCTTTAGAGATTGTGATAAGAGCAAACTATAGATCATACTGTCATAGCATACCATTGGGTTGCACGAGAATTAAAGCTGGAGAACATGTTGATGTTCCTACTCATCAGTTCGTAATTACATAAGTTCCCAGTATTCATAGGTTGGACTATACTCTTCTTTAATCTAGTTTTTGTTCTTGTACAGACATCTATAAAATGTTTCACTGAATTTTGCAAAATATGTCCACCGAAAGATGAAAACAACATCAATTACACAAATAGGTATGGTAAAGCTTTTTCTTGCATGTTCATATATGTTAATGTCAGCTGCAAAATGTGTGTCTATATTTGCAAGGAAAGTTAGGTCATTGTTAAGCCAAATTCCAAGAGAGATAAATCAAAAATCCACATTTCACTTACTTATTAGAACAAATGTTCTATTAAAGATTTCTTTATCTTTCAGCAGGACGTATATTATGTATGTAATGCCCACAGTGATAGCTTACTTCCAGCCCTAGCAATGTCTTATTCTGAGTAATAGGTCTCTGAAGTGTGCTTGTTTGGCTTTTTTGGGGCCATTGGAGACCAATAAAGTATCTGTCTGAGGATTTTCAGGGTTCCTTATAGACTTTCCCCAGGTGTGCTTCACTGGTCATAAACTACACTTGTCTCTTATGGCGTATTCATGGACAAATGTGTCCATGGAGAGTTTTTAACTACATGCCAGTTAGCAAGCACCGGGGCAACTACAAAATATAGTAACTGCTTTTGCAAATTCTTAAATCTGAATAAGATTGAGTTAAGTATAGATATTTCATATATATTTCATATATATTTCATATATATATATATATATATATATATATATATATATATATATATATATATATATATATATAGTGTGTGTGTTTTTCTTAAATGGCATTTTCTCATAATTCAAAACATGTTTCTTGTGTTTTATTTGGAATCAAGATGACTGCAACACTAAGGTCACTCTGTTCATTTAATTTTGTGACGTCCACTGAGGTTAACCATTTCCTTTGTTCCTTGCTTTCTGGAGAAAAGTGCTAGTGTATTTTCATGTCGAGGTATGCTGTGTTTACTTTTATCGCTGCTCCTCAGCGAGCCAATCCAACCTGATGTTTGTTTATAAGGAATTCAGGCTTCACTAAGAACTTTCATTCACCACTTGAAAGCACTTGAGTTGCTACTAATTTACCTTGAGGGATTTCAAAATTATCTGTCTGCACTGTCAAAATCTTTTTTGTGGTGGCAGCTTATCATCATCAAAGATTCTCTTTGGATTTAATGAAAAGCCTGTTAGATGGGCAAATGTTATATTCTGTTTACTTGAATACTGGATGCAGAAAGACATTTTGAAATGTGTTAACATGTTTTTGGTCATCAAAACGACATTGGTTTGCTTTTTGTTTTTGCTTCGAGTGCTGGAGTTGTCATTGTTGCTAGGAAAGTTGCTTTTAAGTCTACTATTACAGAGTTCAGAAGAAAATCCATGCACTCGAAGAGAGGAGGAGTGGAATGGTATTGAAAGTGATCTTGTATTTCCCTTGGTCATCAGACTACTCTTTCTTTACCAAGGATATGTCGCTCTGTGTTGCTTTGTTTTGAACAGGAAACTTTACACATTGAACAGCTCAGGAATATCCAGCAACTAGCACTTACCAAGCTCCCTGACAAATTGCGATCCGGCAAACTTCACGTCACACTTGGGTCAGGGGCAAAGTTAGGAGTGGGAGGTTTGTATAGTTAAGGTTTTTTTTTTGTATTTTCTCCATAGTTAAAAGGTGAACACTTCACCCGGTAATGTCTGTATAAATATATAAAACTGTTATTTTATCCAAAGTTATCCCAAGTTCAGATTTCTCTTCTTGGGGGATGGTTTTGAATGTAATGCTTTGCTGAGACGTATGTCAAAAAAGGAACTTGATCCTCCAACGTGTGACATTGTGCAAACACTCTAGTAGTTCTACCCAAACAAGTTTGCAGCATATGCATATGAAAATATTGCAACTGTGTCACCGGGGTGTTAGCATTTTGTTTCATCTGGACCACTTGATCCCTTGTCACACCGTTCCTGCTCCCTTCACACTGTTTATATATTCTTTGTCAAGTTAGGTAAACTCACTTTACTGAGATGTTCTCCTTTGTGGAACAACAGAGTAAAAAAAATGCCACAATTACTTGAGTTAGATCTATGTTAACTCTTAATTCTTTATCTGAAAAACTGCATCAGCCAGTTGGAATTGAAGTCTCTCTTTCCATGTGTGCAAGAAGCTGAGTGGATAACCTATTGGCAGTGGAGGACAGTGCAGATCTCTCCTCACTCTAAATTGCAGTTAGGCATCCCTGCAGCCCCTCATGAAGACCATTGAGTCCCATCAAGATAATCCTTAATAAAGAACGGCTTCGCATTTAATCTTAGCTCTCTTCTCAAATTTCTTACTTGATATAGTTTTTGGCAAGTGGTGTTTTAGCGCTGATGTCAGTCGAACAGTATCAGTGCATCTTTTGTTAAGCTTCCATCTGGCAGATGTAGAGGCACTCTTAGTTTTTACAGTTCCACAAACGATTATTTTATTGCTCTAATCTGCAAGTTTTTTTTTACTTTGAATATGTTGAGTCCCCCTAACTGCGATAGTGTATCGTTGCTCTTTTTGATTCTGTGCAAAACTTCAGTTTTAAAACTCATAATATTGACAATTCACTTCGAAGTTCAATCTGCTATTTTCCGTAAGATAATTTTCATTTATTGACCTTAAATTTAATACTCCGTGACATGAACATAGTAGTTTAGCAGTAAAACTGCTAGATTGATTGAAACTTCGATTCACAACATTCAGATGCAGGATGCATGCAAGAGTGTAAGAGGAAAATCTGAGTTTAATCAATGAGACATAAACAACTCTGGATAATTATACTGTACAATTTGAAAATAACTCACTTGCAAAATTACATCTCAATCTAATTTTACACAGCCACTTAAAACGGAGAGTCACTGAATGAATGTAGTATCTTAATTGGCATGTGTACCCGTCTGCTATTAGAACTAGTTACTTGAGAGCCCCCAAGCATCTATTAGTCAATTTAGCTATTAAGAATCTGTTCAATGTGCAATATATTTCGTGATCTGATATTGCAATGTGATCCTGTGGATTTACCTGTGGGCTGAGGGTTTGGAAAGGCAGGCAGCGCTTGCATTTCAGGCACGTCCACATTATTACTGCACTGTGTTTAAATCAGGAGTAGTGCAGCCCGGATCTATTTCTGTCAGCTCCTCGTTGACTACTGCTACACAGAGGCCGGTTGGTGGCGACCTGCTTTCAGTATGGGCCTTGAACACTACAGCTGATCAGGTGCAAACTGATTAACTCATTTTCATTAATATTAAATAAATACTATCATAATCATATAGATTTGAACGTGCTCTTTCGGTGACATGTGTGACATTATTTAATTTCTTATCATCACCAACTGACTGGGAGTTAACAAGATCTTCAAGTAGCACACAAAAAGCCCAGCCACTAACACAGCACGCTATTCTTCTGGCAGTGGGTGTTCTTTTTCTCTCACCACCTCTTTACCATAGTAAATGTATGGTTTCCTCTTTCTTGGTAATCATTTGTCAGTACTACAGTTGGTATTTAACCCACAGCTTTATTTTGTGGAAATTAAACATATTTTAAACGGTTCATTGATATCTCAGCCATTATTTACACAGACTTGATATTCTTGAAAAAAAAAAATGTCATGACACATTGAAGCAAAATCTGTACACGCCTCATCACCAGCCTGAATAAATCACCAGTTCAAGCTCATCAGTAGCAGCGTGGCCTTGTGTTGCTGCTTTGCGCAGTTGAAATAATAACCTGGAGCAGACAGAAGGCAGTCATTACCTTGCACACAGATGCCGTGTGTATGGGTTGACGGAGGACTTCCACTAGAGTGCTGTGGAGATGAACAGAGCCGAGTTTCTTGGCCGCTTTTAAAACCTCTGGCTTCCCATCACCTTAGCTAATGACCTAGCCCCTTGTTTACTCTCTGAAGTCCTTCTGTGACAGAAAGAAATCCAGCAATGACCCAAGGCTCACAGGAGAAAGAAAAAAATGTGGTTTGTGGTGGGAAAAAAAGAGCATAACAAAAACAACAGAGAAAGGGGGGAGAAGAAAAGTGTGAGCCCTGAGGGTTGTGAGCAGAGCAGTGGACAGACAGGGCAGTGGGGAGATCAGCCTTTTCATTGTCTTAGTCTCCACTGATACAATCTGGAGAGGACTCTATTGCTTAAAGCTTTGAGTTAATGACATATGGGAAGCTGGTGTGAGGCACAACTCCCCCGTGCCTCCTCCAGACCCAAAGTCTTCCTGTGAGAGCACCGAGCAACTTTTCTGCTTTTTCAAACGGCAGCAGCCTCCCTCTCCTTCCCTCATTCACTGCCTTTTTTCCTCCCTCCCTCCCTCTCCCTTGCTCTCGCTCACTCTCTCTCTTTTTTTCCCTCTTCCTCAGACACTCACTAGTCACTGCCTGAAGCAGTAATCGGACAACTCTCTTTCTCAATGGGACTGAGTCTCCTGAGATACCGCGTGGGGCTCAATGGGTTCCAACACCTAAAATGAAAAAGAAAAAAGTAGTTTTGTAGTTTACATTTATTGTGCTACAGGTTCTACGGACAGCTGAGACGTGTTTTAGAAAGTTTGCCACCCGCTCTGCTGGACTGAACGATCTTTCTCAAGAAGATTTTTTTTTAAGGAAGATAAAGAAGGGATAAACACACAGTGATTCAACCATAATTCTAGTGAGTATGACTTTAATTTCTGTGCGATAATTATTTGACATTCTGGTTTACTAACTGTCTTGACATGATCAGTATTTCTTGAGTCTTATAGTGTGTGTGAAAGTTTGTCTTATTTCATACATTTCTGTCAGTGTTTAAGCAAGCATATAATACTCAATTAAAGCATTAATGTCAGCAGAAAGAGTGACAATTATGACTGACATTATCTTTTAAAACAGCACCTATGACAACCCTTAATTTTGCAATTTAAGAAATGTAATACTTGAGTGCATCTTACAAAAATAATGGTAAACAAACTCAAAAGTAAGGCTTTAAATTTCACGCGGTAGCTGCAGTTTATTAATGATAAAGATAGATAGCAAAAGTATTTAATTATATTTTACGTTAGTAAATCCAGCTAATATAAAATTAAAAAATTACACAAAATCATACACTAAACTCTGTTTTTATACTACATACAGTCCGGCTGAGTTTTACAAGTTTCCAGTCAAATATGTCTACAAAAATAATAATTTATTGATGTAAATTACCAGTGTAAAACAGATATAATTTTTTTATAGTCATTAAAAAAATCGAAGTTAATTTTTTGACCTTCGAGTAAAAATATATTTGAATTTTTTTTAGAAAGCCCAATGACTTTAGTGGCATTCAAAATAATACAAAGACCGTAAATACATCAAAATTCACATTTGAAATATGGGAGCCTCTTTTTTTTTTCTTCCTTAACACACTACATTTTGTTGAAGTGTGGGAAAGATGCTGGACTGTCGTTGTTCCTTTTTTTTTGTTACTGGCGGAACAAACAAAATGAGCACAGTCAAAGCAGTTGACATCTAATGCCATCTGCTGAAGCGAGGAATGTTGCAAGACCTGAGAGGCTCACAGCCTCTAAACACGACAACAGACCCCGCTTCTCGGCCGTGCTGCGTCTCTGCTCGCCAGTGTTTCACGTGTAGCGAAGATGACTCACCCACTGTAATCACTAGCCTCTCTAATTGAAGGATGTTCTGGTTTAATGTTCTGCGTATGATCACAGGCTTACATCTCAAGTCGAGGAATTATTGTATGGTGTGTGTGTGTGTCCGTGTGAAGCGCATTTCATCTTTCTGAAATTTTTTTCTTTTTCATCCTCTAATTCTTGCCATTTTCAAACGCCTGCCCTTTTTTGGAGTTTAGAAAAGGTGTGTGCTGATGAAAGAGAGGAAATAGAGAGGTTAGGATCGCCTAGTGAGCCTCCGCTCTATGTAGACAAACATGACAGTGTGTTTGACTGCCTGCTGCAGCCATTCATTCACACAATAACCGTATTTATCCAATTAACAGATAATGAGCAGGCTGATTTGGGGCTGTTTACACTGTGTATTTGCTTTACACAGAGAGAGATCAGGGTCTCTCTGCCTGGCTGCAGTGCTTCATGCATGTGTAGAAGCAGTGTTTATAAGCAGGAGTGGTCGGCGGTGATGGTGGCATTGTTTGCCCAAGGACTGATGCCTTCCGTATGGATGTGTCTAGCCGGCCAAGCTCTCATCCTCTTCTCTCAGAGAGGAGATTGAAAATGGTGAAAGACACAGACGGCTAATTGATCGAGCCTCACTCAACTGTTAGGGAGGAAGATGGAGGGGTGGAAGAGAGCTCGAGAGAAGGAAGAAGGTAATAGGAAAGCACCTATTAAGTAGCCCATGCTGGGCATTTAGTGGAAAGGGGTTGTTTACTAAATACTGTGGGGTGTTGTTTTGTTAACACACCCCTGTTTAGATCTGGAATATGTGGTTGAAAGAGCAGGAAATGGGTGCTCCGAGCCTTTTCTAAGCTTTCCTGATGATTGCTATTGCAGGTCCTCAACCACTAATACCCACTTTCGTGCCTTTTGTGTGTAAAGGGCAATATGTTTATGCCGAGTCAGAATAAAAAGCAAGGTGCTGAGAAAATGTATTTCATTTCAACTGCATTGCACAGAATTAATTTAATTTATTTATGTTTTTGTTTTTATAAAAAAGATATTGCTAAAACTACTTTGCAACCTTTGGCGTTGTCAATTTGAAGTCTATTTAAAATGTGTATTGTTTCCTATTCTGTGCAAGTACTAATTTTTCTCAGTATAACAAATTGCTTTTTCAGGATTGAGAAAATTAAAACGACGAGTATTAAAGCTTCATAATCATTCCGATTTGTCCCTGGACTTTCTTTCACCTTTTTCTCGTAAAGCCTCTCTCATTCTGCAGCGGTCACGGTGGTAGGCAGGTTGTGATAAAATGTCCACCTTAAATCTTGTTTGATGGCCCCTCAAAGGCAAAGTGGCCTTCTGGAAATAATTTTGAGGGTTGAAGAGCACAGTATTAACAGATTTAATGTAGCCATTGAGCGAATTGCTGGAGCACAATGTCATATTGAACTAAATGAGAGCAACAAATTGCACATCAACAAACAGC
This sequence comes from Aulonocara sp. 'chitande type north' Nkhata Bay, assembly GCF_057382095.1. NCBI lineage: Eukaryota > Metazoa > Chordata > Actinopteri > Cichliformes > Cichlidae > Aulonocara > Aulonocara sp. 'chitande type north' Nkhata Bay. Next base: position 17,252,689 of record NC_141352.1, read on the forward strand.
ACATCTGTTAATAATTGTGCTTTTAATTGTAGACAAGTACAAAATTTAAAATTGCATGTCAAGCACCATGCGCTTTCATTTGTCACTGCACGTCGCACACATTGCTAAAATATAAAGAATACTCCTCCATTATATGTATGCATTAAAAAAAACCAAAGTAATTTATTATATTTTAAGTAATAATAATAATAATCTTTAGATTTGTTTTTTAATAAGATATATGGGCCATGATGAAGTCGTAATAAATAAAACAACAGAAATAGTTTTTCTTGTAAACAAAAAAAGGATATTAAAAATACAACAGTATTGAACTTCACTTGTCACTTCATTTTATCAGAAATGTGCAGTGCTTATGTAAAATTAATAACACTGACAGGGTGAAAAAGCACCAGTGTATTCAATGTTGCATTTGTTGGCAGCCGGCTTTTTTTTTTTTGGCCTCGTATGGAGACACAAGTGAAGTGTAGCATTTTGTAAACTGTGCCTAATTCCACTCACATCTGTGTCCAATTGTTGTCCGCATCTACATTCTTTGCGAGTGGATTTATTTTTCCTGGGCCACCATGTGGATTCAGCTGACCAGCTTAAGTGGGGATTAGTTGTTTTAAAGTTAGATTTTGATTAAAGCATTGTTTTGCAAAAGTTGTAACACACAACACATGGCTTATATACTCTGTAAAATACAAAAGACTTTGTGCAGATTATAAGATAAATATGTATTAGAAATGACAAAGGGGCTATTGACTGAAAAATGCCACTTTTTACTTGTCTTGTGCATTTTTTAAATTTGCATTAACATCTTAAAATACTAAACAAATCACAATTTTTATGTCAGTGCGTATATGAAAATAAGCAACCCTTGCTTGTATAATAACAGGTATATGCAGCAAAGAAGAAGAAACAGTGTGTGCTTGGTCAGGCACCCTGCATGCTCAGATGATCTAGCTAAAAGCTTGGCTGTAGCTATATTTATCTTTGGAAATGCAGGTCTTGAAATAAGTAAAGCGTAGTAAAAAAAAAAAAAGAAGCCTGCTAACGGCTCTGAATGAAGCATGTTGTGGCACTTCTTTTTTTTTTCTTTCTTTTGATGACACTTCCAACGCTTCATCTAGTCAGGCTTTGTTCTTGTTAGCTTCAAAGACCTGGCAGTTCAGGTTGAAGTAAAGAAGCACATCAAAGATGCTAAATGCAGACCTTTTTTAAAGAAAAAACTAAATGTTTAGCGGTGATGAAGAAAGGCATGTTTTTGCTTTTAAATCCAAGCCCCCTCCCTTCACCTCTCCCATCTTCCCTGCTCTCCCTCACCCCCTTCACCTGGCTGGTTTCACCTGCTGGCAAAGGCTGACACACCACTATGGTAATGGCTTTATTGGCATGAACTGTTGAAGAGAGAAGCCAGCCACCACACACACCATACCACATCAGCCCACCACAACACTCTCGCTTCACAGCTTCCCCCAACTCTGTGATCTCTCTTAATGTTCTGTGGCAAAATGTGTTTCTCTTTCGTCTCCATTGCTTTTGCCTCTTCTTTCTGTTCTATAAATATAGATTTTACTCATGTTGTAATTTTTTTCATCCTTTTTGTGTATTTCAGTATTAAGAAATTATTGGAGGAAGAAATGCTGTTGTCTGTGCTTTGTGAAAGTAAAAGTGAGGTGTGAGAATGAAATATACCGGTTATTTTTGCTAAGATGGCTGTATCGTAAGCAGTGGGAGAGAAGGCAAATTGTAAAGCTGGAATGGTGTTCATGAAGGCTTTGCCTCGGTGTGAAGAGCAAAGCCTGTTGGGAAAAAAAAGAAAAAAAACCTTAGACCATGGAGCTCAGGTTACCCTGGCTCATGTAAACAGTCAGCCATTAAAAAATCATGGCAGGATTTTTGAAAAAAGACTTTATACATCTTTCGCTCCATCTCTCTCTCTCTTTTTTTTTTTTTTTTTACCTGACCATATGAATACCTTTGACCTTTTTTAGACCCTGTATTCCCATGGTGGGCTGGAGTCAGGTCTAATATAGTGTTATAGCCATGCAAGTATATGGCTCTGCTTGATGTTTGCAGAGAGACAAGCAGAGTGGGAGTGGACAGCAAAATGTAACTGTCAGCTAAAGGAGAGTAATAGAGGCATTCGTAGCGTCATAGGAAACATATGTGGCTCCATATGCTCTCCATGTTCTCCTTTCCAGTCTCTTTCATTGTCTGAGATGCACCACTGATCTGAGGGCCTCTAAAGTGCTCTCTCTGTGTGTGTGTGTGTGTGTGTGTGTGTGTGTGTGTGTGTGTGTGTGTGTGTGTGTGTGTGTGTGTGTCTACGCCACTCATCTGGGGGCCTCTGTAGTGCCCTGTGCATGAGCGTGTGTGTGTGTACACTTGCAGACATACAGAAATGAGTTATGTGTCTTTGTGTGCTAAAAAAAAAAAGACATAAGCATGAACCTTTGTGTTACTGCAAAGAAAGTGTGTGTGTATTTCTCCCGTTCTTTTTTTCATGGCCATTGTGAGTCGGCTGTGAAGTTGTGCATTTTTCTATTGTGCCCCAGGCACAGGCAGGCCTAGGGAAGACAGCCCTGATGGTCATTAGGACCTGTCAGTATGCCTAGAGGAGGAGTGCTGATAAATTTCAGATAGTGTCAATTGCAGATGAAAGATCTGCTGAAGATGCTAGGGGTGTCACGCTTGACTTGCCACTGCTCAACAAGTCCCATCTTCCTTCCAGCAGCAGCAAGCAGGAAAGTAGGCAGGCTCTCCCACCCTTTACTGGCCCTCAGCCCCCTTCTATCCACAACCCCTCACCCCTTTGCCTACCTACACTCCCTCACCCCCTTCCCCACACCCCATCACCCCCCTCCACCCCACCCCTTCCTGCTTACCTTGGCTAAGCCGCTTTGCATGTTGATTGGGGGAGGGCTAATCCAGTTTGCAGCTGTCGTAGACCAATGATGAATCACCTTTCCGTCATTTGGCCATGCTCCCCTTGCTCAGGGAGGAGGGAGGACCTGGAGGAGGAAACAACAGTGGAGCGGGGCTGCGGCTCAGAGCGAGACAATGTGAGCCTCTGTTCCCCAGCTAGCCCTCTCTTCCCATTCTGCTCCAGAATAACAATAATGTTTTCTCAGACAAGCCTTTTTGTGTCATGGATGGCTCCGGACTGTGACATCGAGCTGCAATAACAAGGAGTGACATTGTTTCTGCTGGGGCAGGTGGAGGCAGAATAAAGAAAGGGAGTGTGGTTTGAGAGGACTCAAAGCCATCTAGGTCCAGGTAAGAGCACAGTTGTGCCAGTGCCAGGAGCATCAGAGACATGTAGCTCTCTGTGTGGCATCAGAGATTGCTTTAGAAATTCTGCTAAAGAACTGTCGGCATTTCTCGGCTTGACTGATTAGAGATGGGAGGCTTTTTAGCCGTCAGTTAATGACAAAAAAGTTTGGCAAAAGGAAAAGAAAACAGGATTAAGCCGTGTGTGCAAGAAATAGGGTCAGGATCTGGATCATCCTTAAGAGTATGCTTAGCGGGTGTGATATTTTTAGGGGAGGAGTAAATTAATATACCTTTGGGAAAAAGGCAATGCAGCTTCCATTACTGGAGCACGCGTGAAGAAGACTGACTTGGACTTTTGTGTTGCTGTTTTTTGTTAATTATAATTACCTTTTTGGTGTGTACTGTCTTGCCTAAATGTATATATATATTTCCCATAAATAATTGATTTGGATTTAAACCCCAAGAAATGACTACATCTGCCAAAATCTACTGGAAAGTATTACAACATAATATCATTGCAATGTTATTTTAAACCCAGTGAATGCATATCATAATTTAATGTTTTTATCTCATAATTCTGTTTCTTGGTGGCATCTGATATCACTCAGACTACTCAGAGTTGCTTGAGCATTTATCTTTGTGGCCTTTTGTAAAGGCCGATGTTTGTCGATAGCAGAGATACCCCAAACCCTGCAATATAATTAAAAATGACAGTACAATGTACAAAACATTTTATCCTAATTTCATTAACTCACTGTTGCAATGGGAGCTGCGGCAGAAACAAATGGGGTGTAGAGTTTGTGGCCATACTTTTTCAAATCACTCGTGCCTTCTTTTAGCTCCATTGTCTGTGCTCAATCAGATCCTTTGAGCGCACAAATGAGAAGAGAGAATAAGGTTTTCAGTGCCGTGGTCTTTTGTATAAACACAGAAACAATTAAGGAGCTTGCCAGAGCAAACACATGCCTCATGAGCTTCTCATCTGCCCATCACTGAGGCATAGACTCTTATAATCAAGCAGAGTGCTGCGTTTTTAACAGGCATGCTGTGCGTTGCTTCCAACCAGCAAACATCTGTTAACAGTCTTCATTATCGCACAAAACGATATATACTTAAGGCCATTTTTGTTTCAAGAAGCATCAGACTAAATTAAGAGTAAACATTTTGCGTTCACATTACGTTAAATTGTGACTGCCAGTGAGAAATCTCAAACTGTGCTGTCAAAATGCTTAACAGTCATTTTATCACTCTGTTCCACACAGTTTGTTTTTTTTTGTGTGTGTAACATTTTGTCTTGTGTACTTCCTTCATTTTAATCTGATAATTGTTTTTTTTCTGGGCATTTAGCACAGCCTAAAAATTGCTTTATTTAAAGTAGTAAAGTAGAAAAATATCACATGCAAGATAGAAATTAGTAAACTTGCATTAAATTGTGTATTTTTCTACTGTAAGTGCAGTGGAATACACTGTGCTTTTTACTCTCTCATGTTCACCATTTTATACCGTGCACGAGGGTGTACACAGAATTCTGCATGAGAGCTCTGCGCCTTCCCTGAAACCAGACTATCTAATTTGATTTGATGTGTGCCTGCGTGTGTGTGTGTGTGTGTGTCGTCAGGTCTATGGAAATGCAGGATCTAGCCAGTCCGCACAGCCGAGTAAGTGGAAGCAGTGAATCTCCTAATGGTCCCAACCTTGACAACTCACACATCGGTAACAATTCCATGACACCCAATGGCACTGAAGGTATGTGTGCAGTGCTGTTGTGCGTACATTTACCTTTCTCTCTTTTAATGCTTGCTAAAGTTCCTAAAATAACTGAAAATTGTGACAGTAAACCTAAAAGGATTTTATCACAGTATCGATGCTTTACAGCAATAAAGCCAGCGTGAGTGTTGAACTGATATTTAGAAGTTTTTTAGGATATATTATCAACACTTTTGCTGTAATATAGTATTAACAAGATACTAAAATGGGGCGTGGATTCATTTGACATTTGCTGGTTCTCAGCCTTAACACAGTTCAGTACCTCTGTTGGTCGTTTTCTCGTGACTATTAGCTGTTTATTTAAGCACCCATGTAATTATTCAAAGCCCACAAATGGAAATGATGGCACTTTGCATTTGGTTTCTACTCTACATTGTTATAGTCACTCAGGCGATTCACCTGTGCTTCAAATCTGAGCCTTTGTTTAGTGAAGCAGTCGTCCCCAAATCATAAAACATCAATTTATTAAAAGAACCACATTGTCAGATAAGCTTTAGAAGTATTTTTTAAATTTATTATTTTTGTTTGTTTGTTCATGACACACAGGACCTGTAGTCATGATGTAGACTGTCATGTGTTCCTTTGCCATTCTGTCTTTCCCATAGGTGATAACATCACAATGCTTACCACTGCAGACTGGTTGTTAGGTTCAAACTCACAGTCCGCTGCAGGTTTGTCTACTGTTGGTGCCAATGAAAGGACAATACTTGGTGTTTTGTGTTTTTTGTTTGTTTCAACTCAACTGAAAGCACTCATTGTAATTTTGAACCATCTACTTGACTCATGAAGAAATTTGTATTCTTTAAAATCTCCCCTTAAAATTATATTACTATTTACCAGCTGCAACATTATAAAATCGCCTCAACTATTGTGCCTTTCATTCAGAAACTCTGGTACTTGTTGTTATTTTTTGTGGCATTCTGTTTCAAGCATGGTTTGACACAGACTTGACTTGAGTTCATTGTTAGTGATTGGTCGTACTGTGAACTTGCATATAAGCATTATAAGCATTATAATTCTTAATTTTTTAATTTGGTTGTTCCATGCTGATTTCCTGAATACAGTGGTTATTGTGTGCTCTGTGACCTGAATGCTAGTTTATGCATGCATTTACCACTATTTTTCATCAGTGTGCTGTTGAAAAGAACTACCCTTTGTCAGCATATGTTCCTGCACTGAGCAAGCATAGTGGAAACATGTAAAACATGACAGCAAATGGCTTCTTCAACCATGAGGGATTCCACTGAGCATGACTCCTTTGCCCACATTGTCAATCTGTTTTTCCAAAAAAGGAAGAAAACAATCCTTCAGCCCGCCTGAAGTGAAATGGATAGATTTCAAAGAATCCTGAGCTGTCAGATAGCTGTGAAATTGTCTTTGCAAATCTATTGCTGAGCTGTATAATAGCATCAAGGTCAAACAGCGTTCCCCACCCTCTTAAAAAGATTTTATACACCATATATTTCCTTGACATTTCAGTCGTACTTGCGTATCGCTTTTTATCAGCGACTTTAACGCACATCTACTGCACTTATTTTCATTCATCCCACATCTAAGTACTGATATGTCAGGAGGTTATTTTCTTTAAAATAATAATAGAAAGCTTTAGTATTTTACATTTACTAGAATCCACTCTCATATGAAAGTTTAATTCATGGTTCTTTTTTAAGTAGATAAAAACTTTCCTATTGCGGTTTTGATCTTTTCTATTTTGTCACTCTGAAAGATAAATAACAAGAGATCAAAAGAAAATCTAGCTACCAAAAATAATTAGACAATTCAGTAATACATGTACTTAAGACTACTGCAAATGTATTGTGCATTTAAATTAGCTGACCTTATTTTACATGCAATACACTTATTAAATGTTATTTTTTTCCAAAAAAGTATTTTTTGTTTGTGAAAATGTGGAAGCCTAATGTAGTGAGACAAGATTTTCCTTTTTTCCTGACATTGATGTGGTGCTCTTGCTGAGAATGTGTCTTCTTTGTTTGCAGTTAAAACAGAACCAATGAGCAGCACCGAAATCGCCACCTCAGTAGCAGACACCTCTCTAGATAGCTTCTCAGGATCAGGTGAGACGTTTTGGTGTGTGTGTGTGTGTGTGAATGTGTGTGAATGTGTGTCCGACTGCCTCTCTCTCATACACACAGCAGATGAGCATAGAGATGACTGACTGATAAGCCGGTACCCGGGAAATGTCCCTCCAGCTAAAACTACATTACAATGTGTGTTTTTGTGTGATAGTGTGTTTAAGAACAAGGGGATCTACCTCAACTGTCAGCATATATATATGCTGTGCTTGCTTGCACCTGTGTGTGTGTCCTGACTCCACTGGTTCCCATGTCAGTGAGGACTGAATTATGACCTGTAATGCACTGAGCTTGTCTGTCCAGTGGAGTGACGCGCTATCCCAGTGGCCCTCGATCTCCACGGGCTGTTACCCAATCGGCCTATCGGCCTAGGCTTTTCACACCTTCCTTTCAGCAAGGAAATATCTCACTCACACACACACACACACTCTAACATAAACACATTGTTAAATAAAACAAAGGCCGCAGAGTATGATAAGCATTGTTGGAACTATCATAGGAATTATAACTATTTAAAATTTGGGGGGTTTATTTTTCCACCATCTGCAGTAAATCTTTGCTGTAAACATTTGTTAATAGCACTACGTGCAGCTGTACATGGTATTAACCTGCTGCTAATTTGCCTTTATTTCCTAAGCCGTTTAACTAAATGCTTGATACTATATGCTCGGAGGACATAAATCACAGCATGACTTTTGTCTCTGACAGTATTAATGAAATTTAGTAATCTTATACCCCATATCCTCCGTGGGGGAAACCCAAAGCGCTCTTCAGAAGAGCAAGTTTTGTCCAGTGGCAGGTGCTACTGATGTGGGAAAAGTGTTCAATATTAATAACGTGTGTGAGGGGTTTGGGCTTACAGTTACATACAGTTAGCGCCCTCCCCCCCCGCAACCAAATCCCTTATTTTACATGTCACGACCGATTAGACAGATGTTTTAAAACTGCGTCTCCGGTACAGTTAAATGCCGAGACTGAGATTGTTGCTTCCCCGAATTATTCTGGTTTTAAACTAACTGAATAATTTTGTCAAGCTTAACAGATTTTAATTTATACAGCTATCTCTTGCATTTTATTAGCTTATTTTGATTTCATTCAATATGACTAATATTGTTTGCGTTTTTTTAACATTTAAAGTTTAAATTTGCAAAACACCATTCAAGGTAGCTCTTCCACTTTGACTTTTTAAAGATTTTCTTTCTATTCAGAATTATTTACCAGAGTCCTATAAGTAAATTTATATTTTTTGTTAACGTACACGTGCTCTGTGGGTTGACATGGGTGCACATGCACACACGCATCAGCAACAGTAACCGGGAGGATTTTCTACAAATAATCAAATTATAGCTATTAAACTACTTTTGTGACTGTTGTTATTTGACAAGCTGGAAAAATGAACCCTGTGCTGTGAATGTGTCAGAATGCAAAGTACATTTTGAGTTGTTTGACTTAAAACCGCACTAGCTAGTTTAATTCTCAGTTTAATCTGAGCTTGCTAGCAGCTTTGTGTTAAAGTTGCCTGTCTTATCTAAAGTAGGGCTTTGTGTTGATCAAAAGGCATATTTAAAAATCAGCATCTCTGTGATTTACCATGAATAGCAGTCTGATGCTTAAAAAATGTTTCTGTCTCAGTTTATTTCTCAACTTTGCACCTATCTACCTATCACCTACTCTCACCTGCACAGTTTGACTGAAGAAGGGGTGATCTGTGAGGCGGCTTTGGGAGAAACCCTCTAACACTATATAGGAAAATGGAGTGAGACAGCTGATATTGCACAATTTTACATACCCCACAACTATAATTAGTGTAGTAATTTTAGAACTAATGTTACAAGTGAATGCATATTATAGTTATTCTGATGAAGGCGGGGAATTGTACAAATATGTACAAAATTGAAGATGGGTGGAGTGAGTTTGAGTGTCCCCTGATTATTGCACAGAGAGCCAGAGCCTCATACAGCATGACTGACAAAGGCAATCTAGAGTTAAATAATTTTTTCTGCACTCAAAATAAAAAAATCTTGTAAAGTTGCTTGTATTTCAACCTTAAGAGCACCGGTGAAGCATATACTCATCAGTGATGAAACGAGTAGCACTCATTAGCTCCAATCAGTGACGTCACTTCAGATATGGCTGTGGCTAGAAAGACCCAAAGCATCTTAAGCCACAAGCCGAGACTGATTCAGGCCGTCGTGTGTGTGTGCTTACACCAGTGTTTGTCATAGCGGCTCAGAAGTATCTCAGAGATACGTGGGTCAGCAGGAGGACCTGATGTTTTTACCTGATTATTTTGCTTCATTATAACTCTCCGGTTTTCAACCTTAAATAAGGTTACCAAAATAAATAGAGTAATGCAATGTAATTACTGTTTCCTTGGAATCCAGAAGTTCTGTTGGCAAAAGATAATATTTACCTTATTTCTTAATGTTTAAATATGTGCTTGCCTCTTTTCTTTTTAACTCTCCTCAGCTATTGGAACCAGTGGCTTCAGCCCAAGACAAACGCACCAGTTCTCTCCACAGATTTACCCTTCCAAGTAAGGTTTCTTTTATTTTTCTGTAAAAAAATAAGCAGCATCCAACTTCATTTCGTTCTTTAATTAGATCCTTCTGCTAGATGGGGGTTTTCTGACTGGCTTTGTTTGCATGGGTGTCTGTAGCCAGCGCACTCTGAAATCTGTTGTAATTATTATCTTGCAAAAATTTCCTTTGCCATTTATTGTTCTTTCACTATGTATATGAGCTTTGCTATGCTGTCTATCTTACAGCTTGGCTGGCTGTTTAGAACGAAGTAGCTCAATCACAAGGAATTTCTCAGTTAGCAAAGTTTGTGTTATGGTTTTGGGGGTAAAACACGGGCCTCACTTTTCCTGCCTTCCTTTTCTCACTCTAGTTTCTTGTTTCTTTTCTCAAATAGCAGAACATATCCGCATATTCTTCCTACCCCTTCATCCCAAAATATGGCTGCGTATGGACAGGCGCAGTACACCACAGGAATGCAGCAGGCCGCAGCTTATGCTAGCTACCCCCAGCCTGGCCAGCCCTATGGCATACCAGCTTATGGTAAGATTAACACAAATGATTGCCTCCTCTTGCTGGAGAGAGTCTGTTAATAATGTCAGAGTTCTTGAAATTGTATTAACCCAAAGTCTTGAAAATGCACAACTAATTTTTTTTTTCTTCATGAAGTTTAGGAAAAGTACCTTGCTCATGTTCCCAGAATTCCTCCTGTACACCAAAACCAACAGAGATGCTGAGTTGTTGTTTAGTGCCTGCATATTGTCTTGCAGTGCAGTAGAAGAAAATTTGCTTATGAAGCTGTTCAGATAGATCAGAAAGATTACTGATATAAATCTGAAAACAAGAACTGGTTTCCTCTGGCATCGCAAGAGAAGCATAGAGTACATCGCTTACTGTAGACTTTATTTGTCCTAAGTCTTTGGAGTGTTTTGACCCCACAAGACTCTCCAATATGTGGAGGAATTTACACTGTTTATTTGAATAAAGTCCTGCAATCTGCCGTCGCATAGAGACTACATTGTGACTGACTCAGCCAAAACAGTGGTCAGGGTAGCTCACAAACACGGGCAGAATGTTTTGTTACTTGTGCATCTTTTCATGTGACCTTTGCTAAATGATAATAACAGTTATTAATAAAATCATAAAATAAAACAAGCCTAATCCAAACATGCGTTTTGGTTTTCGAGCAAAGTAGTGTGCTGTTGTGCAGAGTGATGGAACTCAGCGCAAGATAAAATTTCCAAACAACAAATGATGAAAATCAGTAACAGATAATCACCAGTCATCCACTGTGATTAGTGTGTTATGCTAACAGACAGAGGTGGTGTCCCTTTGCTGTCCAGTGTAATTTAAAACTGTGTTGACTGTTGTCTGTGCATCAAACCGATCTGGTGTCACTAACTGATTTAGGTCCATTGTGGGCAGGCATAAAGACGGAGGGGGGGTTGAGTCAGTCCCAATCCCCGGGACAGACAGGCTTCCTAAGCTACAGCTCTGGCTTCACAACACCACAGACAGGACAGGCCCCCTACAGCTACCAGATGCAGGGTGAGGACATCATTGTGAATTCTTTGCTTTTTCTCCCAATTTTTTCCAAAGTTTGAATTTGTGCGTTAGAAAACACACCACAAGATGAAATACATTTTACTTAAACCCAACAGCATATGAAATAGATGGCAAACTTTTTTTTTTTTTTGCTATTTCTGTAGTGGGTCTCTTTTTGGATGTAATGCACAAAATCCTGTCTTTATATTCAGCCCTTTCAAATAAGGTTTATTTTACTTTTTTTTTTTTTTACATTAGAAGACTTATTCACAGCACAGCCCTCGCCCTCACCCTTGATAGTGGTTGCAACCCAGCGGTGTTTTGTGCAGCCACAACGGCTGCCTTCCTTTCCTCTCCTCTCTTAAAAGTATCAACACAGATGGAAAAATGGCAAGCACTTAGGAGGCAGCAGCCATGTCGCTCCCCAGCCTTTGTTTTTTCTCTCCCTGTGATCATATTTTCATTTGTTTAAGAACTGAGAACACAGAGATTTATGCCCTTGAAACCGATTAAGATGAGTTGTGCACCCTACACTCCCCCTTTTTGTGCTCTTTCTCTCCAGCCATGCAGTTTAAATGTAGATCGGGCCTAATGCCCAGTGGACTGTATCTGTTACACTCTTTCTGCTTCTCTCTGGTTCAGAAAGCCTCTGCACTGAGCAAGCTAGCTGCTATTGCAGTCTTTGTATTCTCTCCTGTAATATCTAAAGTGTGACAGTTGAAATATCTCCACATGTTGCTGAAAAGCCCCCAGAACATCCCACAATAAATAACACCAGCTCAGCAGCAGATGTGGCAGGGGAAGCCTCTCTTCCACGCCTCTTAACCAAATACAGTTGGCCACATTCAGAGATTTTGGAGCACACTTCACACCTGAAAAAAGGAGAGGCAGAAAGAGAACGACAGGAACAAAAGTCAGAGCATGTGCGGCAGAGTGCACAAGCTGCTATCCTGCCCTTAGTGGTTTAACTCATGATGACAGTATTATGTTCCCATTCATCTTCTAAGTATTATGCTCTTACTCTGTCTTTCTTTTAACCTCCGTCTATCTCAGTCTCTCCCTCACTCTCTTCAGCTATCTCTGCCTATCTTTTCCCCCATGTTAGCGTTAAGTGCATTAGTAATTGACAGCCATGTAAGATGACAGATTGACCACTATTCTGGCCCTGGGTTCTCTAACTGTGGCTCTGGCCCTCCGCCACACCATCATCATTACTCTCTCCGGCCTATTGATCTGCCTGGGCAATGTGCCTCAGGCCTGGGTGTCCCAACCAAAGACTCCTTTTCCACATCTGATACTCCCCTTTCTTTCAGTGTCGCTGCCACCAGCCTGTGGCCAGCTGTCAAGGCAGAGGACGATTAGATTAATGTTTTTTGCTCTTTGCTTTCATCTCTGATGCGATCGAGCTTTGTGTGGTTGCTAAAGTCAAGGTACCAAATCATAAAGTGGACACTTGGGGCACTTTTTTGTAGGGCATTTCAGGGAGTACCGAAAATGGCAAAAAATATTAGAGGAGCGTAAACAGACAGAGGCATTGTTTTTATGGTGGTGCTGAGCAGATGCTAATTAGGTGAATAATTGGGTTCCAGCATTCTGTCCCAATGGTAGTGCGAGCTGAAGAAGCTGAAGCCTTGGTTGCCTTTTAAAAGGAGAGCCCCATCTGGACTTGATAGGCTATTCCCAAGTGGGGCATACAAACTTCTGCTACAAATATTGTGCACTGATGATAGACATAGCCCATGGCAAGGGACTGATCAAGCAAAGCAAATGGACTTCCAATTGTGGAGCCAGAAGGCAGGAGGGAAGGAGGAGAGGAGGGAGGGATGATGTCTGGTCCTGAGTGAGTGAACTAACTGGAGCAGGACAGGGGGAGGGAGAGAAAACATGCCCCCCGGGGAACCACAAGGCCCTTTCTTTCTCTCCCTGCTATAACCAGCACCACCACTCCAAACAGCATGGGCTCATTCTCACCGGGCTAGCGGGGGTCCCCTCAGCTTTTATGTGGCTCCTTGTTCTCCACAGAGCAACCCTCAAACCTGCCAGCGAGAGCTTTTATGACTGTTTGAACTGTGCATTAGGCTAATTTGTTGTTCTTTGCGGCCTTTGCATCTTGTTTTTGTCTTATTGTTCAATTGAACCTTCGCAGTATTTTGAACTTTCTTCAGCGAACACAGGAAAGTTTTACGTATCTCCTTCCCCTTAAAATATTAAACAAGAAAAGAAAGAGCAACGCTGATAATTACCGGGATGTAAAACATGCTGGAGGTAAAAACTGCACATGCTGCACAAATAATTATTAAATTCTGGTAATTTAAAGGTATTTCTTTTTATCTTTTAGCCACTGTGCTGCAAGTGTAGCTAACTGACAAGTCAAAACTCAATGTCTTCATGCTGCTTTGGATGCACTGCCATATCACCCCCGCACCCAAAAAAAGACACACGCACAAAACACACACACACTCCCCTCCACTCACACAGAAAAACTTCCCTAATCATTCCCCCCTTTCTGAAAGCTGCTTCATGTTTGTCACGGTGTGGGAGGGCCCTCCTGATGGGGCCAATGACCATAGGATGAAAGGAACTCCCTCTGTTTGTGTCTGACAACAAAGGTGTAATTACGTCCTCATTTAGGAACAGTAAATCTATCTCCTGCCTCGTTTTCACTGAAGCTGTGGGATACTTTCTTGGCCTTGGTAGGATGACTACGGTTATAGGTAAAGAAATTGTTTAAAGAATATGGCGGCGCCCTTTTTGTGTCCCCTACGGCTATGTGGACAAACAAGCTGCTTTTGTATGGACAGAAATGAGGTACAAAGCCCACTGTTTTTTGGGCTCAATGTTTTTTAACAATTCATTTGGAATTAATTAATTAAAACTGAATCATCTGTCACTGAGAGTGAGAGAGAGTGACCAGAACTGACCAAAACCCTCGATTTTTAGTTTTGTTTATTTTAATGTGTGCATTACACTGTTGGCAGAATAATTTGCTTATACTAAACTCCACAAGTAATCATTTCTTAATTGCATTATTTTGGATAAGAATGAATTACACTTGAGTTGATGAGAAATCTGCACATAAAAGTCACATCAACACATCGTGGCCCCTACTCACAGCTTTTCCGATGAGTATTTTGCAATGAAACTTCTTTATAAACACGATTGTTGCTCATTTGCTCAAATGGGAATCCCCCTCACTACATCTTTATAATGGATAAACCAGTTTTGCTTAGTTGACCAGTTCGCAGTCATTGTTTGTGATTAAATAAATATTTGAGTTCAGTTTAATGCTGTTAAGCCTTGGGCAATAAAATCTGGCAAATTCTCTTTCTTTCTTTTCCTTTTTTTAACAGTTAGAAGTAACATTTATTAATTAATATTAATTTGTGGATCGAAATATGCAAATGAAGACAGATTTTTATGTTAATTATTCAGTTCTTTAAATCGTCACAATAACTGTTATCTCAAGAATTAGGATCTGGTTTCTCTACCAGTGTATGACCCCTTTAAACTGTCCCTCCTGCTGTTCTCTGACTTGACATGACAGTACAGGTGGATGGCCACTGAGGAGAGATGTTGTGTCCCAACAGCTGCTGCTGTCCTATGCTACAAATCATAGCATGTATGATATTAGGGCATTAGATACTATTGACCCTTTTGAGTGATTTAATTACCCAGAAGAACCATAGTTTGAACAAGTGGAAAGGAGAAGCATACATATTCATCAGGGCTGGATTTCAGTAGCACACCATGCCAGAGCTGCTCACCCCAACTTCAACCCTCTTTTCATATACATCTCTGTCACTATACCCCCACCCCCCACCTCCTACTCATGTCCCGTCCAGAGTGCATCCACCGTTTCCACCCCCTTTACTCAACGCGCCACCCTTCGGTAACTCGCACACAACAGTCTCTTGTGTTCTTCGCATTGTGCGGGCTTGGAAGCAGGTTTTCCCCCCCACCTCTGCACTGTCATTCATCAGGCCTGATCCAATCACAGATAAGGGAGGAAGAGCAGAAAGATAAGGCCACTGTTTAGAGCTCTCCCTGAGGCCTCCCTCTGTTCACCTACTAAAATAGTTGTTTCAAGATTAATCTTTTTTCCCCCTCCTAACAATGCACCATTTTATTTACACTGCTGCAGATTTAATTTTGTCTTTTCATGTAACATAACTTAAAGTTCCAATGTTTTTCTCCTCATAGGTGGGACTTTCACAACAACGTCAGGATTGTACACAGGAAATAACTCCCTGACAAACTCAACTGGCTTCAACAGCACGCAACAGGTAGCTGCGGATTTCTCCCTTATCTCCTTATTCCTCTAATCTGGTATCAATTTGCAGCTATCATTTTATACTTGAGGTTTGAACTGATCTTGGAAATCTTCATGAAACATGCGTACTCAATATGCTACATTTCACCCATGACACATTCAGACATAAATCATTCACAATGTCAAAAGCTTTGTACACAGGCTTATCTACCGTACCTCCTCCAACACATGTATATTATGCCACAGAGGAAAGGAGGAGGGGAAAAAAACAAGACAGATCGTTGTCCAGATGTAGGACAGAACAGAACATGTGTTTGCATTTATTTTTTGGAATCTGCACTGTAAAGTAGCAACACTGGTGCAGGGCATTTCTCAGATTACCCTGCCAAACCACCTAGTTATTTTCTTCAATTCTGCTACCTTTTGTCTTTCTGTCTGCCTCTGTGTTTTGATCTAAATCTTCCCTCTAACATCGCATTGAACATATCACTCCATTTGACTCTTTTTTTTATGTATCCCTGCTCAGACATGCACTTCTTCTCTGAACATGTTGACTTTGTGTCTGAGTGAGCACCCTGGTAATACTTATGTAAAAGTCACGATGGCAGTATTATGACGCTGGTCCTAGTAAGGATAAAATGGTAAATGGCCTGTATTTGTATAGCGCTTTACTAGTCCCTAATGACCCAAAAGCGCTTTACACATCCAGTCATCCACACATTCACACACTGGTGATGGCAAGCTACATTGTAGCCACAGCCACCCTGGGGCGCACTGACAGAGGCGAGGCTGCCGTACACTGGCGCCACCGGGCCCTCTGACCACCACCAGTAGGCAACGGGTGAAGTGTCTTGCCCAAGAACACAACGCGATTGAGCCATCAGATATCTCCATTTGCATTTGCAGACAAGCAAATGAGCCATTGTCTGGAAAGCAGCTTAGAAATAAGTCCAGCCTTTTGCATGCTTGGAACTGGGCAGGCTTTTGGACAGAAACTTAAGAAAAGGGAATTTAAGAAAAGGATTCCCTAAAAGTCATGAACTAGCCATGGAGATGATAATGTTAAACAAGATGCAGTGAACTTAGGACAAATTCTTCAAAGAAATTTTGAACATGATGTCTCTTTTAACTCTGTCATCTCCATTACCACAGCACCATTTCCACAAACCATGAACAGAAACTCCAGTGCTGTCCAGTTTGGAGTGTATGACATCATGTGTGTAACGTCTCTTTTCATCACTATTGGGAAGATGTCTCAATGAAACCTTGAGGGACACTGACACACAAGTGACCTACAGAGTTGTGTCAAATTAAAGGAAAAAGCTGAACACTAAACCCCTACAGTGCTCTTAGAGGGAAAAGTACAATAGGGGTTAATAAAAAGTTGTTCTAAGTAATCGTCTGTATCCTGAAATGAAAATCATGAGTGTTCTTCCCCTGAAAGAATTCAAGCAGTTTTTGGTTGCAATTTACTCCCTTACATGTGTCTGACTAAATGAAATGCCATCACTTTAATCAACTAATTAAAAGTTATCAACTTTTTCAATTTACCCTACTTACTCCACAGGACTACCCAAGTTATCCAGCCTTCGGCCAGGGCCAGTATGCTCAGTATTATAACAGCTCACCCTACACTTCACCCTACATGACAAGTAACAACACCAGCCCCAGCACGCCCTCAACCACCACTACCTACACCCTCCAGGAACCACCCACTGGCATCACCAGCCAAGCCCTCACAGACAACCCTGCAGGTAGGAATTAAACCTCAGCTAGACCTGCCTTGTATAACCTGAAGATCACCAGTTTGATTCTGGTAAGAGGTGTGTGTCTCTTGGAATTTGCTCTCCATAGCAGAGAAAATGTTCACTTCCACTACATAAGAACAGGACAGTTTGAGCCACTACATCTAGTGGTGAGATAAAACAGAAATCAGATGTAAGATTTTCCATAATTTCATGTGACATTATTGCATCATCTTGCAACTGAGATTGTATATTATAAGCCACTCAGAATTTTATGACTGCATTTGAAATTGTCATCATTCACGCTGAAGACAGCTGGCTTTAACTAAATATAATTTCATACTTCCATCATTCAATTTAGATAAAGGACATTTTAGCTATTTCCAGTTGACATGCACTCCATTACCTCTTGTTTATTAAATCAGTATGGCGCACAGTAGCCTTTATTATTTGTTCTGCATCTGATTTATGGCATGCTTGTTACCTGCAGTCTTATAAGTTATGTCTCCTGCAGGATGCTGTCTGTCCTCCATCAAGACAAATAGTCCCTTTAAACATCTTTTCTAAAAGCAAATAGAAGCTCGTCTTCGGTGCGCTCTTTTAATACTCCCCTTCCTCCTTCTTTCCTTCCTTTCAGGAGAGTACAGTACCATCCACAGTCCATCAACCCCCATTAAAGATTCAGATTCAGATCGATTGCGCCGAGCCTCGGATGGAAAGTCACGTGGCCGTGGAAGAAGGAACAACAACCCATCACCGCCGCCCGACTCTGACCTTGAGGTAGGGTGAACCCGCTACCTTGGCGACAGACAGCCTCGCCCTGTCTGAGACACATGGACACTAATCCACTTACTATATGGCTGCCACACCAACTTTAACACTTGATGGACATTAATACTTAAAGACATGATTCCTTAACTTTAAATGCATTATTAATGCATTGTGGAATATATGAGTCATCACTAAACGCATATCATCTATAAAGAGCTTTGTATATCGTATAAATAAACAATAAGGCATGTGATTAAGTGAGTCATCACTGATGAGATACGTATTACATATATACCACGCACTGAAGACTGCTCACTAGCTGTTGCTTACAGTGGTGTTATTGCCCACTTTGATAGTGACCATGTGTCAAAATAAACTTGCTGTAATTTCGAGGACTCTTCATTAATATGTTATTAATTTGACTGAGGATAATAGCAGCCATTAAAACACTGACATCATGGCATGTTAACATATCTAGTTAATTAGTTTGTCACTATTGATTACTCTAATGTAAAGGGCACGGGGTGGAAAGTGTGTAGTGGGGTGGTGAGAGAAGTGTTGCGGTGACCAACCCAAGCAAATGGATCCTGGTCCCTGTGGCACACGAATACGCTCCTGGCCTATTGACCAGGAGGATCACCTTGCAGCCCTACAGAGTGCACCATTGATTTTGCCTCTTTTTTTCTCTGTTTTTCTTTGTTTCTTTCTCCCCCATCTCTGCCCCCCATCTCTCTAGCGAGTTTTCATCTGGGACCTAGATGAAACAATCATCATTTTCCATTCCTTGCTTACGGGTTCTTATGCCAACAGATATGGACGGGTGAGTGACATCAGACTCTGGCAGTAGCCATTCACTTTATCAGCAAAATGCATGAATATTAAAAGGAGGGGGGCAGAGGATAGATTTCACTTTGCTCTAACCCCACAGTGAGACGATAGAGCAGAACTCAATGTATAGATAATTGCTTCTTCTTATTTTTTTAAACGAGTCCAATGAGATCTGACAAAAACCTGACTGCTCTTTGCAGCTGTTGGGGGGCTCTGCATGGCCCATCCAGGCCCGGCTGTAGGGGCTCACAACAGTTGCACTCTGGATGTCTATTGACACATCTTGAGTGTTCCTTTCTCCTTCAGAAATGCCACATTGTTAGTTTAATTAAGTGCTTCTCAATCCATCCTTCTCAGGCAGGGATCTCCCTGGAGACCCTGGCAGGAGAGTGAGTCCACTAAATACAGCCCAGCCAGAACTCAAACTAGAGCTTAGAAATTCTGCCAAACCTGGCTTAATTAAGACTCAACAAATATGTATGTATTAACAAACATATATTTTTATTATTATAGCGAAAGGTCATTTCTATCCCATGTAACTTTGTGTGCTCATGAAATGAAGAGTTTACTTTTCCAGGGTTTTCTATTTGTTGTTTCATGTAAATTGCTTCTCTAAATTTAAACCTTCAAAACAAATAATTTGGGAAATAAGCCAGAATGCTTTTCTCATGGTTATATTGAGGTCATAGGTTCCTTTAAAGTACATCATCCTGTCTGTTTTTCCCCTTCTAGATATAAAAATTGACTTTAATATGAAATTCATAAACTAATATGCATTTTATTTTAATTTTGTTTTAGAGCAGTGTTTTGTTTTTGTTTTTTTGAAAATGACATATTACTCCTCCTATGTCAGAGAGCTTAGCGTCTGCAGCCCATGCTCTGTGCCTTTGTTCTGGTATGAGGGGTGTTTGATGGGGGTAGTGTTTTGTTTTGGGGGTGAAAGAGGGCTGCCCCACGACCCTTTACTGTTTATTTACTTTATTCCCAGCCCTGCCTGCTGCGTAAAGAGAGAGCTAAATGCTTAGGGAGCTGTGGCTCCGTCATGAGGGTCTCTTGCACCATGCACACACATAATCACACATAGGGTCTCCAGTGTGCTGCTCTGAAACTCCATAATGGCCCATTCCATCAGAGCTCATATAGGATGCGACAGCTAACTAGAGCCACTCGCTCTGGATTTTTTCATTTGTTCTCTGTTTTTCTTCCTCTCTGCCCATTTTACTCACTTTGTAACCCATGATTTTGTCCCTCTGCCATGCCCTTATCTGAAATACAGATCTATAAACTCCCTTAGAAAAGAAAGTTAAGACTAACAACCAACACAACCATTCCACCCCCTTCTCCTCCTTTCTGGCTTTCATTGATGCCAGGCATAAACAAAAAAGATACAAAACAGTTTTCCCTCCTAGCTGCTCTAAACTTGCTATAAATAGATGTGTATCTGAGTGAGTGCACATCCACACTTTCGCTCACTCTCTGTGACCTCCCACCCGCGCGCTCTCTGACTTTTTTCTCTCTCCCTCTCTCTCTCTCCCTCATACACATAAACACACTGCTGTTCTTATCAGCTCTTTTAATTGGCATCAAGGCAGCTCACCCCCATAAAGCTGATGGTTAAGGCCAGCTGTGCTGGTACTGGGCTGGCCAGAGCGAGAGCTTAAAGTGGGTGGGGATGGGGGTTGTTATTGGTAAGGGGCTTGAGGGTGGAGGGGGAGGCTTGGCGTCCCCCTAAAGCCACTGACATCTCAGGACAGGTGGTGCTGGAGCAGTGACCTGCTTGTATTCTTAACTCCCTCACTGACTGATTGTTTAGATTTAATTGGAAAGGATTCACTTGTGCAGAAAAGGCAGCCTTTTCCCACCAAACCAGTCCATAAGAGTGAATCACCCAACAGCGCCAGAGGTTGGGAAGAGGGAGCTGGTAGCCTGTTCATGTGGGAGGCTAATTATTTTTGATGAATTCTTACTGAAAGATTGGTTCAAACTGGGAGGTTAAGAGGAAGGAGAAAGCCTCTAGAAGTGGGAATTGAGCTCTCCTTGTGTGGTTTGTACTCTGTCATTTTAGAGAAAACATAAGCATTGTGGGGTGTGACAGCTAATCAGCAGAAAGCTCAGGTGTGTCTTTAGGTGGTTTAACTCTCTAATCCCTGCTTCTGGTCCTGCCTGGCTTGTCTCTTATACAAGTCTCACCCAGCTGCAGGAAAACCTCCTCCACGGGAAGCTTTTGTCTTCACTTTGTCCTTTACTTGCTGAGGACATTCTGCTGATTTGAGACTTAAAATGTAAAAGGCATTCAATATGTATGAAAACAAACAAGCACAAAAAAAGAATGTAAACATATCTCTCAAGTTATTTAATTAATAGTAATATTAATATATATGAAAATCCAAAAGTAAAACAACAATAAACAATGGACAATTTTATAATCATAAGAAGTTTCATTACAATTACAGTCATTAGGGTTTATAATTTTGTAGATGTTCATGTGAGAATGATCTGATGACATTTTGCCTATACGTTAACCTTTTAAAAGGAAAACTGCACACATTGTCACATGCTCATTAACTATTTACAGTGTTGTTCACTCCTCTCTTGGTATTATCTTACAGACAGTGCGGCCATATCACCATTGCAGCACGTGTCACATTGCTGACAGAGATCACAATTTAAGGAGGAATTTGTAGTTGCGCCTGATATAGGGATTAATATAACTGTTGAATTATTTTGCAGTTTTAATTTTGAACAAACGGAGTGACTGTCAGTTAACTAAAGAACCTTTACAGGGAATCGTATTTTATCATGTAGAGAGCAATCAGATGATGCATCTGGACAACTATGTGGAGAATGGGCTATTTACGATGAGGCTGTGACCCCGGCTCTTCCATTTAACTGCCCCTCCCAAGAACAGGCATGGTTTTACTCGGTTCATTCTGTCTGTCTGTGGCATTTCTGATGACTATTCTGGTCCCTTTCAGAGGGTCGTAAACAGAGACTGAAACTTTCAAGTGCGCCTAATGTCTTCTTTTATGGGAATACCTTGCTGTAGAATTTAAAGGGATTTTTGTGTTAATTGACAGACTTGCAGGGAACTTCATTATTTACTGTTCTGCATTGCTTCATCTGCTTCTTCAAAAATACAGTGTATACACACACACTTATTTCAGAATAATTTGGTTTGATTTAATTAGTTTTGTCTGTTTTCTGTAGGACCCGCCAACATCTGTATCGTTAGGCCTTAGGATGGAAGAAATGATCTTCAACTTGGCCGACACGCACTTATTCTTTAACGACTTAGAGGTGAGTCTGTTTGTGTGTGTTTTACTCTGGTATGTTTTGTTTCTGCACAATTGCCTTCTGTTTACTTTCTGATGATTTTAGTGGCCAGAGGAGTGGATGTGCTGGGTGTGAGAATTTTTTAGTAAAAGAAGCAACTGTTACGTAGCGTAGATCCTTTTTTACTAATCTCTTAGTAATCTATCCCATAAGCGATGGCATGAATTTTACATGCGCTGTCAGTCTCCTGGGTCACCAGCCCTGCCCCCCCACCTCCACTGTCTTCCCACTCCCATGGCAGCTAGTCCAATTTGTCAGGCTCTAGTGTTTCTGTGGCTGCTCTGTCTGTGTGTCATGCTGTGTGCTTGGTGTCGCTGTCCACCTACACTACACCACAGACCCCCTCCGTCACAGCATGAAATCCCTGCCACCTCCCCTCCCTTGCCCCCCTGATTCATGTACAGTTAGTGTAAAATCTTCCCCTGGGGCACAGGAATAGAAGGATCAGGCGTGGAGAAAAATGTGCGTCACATTTGTTTCAACAAATGTGACACACACTTCATGCATGGGTATGAAGCATACCCTGTGTGCAGATTCAAATGTCAAACCCAACTTACAAGCAACTGTCCACAAATGTATCGTATTTTTTATATTTGCAGTTTTTTTTGTCCACGCCTTAACAATTTTCTCCCGGTGAATCTGATCCCACCGGCCCTGCTTTTTTCCTCAGAGTCCTGCTTTATGCTGACCTCACAGGAGAGGAAATGTTTTGTTTGATACTTAAGTGTGAAGAGATCTGCGGCCGGCCTGCCAAGTCTCATTACTCACCACCATGTTCGGCTGTGCTACATGAAGCAAGCCCAAGAACGAGCAAAAAACATGGGAGACAGAGAAAGAAAATATGCATACTCCCCCAAAAAGACAAGCGACTGAGATCCCAAGTGCAGTCATCGTGATCAAAGTTAATTGGCTACAATTGGCTGGTTAAATATTTCCTTATGCCCTGGCCATGTAGAAGCTGTTGTAGCTGCACTTTATTTAATAGATGTGCCCCAATCATTTGAAAAAAATGGCACTTTGTGACAATGCTTAAATGTGGTTTTGCTCAACATCTGTCCCGTGTTTTGATCCTTTCATGTGCTTTGAAAGTGTTCACAGATGAATTGGCAGCTCAGTCTACTTCAAAACTCCAGCACACACATTTCTTCTGCTCTGTCTCAGCAACAGTATTATTTGATTTTGTGTTTAGGCTTTAAGGACTCAATTTTTGCAGCTTAAATTGGTGTAGTATGCTTAGGTAGGGATGCTTTTTACAGTGTCCAGTGTAAAGACGTCTCTGCAGATTCTGCAGTAATTGTCACTAACAATGATACCAGAGGAGGAGTGACATTCTCTTGAAGGCATATTGATCTCTCCTCTTAAGCTGAGCAGGGCCAGTGTGAGTGTTAAGTGCCAGGTCTCAGCAATGCCTAACCAGTTGTATTTCCTCTCTGCTGATTTACGGTCCTGCATCTCAGATAGAGCCAAGTAGAGTCCAACTATAAATACCACAGCCAGCAGCAGTTATGTATTTAAGCATGTGCAGAAATGCATATGGTCCATCTAATTTGGTCTAAGCCATAAAGGGAGACCCCAGAGGCTGTGCAGAAACACAGGTGCAGAGTTAGTGGCCTGACGGTGTGTGAGTGGTCCATCTAAGTCTTAACACTGTTCTGACAGCCACTGCACGAGGATATTAAATATGAGCTCAATAAAATTTCAAAGTGTGTATAATTCCTAATTGTTTTAATTTGAATATGGTTTCTTTAAAAAAAAAGTAGATTCAAAGTTTTTAAAGCATTGGGCTGCTTTATAGGACATCTAAAAACCACAATTAAGCATAATATTATACTGAGTCTGCAGAGGCCACATGCCACAGGCCACAGCGTATAATGCGTGTTAGTGTGTGTGTATATCTGTGTGTGAATAGAGGCTGGACTGTGTTGATAGAGCTGGTGAGTGACGATTCAGGGGAAAGTCATAAAAAGAAAGAGGGCATGCCGAAGGGGTCAACAGGGATCAGTTTCCCCCTTATGTCTCTCTCTCTCTCTCTCCCTCACCCTTTTTCCTCCAACCATTTTTTTCTGGATCAGCACTCTCTTGTTTTTGTTCACTGTTTTTTATATGAGTCCCAGAAATACTGAAGTTTCACTAAAAGACCTCCCTTCCCAACTTGCACGCGCAATTCTCTCGATCGATTGTCCCACACAAGCCATTTGTTATTAAGCTCTATTATAAAGGAAGGGTGTATGATTGTATGAACAGCACGATCTTTTTTCTATCATCAAAAATGCTCAGTATAGAATAATCCATACTGAGGCGATCTCAGCTCTATTAATTTTTTTTTATTCTGGTTAGAAAAATCGTATTTCAGTATTTACAGAAATAAGCAAATGCTTACTTTATTACAATTTGTAAAACAGAACAAATACTGGTTGTAATCAGTTAATAATAATATCCAATGTAATGGGTTTTTTTTTCAGTATCATACTCTGACAATACTAAACCTGTTATCATCTTTGAAATATAGCAGATTGGCCTCACTGAATGCCTTTGTGGCAGGGGATTGCATGTGGAGTTAATTGATGGTCTGAAGTGATGTGTATAATGAAGTCCACTGAGGCTGAGTGCATAGAGAAGACTGACAGCTCTGCTGTGGCTCGGGGTGTGAGTTTACTGTAGGTGTGCTGCTCTAGGCCGAACTCTAATGCTGAGCAGTATGTGGGAACCAGGGGCCTCTTTCTCGCTGGCCGAGCCCCCTGTGTTCCCCTCTCAGTGGGGTACGGGGGCTGCCGTCTCCCGCCTCCTTGGGTGAGAAAACAACCCTCCCAGTCTGGAGAATAAAGGCCATGGGGGCAAACCACTCACAGGGCAAGAGAGGGGGAGAGGTCTCTAAAGGTGGGAACATTTTAAATTAGTCCACTGATGCCTCTTTGCTCTGTGCAGTGCACGCTCACTCACACACTCTAAACACATGGAGCTATACCCACACACATATGGAAACGCATGCACACTGTACGTAAGTGTATAATCAAACGCTGACATTCGCACACACATGCCTGTGTAACAATCCTGTAACACTGTAAGCTGACTACCTTTTATAGCTCCCAGCCTGCAGTCACAGGGTTGAAAACTCCACTGTCACTTTCACCCAGGGGCTGCCTGTTAATGAGAGATGCGGTGAAACACACGGTTACCTTTTCCTACTGGCTGAAATGGCCCTCCAGAGCCTCTTATTGTGGAGCCTTTCTGTTGGTTTTATGTCCCACTTTAGAAATGCAGTCCTGTACTTGCAATTCTATATGACTGGTAGCTTTATTGTGTTTTTAGTGATAGTTTATTTCTTGGTGATTTTATTCCTGGGAAAGCAGGGCTGTGATGCTAGCTGTGATTTTCATTGCATCACAAAATTAAGTCATGCACTTGATCAGTTACCAGTTAGCACTACAGCAGAATTAGTGATTATTTGTATATTCATAGGAAATCAAAAACACAACACTGTCATCATGTTAGACACCTTTACAATAGCACATAAATCTGTGAAGATCTGCACCAGTAAAAAGCTTGGAAACCAGAAATTACAACTTTCTTTTCTTTTTTTTTAAAATTGATCAACTTTCAACATGCTGCCGAAACCAAACTACAACATTTTTATATGTGGTATATTTTGTCAGATGGGCTTCTTTGGGTCTGCGTACAGTGATGTGGTTATTTTAATCATTTGCTTGGCCACTGATGCTGCACTCAGACATAACTCCATCAGGTTTCAAGGCGGGGTTGATGGTGTGTTTTGGGAGGACTACAAACAGAAAGTGGTGGTTTCAAAGCCATCCTGTCAATCTATGCTCCACAGAGGTCCACATCAACCCCATCCTCCACTATCCGCAAACAGCCGATTCATACACCACTAAGGTGTTCATGGAAAATATAACATTACGGTCTGGTGACAAATGAGGAAATTTTACAGATTTCTAGTCTTGCGTTAAAAAGAAAGATGCAACACCTGCGCAACGTAATTTGTGTAGGAAGAGATAGGAAAGTGCACAGATTTGTCCAAACAACAGACCACTCGGCAGGGATAAACTCCTTCACTACGGATTTGTTCATTGCTGGGGGAAAATGCTGAAATCACTGAGATTTGATATGGCATTTAATGTTGCTCTCCTTGAGGTGCGGTTTGGATTTGAAGTGCCAAAAATAAGAAATAATGAGGAGCAGCTCATCTATCACACAGAACTAATTTATACTTTCCGTTGCCTACCTGTGGGGTGTGCCTTTTTTCCTTCTTTCTTTTCTAACTGTAAGCTACAGAGCTCTAAAAAACATTTTGTTAAAATGCAGTTTGCTTCCCTCTGTGCCCCCTTTCCTGGTTGTTGGATTTTTTTAAACCAGCATAGACTTACCTGTGCTTTGTTTGGCACTGCTGTTTGAATTCCATGACTGTTCAAGCACAGATTGTGGATTGGAATGAAGTGGGTTTGAAGAACTCTCCCTTTGTTACCCACATCCTGTGTTTGACCCCCAGATAATCACAGGCCCCCCTCCCATCTGCACCCTCCTCACCCCCCTAGACAGGGGTGCCTTTGGTGGGAACATAGAAGGAAGTTGCTGGGGGTCACAGACCACTGGGGGGGGGTGACAGCCTCTACCGGCAGAGTGTTGAGAACCTGCGAACCATGGATGAGCCTTTTTCACATGGCATTAGCCTGTAGGGTCACAGGGAATTTCGCGATGATGGCTGTTATCGCTCACACTGTGGTGTGGGGTGGGTGGCCAAAACACACAGCTCACCTGAGAGAGAAGATGAGATAGGGGGAGAGAGGGGGCGGCTTGGATCTAAAAAGTGGACCCTATTGTGTGGCAGTGACCTAGACCTTCATCGGGGGGGAAATGGTCAAAGAGGGAGTAAACATGGTCCTTTCTGTGTTTTGGTAGCATGCATTGCAGAGTTACCCCGTCTTTCTTCTCCCTACCTCTGACTGCTGCAGTCACCACTCTGAGCTCGATCCAGGGCTACAGGAAGACTCATGCCGTCATCGCTGATTGCTTAATGACAGATGCCAAGGGAACAAAGAGGGCTCTGATAACTTCCTCCCCAGTGAAAGGTTTTCAGCAGACTAGTGGAAAGACAGACAGAAAAAGGAAGAGAGAGTGAATGATGCCGAGATGGAAGCATCCTGTCTTCAATTCGTTTTTTTTTTAGTTTGTGTTTTCTTCTTTCCTGTACAGATAAAAACTGCTCGGTAGCTGAATGAACTCTGATAAAAGAAAAGAACGCCACTGATGAATTTCACAGAAAGACTTGGTGTTTGCATAAGGAGCAATTGCTTCTGGTGGAGGGTCTTCACTTCTTAGTACAGTAGGAACATCTGGTGTAAGTTAGCAGTGATTGTAGGTTTTAGAAAGACCACTGTTTGCTTGGTGAGGGAAGAACGGGGGGATTCAGTGGAAAAGAGGTGTTCAAAAGGTTCTAAGAAATTCTGACTGCCCCTCAATGTGCCACCGTCATGAAAGCCTGTCAGTCTATAGTTAGGATTATACAAACAAAATATTTTTCCTTCTAAGCCTTCAAGCGACAGCAAGTTCAAGACCCTATAATTTATTAACTTTATGAAGTCCTGCACAACTGCAAATAAACTGCTCCTTCATAATGTGGCAATATATAAGTCATAAATTATTATGGTCATGTGATTAAGTACATTTTTTTATTAGCCCTCTTTTGACTGAATTTCCACAAACTATTGTAAAATCCACAGCCTGCTAGTGTTTCCTTCGTTCTGTCGTCTTCGACCTGCTCTGTTCATGGCCCTGTGGTGTTTATGAGGCCTTCAGAAGTGGCTCCTAATGAGTATGTGTAAGAGTTACTGTACGACATTACCCACAGCAACCTCCTCTATTAGCTTTCCCAGGGAGCCAGTGCAGAGGTTTATGCCAGCCCCAGCTGGGAAACGTAATTGTTGAGTTGAGTCTTCTCATTCATCCAGCAACCCAAAATACACACACACACACACACACACACACACACACACACACACACACACACACACCAAAAAAGCCTTTTCATCTATTAATAAAGCATTGTAACATAATCAAAAAACTATGTAAACATTTCAGAAACAATGAAGCTGAAATGGTGCAGACATTTAAACTCCAAAACCCTGTATTTTTCTTGGCCCCTTTGAATGTTTAACACTTTACATTTGTTGGGGTTTGATGTGTTTATTAGGTTAAATATTTGGACCCATCCATGAAAAATCATTCGTAATCAGGCAGCAGGTACAATGGCTCCAGTTTGGCTTAATTACAGAGACGTATTAATGTGCTTCATGGCATAGTGAAGTATCGCTTGTACGACCTAAAATAGCTCCATTATTAACGTGCTAACAGTGTTCTCAGATATGCTTTGATACACGCTCGGTGTCATACTCTGAAAGAAAACATTACAAGTGAAGAATATAGGGAGCTGTTTTAAACAAGGCTCAATAAATTTGGATAGAATTTTGTAACCAACTCAGTGAAATTGGTAGCAGAAGCTGCTCATCAGCCTATTGTGTCTGCTTCGTGAACAGATCATTACTAGATAACAAAAGCATTCCAGTCACTTACGTCGAAATGGGAGGTCTTTAAAACGAAGCTTAATGAGGTGCTTAACCCAGGATGCTGTTTTTGTTTTCTGAAACAAGCACACACGCCTCTACTGCTTACAGAATTACGTGGAACAATATGCCTGGGTTGAGAGCTATTCTCTGGAAAATTTGGGGATTATTTGTGAACACAAATTATCTACAAGTTTGTTGGCAACAGACCCTCAAGCTGGGACAAATTGTCGAGTTCTTCAACTATTAAAGATCTGCCAGCGAGTGTCTGGAAACAGATTAGGCCGACAGAGCAACAACTCCCCACTTGCAACCCATGTCAGTTGGCAGTTCATCTTCTGAAACACATTGCTTCAAACTCACTCCATGTGAGGTCACTTTGGACTCTATCCCCCAGCCTTTACCCGTTTCTCTTCTCCATCTCCACCTCTCTACCCTTCCACCCCCTTATCGGGGTGCCAGAGCCCCAGAGAGGAGGGGAGAGGGTCACAGGGTCAAAGTCTTTTCCTCTTTGGATCTCGGGGCTTGCTGGGAGAGGCTTGGCGAGAGAATGGCTGCATTAGAGCTGGGGTTGGGGGTCAAGATTTTAATTCTGTTAAAGAACAGCTGGTTTGAGTTTTTCTTCACGTCGCTCTTCCCTCCCTCTCTCCACAAATCCAGGGAGATGAAAAATTTGTTCAGATGGGAACCAGTAAAATAAAAAAGGTTTACGGTCCAAAGCCCTTACCCTTACCCTGCTCTAGCATTAGGGAGGAATGTAATAACGTCAGCATTTGGCCTCAGTTAGACTGACTTAAAACAAGGAAGTCCTTTCTAGGTTTTGGTGTCTTAACAGCCGGATGAAACTTAATTAAAAAGCTCAAAATGTTTGAGGGATTTTTCATACTTGAGACCAGAGGAATTCACTTCCTCGTGTTTCATTTTTCTTGAGAAATTATTAACATAACTTTAAACAGGTGAGACAAACTTTTTTGGCAATTGCGTAACCACTTTAAAATCCTTAGCCTTCCTAAAAAATGAGAAGACAAACTAAATCATGGTGGATCAAGTGCTCTCTGTGTTATTCACACTGGATTAAAACTGACTGAAACAAATTTAGAAGTAACATAAGATGAATTTCAAACCTTTTTCCTCTTATCTAGGCTATTGCTGAACCTCCTTATGGCAAAATTGCTAACCACACAACATCAAAGAAAAAAAATAGCAGCTGAGCTACTTTGTTTTTCTTTGCCCCACATGTCATATGCTTATCTAGATGCCAAGGCAGGACTCCCTCACCTTTCGCCACTGATGGGGTGGAAAGAGGGCAGGAAGGAGGAGGCACTAGAGGGCTCCCATAAATGGAAAACTAATAACAGATTTTATTTTAGTCTGCTTTCTCCTGCGCTCTTTTACCGGTTGGCTGGCTCACTAGCCCCGGGGCTGTGTTGGTGTGTGGCGCAGCAGCAATCAGAGGTCATAATTTCATTGGCGGTTAGCATCAGGTTCAATTTTTCTAGTAGGTTACATTTACCAAAGTCTGGATTGTGTTACTGTGTACCGGTAGAATCAGTGCAGGGCTGCAGAATCCTGCTACCTTTCCAAGAGGAGCCAGGCAACCCCAAAGGGGAAAAGGAGTGTGCGCATATGTTTGGAGATGGACACACACAGAGACACATACACATGCACAAACCATTAGTGCCAAGATGCTTGTACTAGCTAGCTCTAGTCCTTCTACTATGTAGAGTGTGTGTATATATATATATATGTGTGTGTGTGTTCATCTGTAATCTTATACATAGAGGAGGAAACCTGGCGAGTGTTTACAGTTTCTTGATTGAGGCTTATTGGTTATGTGCAGGAGTGTCCACATCTTTAGATGTCTTTCAGGCTGATGGTACAGTTTATTTTTATTTAGACCTTTGAGCTGCTGCATAGTAAATCAAAAAGGGGAAGAGCTGATTCAAAAGGAAATGGGGAGGCTGAATGTCTACAGGGAGTACAAAAAATACTGGGAACATACAGGAAGTGTCCCGCATTACACAATTAAGTGATTGTTTTGTGTATTTTAGGAATGTGACCAGGTGCACATCGACGATGTGTCCTCTGACGACAACGGCCAGGATCTAAGGTACAGCAGTGATTCATAGTTAGTCAACAAGAACTGCATCATATGCTCGGCCGCCACGAACAGTGAAACAGGCTTGTGCTAACACATTCTTTCTCTGCCCTTATTTTAGCACGTATAACTTCAGCGCTGATGGTTTCCATGCAGCAGCTACCAGTGCCAACCTATGTCTGGCCACAGGCGTACGGGGAGGCGTGGACTGGATGAGAAAGCTGGCCTTCCGCTACAGACGAGTAAAAGAAATTTACACCACCTACAAAAATAACGTTGGAGGTAATCCCCGGCAAGCAGAGCTGCCCTGTACTGATTTTTTGAGTAGAAATGACTTTGCACATGTACGTTCCCTCATTATGTGCGTGTTTGTGTGAGGGTACGCTCATGTTGGTGCATGCGTTCTAAAAGCACACATGCCCCCACCACTTGGTCAGGGTAAATTTTGAAAACTTCGCTGGTATTCGGGGGGCCCGTCCAACCTAAACAATGTTACCCTGCGTTTCAGGTCTGCTGGGCCCGGCCAAAAGGGAAGCCTGGTTGCAATTGCGAGCAGAAATTGAAGCCTTGACGGACTCCTGGTTAACACTGGCACTGAAAGCACTAACATTAATCCACTCAAGGTAGGACTCCAGTGAGGAAAATTTTACACAGTCCCATACCGCACATATATAAATTTGTATGTGGTGTGGAGTACCCCATACTCCCACATTATTAGAAAAACAGCAACGCTATGCATTTGTCTTTTTTAGACAGTCTTTATCTGCTCGTTTAGAAAAATACGTGTGCTAGGAGATCCGACTTGAAAAAGGAGCTGAAACGCAATCCTTCATTGCAGGATACTATTTAAAGAACTGATTCATTGCAGTGTCTTTATTTTCTGCACACTGTGTTTTCTTTTGTCCTCCCACAGAGTGATTTTGAATGATGTCACCTCTTTTTCTGCTCCTCTGTCTTTGTTACTGCAGGTCAAACTGTGTGAATATCTTGGTGACCACCACGCAGCTCATCCCTGCCCTGGCTAAGGTCCTGCTCTACGGATTGGGAATTGTCTTTCCTATCGAGAATATTTATAGTGCAACCAAAATAGGTAAAGACTGCATTCTGAAATAGTTTGTTTGTTTTATTTTTTATGTGGCTTTGAGACACAAATGTCTATTTATTTATTTTTACCCCGGTGAGGTAAAAACAGTTACAACATACATGCTGCTAAAGTGACAGGACTGAGGCACGGACGGGGTGGGAGATTGAGTCACCGGAGAGTGTTGATGTTCTTGTGTGAAGGAGTAGTCCCAATCAGCCTAGGATTATTTTCTTGGAGCTGGGCCTGTGCTGGGCCTCTTCAGGCCTCTCCTGCTCAATCTCTGCATATGAAACCACTTCTGCACATTTATGTCATTCCAGCGCAACAGGGCCCCGTCCTCTTCCTCCTCCTCCTCCTGCTTTTACCTCCTCACTTTCCCCGTTTTCTTTCTTTCTTTCTTTCTTTTTTACTGTTTTAAATGCAAAATAAACATCAAGTTTCACTCTTGCATCAATATCTGACCCATCAGCTAAGAGTTCAGGGAGAGAAAGAGACACAGTGGTCTTCAAAACCAGACCCTGTAGCAGGACTGATTTGCCTGTTTGTTCTAGATTTAAAGAAGAGAGGGGCAAAGTTAATGCTTTTAAGATTGTCTTTATCTGGGGGACAATCTTATCACATCTCCTTCCTGAACCCACTGTTTACAGTCTTCCCTTCTTTGTAAATTTGGTGTTTTAAAGAGGCTCTTGTCACCCTCGGCTCCTAAATCAACTTTGAGCGTGTGTGTGCCTGCATATCTTTTTTGCATCCACGTAATGCTTTACTAAGAAACTGCCCTCAACTTCTTCACAGGAAAGGAGAGCTGCTTTGAGAGAGTAATTCAACGGTTCGGGAGGAAAGTTGTTTACATTGTTGTTGGAGATGGGGTAGAAGAGGAGCAAGGCTCAAAAAAGGTAAGAGGTTTTAAAATAATAGATAAAGTAAACAACATGCACACTTGTATGTCTTTAGGGTATATTTACATGGTGAAAACAACCATGAGAACCACATAAAGTGTGGAGCAAAGAACTCGTGAGTAGTTTTCATAAGGGCAGGAGTTCATTGTGAGGGAACACCGAACATACCTGCCATACTTTTCCAAAGAAAGGAATCAGCGCTCCGGCTTTCCTTCTCAAGAGTCTTTGCTTTGCTTTCATTTGTTTATCCTCTTATACGGCATCCAAGCACAAGAGAGAAAGTCTGTAGTGTGTAATCAGCCCTCTTCCTCCACCATCTCAGGTTTACAGAGCAGGGGAGGGGAGAGATGGCATAATTATATATTCCTGCTTGGTGCTCTGAGCAGTGTGAATGCTGTATGTGTAACGCTAGACAAGCCCTTTCAGGCATGTTGAAGGCGCATCGTAAATAGAGCGCACATAAAGGCGACTTAAATCATTGTTGATGAAATTAGAATATTTACTGCAATGACAAGCCTGTTAGCACGAGATGGATCAAGGAGGGCTCGCTGCCGACCTCCGCCCACGCTCTTGCAGGAAGCATGACAGTATCTGTTCAGATGAATTTGATGTCTCGCTGTTTTTTTTTTCTCTTCCCCATTTTTTATGTTACTTGTTGGCTCTTGCTCCAGATCTTGTGCATTCAGCATTCCTGTCAGGTTTGGATGTAAAGCAAATGCTGCATGTGAGACTCACACAGCAAACACGCTCTTTAGCAAATGAATCAGCGGCTCAGGAGAATACTTCCCTGACAGTTATGATGAGCTGCCGTGTCACGCTGAAGACATTGAGTTTCCCTTTGAAAGTCCTCCAGCTCCTTCTTCACCTGTTTCTCCGTAAACAGAGCAGAAGCACGAGGACCGACGCAGAGCGATTAGGCAGCTATTAGAGAGAAGTAAGAGCCTTTACCCTGGATAAAAGCGTAAAGCAATAGCTCTGTGTTATGAAAAGCGAACACGCCCTGGGAATGTGGTCTTGAGGGATGATTGTGGAAAAAGATGCAAATATTTTTACTCAGCTTTGAGTTGTTGGAGAGTGACATTGATGGAAGAATAAGGTGTTTTTTTTCTCCTCCATTTGAGTGGTGCAAGTCCCGCGACATGCCATGCAGTAAAAGGTTTCTGTGTCAACATCAGAGAGAAGGTGAAATAACACAACAATTTCACCCGTCAGGAGGCGCATATCAGACGTGACACATCGTGGAACTACAAAAGCAAAAGTCTGAAACTTCTCCCAGTTCTCATTCCTTCACTTACAAAAAAAAAAAGAAAGAAAGAAAAAATTCACAATCCCTGTCTTCAGTTATTGCCTTCGCTTGGGAGAGACAGCAGAGATAACATCGCCTGCTTTTAAACTTAAAAGCAAAGACAATTTACAAAACAAAAAGCAAAAGAGCTTTTTAAGGGTCAGTGCAGGCTCTCCTAAGCGGAACATACGCCTGGGAGAGGCCATACCTTTGATAAGGGGAGGGTAATGGGCTCCACACACTGAGGAGCTGAGGACTCTACCTGACAAGCTCCTTTCATTCTCTACGACTCAGGTTTCTTCCCCCATCCTTTGCCTGGGAACAACAGCTCATTTGCACTGTCCTAAACACACACTGGCAGGCAGGAGGTTCATTCAAAAGACACTGTGGGGAGTTCATTTCTGTTCAAGTTAAAGACAGTCAGTGCATTAGTCTGGTGGTATAAAACTCCACTTTGATGCAGCAAAGAAATTAGTTACAGGTACAGATGTACAATTTGGCTGCACGGACTTATGCACAAGGGAGCAAGAGGAGTAGGTGGGGTGCGTTAATGATATGATTGCTTTTCCTGGTGAGTGGACCAGGCTTGCTTCATTCACTAAACATATTACCGCAGTATAAAGAATAAGAAATCAGTTTAGAAGGCCTGCAAGTGTTGGTCTGTCCAATTCTAACAGTGTGTGTTCTATGTTAAAGGCTGACTAAAAAGTATATATTTTGTCCATAACATATTCCAAAATTAATTGATATGATTTGCAATCATGAAAAGAAACAAATGCACTCATCTTTTAATAAATAACTAAAAGGATTGATAAATATTTTGCTCATTAACATCTAGCAATTTTACCCTTTTATACTCTAAGGTGCATTTTCCTGATTGGAATAGAAGTCATTTTTATTCATGTAAATGGCTAAAAAGATAATTTTGAAAAACTGATTAATTCGTTTTTTAATTAGTTTGAGAATTTTGAGTTTTGTGTTTAATAAAACTAAAAAGATGCTTTCTCTTCCACCCACAGCACAACATGCCCTTCTGGAGGATCTCCAGCCATTCAGACCTCATGGCCCTCCACCATGCTCTAGACCTGGAGTACTTGTAGCACCACACCACCAACGTGTACCCCTGCTCCGCTTCGGCACACCACACAACCTTTCACCTTCGCCCTCCAGCCCCATCCCACGCTTGCCACGGACCCCACAGCTCAGAAAAAAAAAAAGACAAAAAAACCCAAAAAAACCAGCCGTGTTGCTGTGCTGCCTGGCGTCTGTCTGTCACTACATAGGAAGAAAAGAAGGGGAGAACGGAAAAAAGAAGACTGAGCACACGGTTAACGTGCTGACATACGGTCACACATCGTCTTAACCCTAAACTCTTTCCTTCTTTCTTTTTTCCGGCGAAGCGAAGGAGAGAGAGAGAAAGAGGGAGCGAGGTGAATTTACGGCGCTGCAGCTGCTTGCCCTGGTTACTGTGAATTGGCCGCTTTCTGAAGCTGTCAAAGTGTTTTACGGCCCCCTGTTTGTGCCGGGACTCTGTCAGGGTTCACACCTGTGAGGAGAGCAGAGCTACTGATGGCCTCGCCTCGCTTCGCCTCACTTCGCCCCAGAACTCAGTTACAGCGAACTGCAGGGCCCACAGCTACTGGTGGTGACTTTTCTGCGTCCCTCTGGCTCGCCCCACGTCTGCTCTTCGCCTCCGCTTTATTTCTGTTCCTCTGTTCACCCACTTCGTAGCCTCCCCTTCGCTGTGGGGCAGAAAGACAAAGCAAGTGCTCCTCTGTAAAGCGTCGGCCTGGGAGCTTTGTGCTTCTTATTTATGAACAGACACTTTGTGAGTGGCACCGCGCCACCGAGAAGGTACCTCGATGATAAAAGACTCGTGCCTTTTACAAAGTACTATTGATTTCCACCGCAGCGAGAGGAAGACTTTTATGGAAGAGAGAAGAAAAGGGGGTTTTCTAATAATTTAAGAAAATTACAAAAAACTTTATTTACAATGCTGAGACAATCATGTACAGAGGAAATCTTTTTGTGTGTGTGTGTGTGTGTGTGTGTGTCTAAGTTTGTAATCACTGGACTATTCCTTCCTATATTCATTTTAGGTACATGCTCTTGAAAGATGGCAATGCTTTTTCATTGAAGTTTAAAAAAAAAAGGCATCCCATCGCGCATAAGCTTGTGCGAGGACGCCTGAAAGTGTTGATGTGTTAAAGTTACGTTCGATAAACAAAATGTGTAGATATTGGGATTTTGTGATAAATTGTTTTGTCAAGACCAAAAGCATGGATGTCAAGTGTCAAGGACCTTTCTTTTCACTCTGTGATGTTTTCTCGTCCTTACAGGAAACTTCAGTCACACACTTTATATAGAACAACAGGTCTCTTCTTACTATACGTCCTTCTCGGACACATATATCAAAGGGAAAATATACATTGTTTTTTTTCTTTAGTTATGCAGGAAGGTAGCTCACAACCTTGCGTCCTTATGGCATTTCACCAGCTTGCAGCCCTGACCCCATATATTCAAAGGCAAACACAATTCTGATGAGGGTTTTGGATACGGCAGACGGGAATTTCTGAGAGCCATTTTAATGTCAAATTTGAATAAATCTGATGTTTGAAAAAAACAAACAAAAAAGCAGGCTTGAATAGGTTTTATTATCTTTTATACAAGCACTATAACAACTCTTGTACAGCAAGCGTAATTTTGTATACTGTAGTGTTTTTATTTCGACTTTGAGAATACATTCTGTGTCCCTCTTTGAAGCAGCTGAAGTACACGAAGCCCTTTTTCGTAGCGCTTCTGCATCTGTGGACGGGGAAACCATAATTAGCATTGAGAGAAAAGCCACTAACTTCGAGAGGTTTGTGAACATACAGGACATGTGCTATCGACTGTGAATTTCTTAAACAGAAACCGACTCGTTCTGTTTCTAATTTCTTTCCCTCCTTTGCACATGATCACTGTTGTCCTTTTACATTTCAATTCAAATCCTTCTCTCTTCTGACGTACCCCTCCCCCCCCCCCCGCCCCGGCAGTCACACGGGGTATCTACATATTGCTGCTAGATCAAGGTAATGGTAGGTAAATAGAGGAAATGTTTTATAGATTCATACAGCATGCTTTTTTTTTAATTATGTTGCAATCATAAATGCAAACTGGAAATACTTTACACTACATGGGCCTCATTGTGGAAAAAAACGCAAAAGATTGTCGTGTCTGCAAATTATGTGTACAGATGTTTTTGACATTATTATTTGATTGTGTTTAAATTAATAAAACTGATTTGTGAACTGTTACACGTTGCTGACATTTTGTCCCCTTTTCTTTAAAACTACAACATAAAATTTAACATTTTTGTTTTTTTGAAGAGCAACATTATTGCCCCCCACAACCACCATGACTAACCACCAGTGTCCAGATTGACACAGATGCCATAGGGTTCAGACACTAATCCTACCAGGAAGTAAACAGAAACTGGAGCTCTTACAAGTCTAGACCAAACAACAGCCCATACCCTTTACACACACATGCTAATCACATCCCTTTATTAATCTTCCCAATGACTACAACAATAACTTTTTTTTTTTACACATCAAAGCCACATATGAATTTAGACATGTCTTTGTGACTGTTAGATTATAACATAACATTAGGATTCTCTAAATGCCTGCGTCTTAAGTGTCTCTTAAAGCATTCTTTACGCTGTTTTTGATTGCATCTCTGTTAAAGGCACAGTTCAACCCCAAATCCAAGTTATATATTTTTCTGCTGAGAAGAAGAAAACCTGTATAAACTGTCTTACTTGCATGCTTTGTTATGTTATTAGCACCTTAATGTGGGAACTATTGTCTGTATTCTGTGTACAAACCACTGTAGTGAAGGAGGATAGCAGAGGATTGGTGTGACAGAAGAGGATGCCAGAGATAAAATAGATGGATGCAGATGATCTGCTGTGGCGACCCCTAAAGGGACCAGCCGAAGGAAGAAGTCTACATCCACGATCCATTACATCTCAGTCAAGGAGGGTCCCATTCATTTGTCCGTTCTCAGAGCATTTGGTCACTGGTTCCACGCTTCCTGTTGCAAAGTTCTTTGGTACGCTCCCTCTCGCAGCCTGAGATCATCTAATCAAAGGCTGTAGTTAGTCCCACGAACTCGTTTTAAGACCAGAGGTGATAGATCTTTTAGAGCGGTGGCCCCCAGGTTGTGGAATGCTCTCCCCTCCATCATTACGTTGCCTTGATTGTATTTATTCTTTTAAAAAGCAGCTTAAGATTCATTTATTTAGGTTGGCTTTTAGTTAGATT
Source organism: Aulonocara sp. 'chitande type north' Nkhata Bay (assembly GCF_057382095.1). NCBI lineage: Eukaryota > Metazoa > Chordata > Actinopteri > Cichliformes > Cichlidae > Aulonocara > Aulonocara sp. 'chitande type north' Nkhata Bay. Next base: position 17,291,063 of record NC_141352.1, read on the forward strand.
TTTGCTGTATGTTTGATTATTAATGTATTCTATGTATTTCTGTTTTATATTACTGTGAAGCACTTTGTGGTTTTTATCCTGTGAAAAGTGCTATATAAATAAATTGATTTGATTTGATTTGATTTCGTAGAACGAAAATAGTTCCTAATATGTAAAGATTAAGGGTGTCCCTTTCATCTGAGCTGAAGGTAGCTAGCTGACTGCTTGTTTTAGGGAGGCGACAAAAAAGTTTGCAGATTTTTTTGGTGCTTCGAACGCAACAAGAAAAGAGTCAAAGATTTCTGTAGCCCCAAAACTGGGCAAGCCACAAAAACAATCTAGATGGCTAGCATACATGGCAGTTCAGCAGAAAAAATGCACATTTGATATGGGGGTGAATTTCTCCTTAATTTGATTTCTTTTTTCATTCCTGTGAGAAAGTTTACTTGATACCTTCAACAATATATAACATGCATCGTGCATGTTTGAGTCTCTGGAACCTGAGCCAAAATATAACCTAATATTTAGAATGCTGTAGTTCTATCCTAATAGTCTAACGGAGCCTCCATGCCTAATTTACGCTTATCAAACCACTCCAATTCAGAGAGAGTTAGTTTAAATAACATATGAAAAATATTTATGAGCCTCATTTTATGAGGTGGTCACAGCTAAGACAGTCCAGTGCGTTACACTAGCCTGGACAAGGAAGAAAGTGTCTGGCCTCCAAAACCACGGTGGGAGAATTAAGCATGCATGGAATTTTATTTAGAGCCACATGGCCCGTTTAATATCCAGATCAATTATGTCTTCAGATGGAGAGGGAGTGATGGCCAGGGAGAGGCATGTGCGTCTGCCAGGCTGGACAAAGCAAGTCGGGGCGCTGCCATCGGAATGCACCAGCACAATGACCTCTAATGTGCTTTTCCCACTTCTGAACAGCTGAAAGACTAAGTGGTGTCTGAGGTCCCGACTGGATTTCTCTTTCGAGGAGCGGAGCGCTGCTCTCTCACAGAATAGAGGTCTGTTCTCTTTGATAAGTTTTCCCGATGTTCAGAGACCTGGCAGAAATAGTCAGACACAACCAGACCAGACATTTTGAGAAAGAAAAAGTGGGTGTTGAGAGTGTCGGCCAGCCATTCTGGCTGCTCGGACAAAACAGACGGGAATAAAAACAAGAGCCAGATTGTGTCTGTTTGGCTCGTGTCACTCATCTGGTTTAAAGTCCTCTATCAGGTCTTTAATGTCTGGCGAGTTCTACCAACCTTTGCAGGGCGATGTATGGCCCGGCTGTTACATGTAGGTTTCACAGTACTTTAATCAGTCTTAACAGTAACCACGTAATTCTCAAGAGCCCAGATCTTCACTGAACTCCCACCCACATCCTTGTAGAAATAAAAGGCACCACTACCTTGCAGATCCCATGTTGGGCATTCCTCTCTGGGACGTCCCAGCAAAGTGCCCGCCCTCCATAAAACTGTACTGCAATAATAAACAACATCATTGGTGATTTACGACCTTGCCCAGACAGTGATTTCATGCAGATTTTCATAGAGGGGGGCCTCTGACGGTGCATCACAATTGAACTAATATTGTATTACATGTATATCAAACTCCCCTCCAAAAAACCTGATCCACATCCACATGAGCCACATCTCTTTTACGAGCAGGAAGCCTATTAATAGTCCTGTGTTCTCTTGGTGGCTAGTGTGTCTCAACTTTAGGGGAATTTGTGTCTGTAGCAAGCAGATGTCCACAGGCTGAGACAATAAGAAAGAGGGGGGAACTGGAGACATTTTGACACAAAGCTTTTACCCTCAGCAGTGCTGTGAGGAGTTTCTGCTCAATCTAAGAAGCAGAAGCTCATGCTGTTGGGACATTAAATCAAGCTTTTCTTCATTCTTGGTTTGCCTGATGCTATTTGTCTTGGGGCTGGATATCAAACCCACTGACACTGATTACAATGCCTACATGAGTGCTTTCAAGATAGGGAAAAGCTTCCAACTCATTTTCCTCAAGTGCATGGCTCTGTTAGCACTGGCAGGCAGCGAGAGTGGCAAACCTGTTGTCATGCTGTGGTGGGCAATGGTGCTAAACTAGGCTCTTTTGTTTACTGTTTGTTTATTTCTCAGTTACTGGGATTTGACAGACAGAGTAGGACAAGGACAGCTGGCAATCAGGAAGCTGTGGATGCCAGGGATCTCGGCCAGGAGTGTCAATGCCGAAGGGGCCGGGTGTCCACAGCTATGCCTGTCCAATGCAGACGAGGCATTCTCAAGTAAATCAAGACTGTGACACGCCATTAGTGTATGTTGGTGGAGGGTCTGATTGGGCCAAAATACTTTGGTCATGGGTGTAAATGAACTTGCTGAGTGGATTGTGCCGCGTAGAGGTCAGCCACGGTTAATTTGCGTACACACATTCAGACGCCTGCTAGATGAGCCATGTATTGTATTAGGATTTTCCAGCTTCTAGTGTTGCAAATTGTGTGAAATCTTACCAGAAGTGGTTGTTTTGATAGAGCCCAGACTGTTAATAAAGCATTGAGGTACAGTGGTAGTCACTGTGGATGGAGCCTCTCATCGTGCGTCCCACATCGAGGTCGGAAGCATACTCGCTTGCGGACACGGAAAGCTGTGGACGCAATGGATAAGAAGTCTTTCCTGTTATATTTTGTTGGAGTACACTTGGAGTACAGCTGAAGGACAAATGCATGGTTCCAGTGATCATAAAAGAATGACGTAAACAGATGTGCAATCGTTGCCCCACTCAGACTTGAGCTGACTCGCATAGTTGGACATAACTCAGCAGTGGTTGCTGCAGCTTATGTTTAATTAATATGACACACAGCAGTGTGGCACTGCTGTTTCTGCGTAGTCGGCTTTTCTTTGTTGAATTTGGATGTTTTCCCCGTGCCTGCATGGGTTTTCTCTGGATAAAGCATGCATGTTAGGTCAGTGGGTGATTCTAACTTGATCCTATGTGTGAACGTGAGCATGAATGGTTGGGACAGTTGGGATAGGCAACAGTCCCCCTGAGATCCTGAATTGGATAAGCTGCTGAAAAAAGAGATGGATGAAGTAGAAACATGTTATAATGTAGCTTGATGTCCGTTTAGTAGCCTAAGCCCTAACTCACTGCTGTGTATCACCTACAAAAATACTTCTACAACAACTGATGTAGTTTGGCAGGTATTGAAACTCCTTCTCTAAGCAAATTCAGCAGCATCAGGCATACTTTCAAATAACCTCACACCACAGCTCATAACCTCTGCGAGGTTGCAGTGTTTGAGTAGCTATGAGAGCAAGCAGCGTTGCCAAGCCCAGAGTTGGACCTGTGCTCACTTTCTGCCCAACCACACATCACCTCCACCTGCATCTGTGGTCAAACACACACACACACTCCCTAGTATTTACTGGGCCCACTGCACCATTCCATTTGAAGGTGAGTGCCACAATTTCACAACCGTGAGCGTGCTTGCGTGTAAGTGTGCAAGTGCAACACTTCTAAGCTAACTCAAGAGCTATGAGCTACCAGGTCCCTGAGGGTTTATTTAACAGCCCTTCTAGACCTCCCTGTTTGCTGTCTGTGTGTGTGTGAACATGTGTAGCATATTTACGTGAATGTGCATTTGTGTGAGTTTTTGTAGCGTTAAGTGTGTGTTTGCACGGACCTCCCTCGCGGGTGTTAATTGGGCCAGCTCCCTCCAGTTAGGTCTCGGACTGAGGCCAAGCTCCCTCTCGTCTGGCAGGAGAAACAGCCTCTGAGCCATTTTAATAAACTCGATGTCATCTGTTAATAAAACAGCCTCGAGTCCCACCTTGGCTTGTTTTTGCTCGATAAGTCATGGGTGATGTTTCCGTTCTCCCCACATATTTCTTCTTTAAGAAGAAATGAAGGAAAGGTGAAACCTGTTCATTTTATTTTATGTCCTCAAACACTAAACACAGCAAAGGTAACTAGTTTTCTCTGGTTTTCCGTGTGTGTGTGTGTGTGTGTGTCTTTATTCAAAGAGTGATTTGTTCTAGATCTTTAAGGGGTCAGTTATAGTTAAATGTACCCTGAAACGTGTTAGGTGTGCAAATAAAATCCACTGTATTCACTACAACAAACTTAAAAAATAAGGGTGTTTTACAGTAAAATACTGTTGTTTGAGAATACAGCTGAATACCGTTAACCAAATGGTAATAATGATAATAATGTATTAACAACAAGCTACTGTACAATCATGTTATATATGAATTTAAATCATGTTGCATCAGGGCAGACTCAGGTAGCCATAAAATATTGTAGTAACCTAAAGAAACGGATTATGAACAGCCCAAAGAACCATGGAGTTTCGGTTTCAGTTGTTTGGACAACAAACAGTTTTAACTTTTATCTAGCAGTGGGTAGCATGATGAGCATGAATTAAATACACTACGCAGAACTTGAGGTTGTGCAGCACATATGGTAAGGACAACTGTTCCTAAGACTGGCATCTTCTCATAGTTTAATAAACTGCATTTAGAGTACATTCATAATGGGAAATAATACTCTGTTTTGGGAGACAGATCTTCAGGTTAAATATTTGTTGGGATTAAGGTGGTGTCTACAAGAACATTGGTACTTTAGTAACCATAGTCTTTTCTATGTGCTTTGGTCCTCCGTACAACTGTACACGGCATTTTAGGTCAGAAACAAAGGTTCTGACTCGTTCAGCGATGAAGAAACTACAGTTCTGTGTTTGTACGTGGACGAGGCAAAATAAGATTCTCAAAAAATCCCTGTTTTTTAAGAAAATGCTAGTGTAGGTTTGGACATAGTCCAATTCACAAACTTGTTACGTACATGATAACATGAAGGTTGTTCCAAGTATCTCCACTACACACTCATTGTGTACAGCTCCAGCACGATGCTGATGGCAATCAGTCAAAATAATGCTTGTGATTCCATCAAAAAGGCTTCAGAGCATTTCATTGTATTATATATTATACTGTAAGATACTATATAGTTCAATACTGTAGTAGTGTTACAAGAAGAACCTTGCCTAATTTAGCACGCAAGTTTTTTTAATCATTATAATTTTTACAATGTTGGAATAGTAATAGTAACCTCAAATAAGGATAACCAAAAAGCTTCCAATAATTCCATATTTAGAGTCTAATAGGAGTAAGAATGAAAAAAATCATACAATTTTGGCATCAACTAAAAATACAGAGGGACATTATGTCTAAAAAGAAGGCGCACAATAGTTGTTTTATGCCACATGTTTTTCTCTAATGGTATCTTCACTTTAGTCTCCTGTTTTTTTCTTGAGGCCGTGGTGGCCCAGTAGGAATGTTAATGTCCTGTTCCAGTTGGCTGAAAATGTTTCTGCCTCTATCTGGGCCCCGGACTCAGAGGAGATGTTAGGTAGCACAGTGTGACGAGCCGCTGTGACAGGAGAAAAATTTTCTATATCCTGGGTGACTCCGCTCTTCTTGGAGATTACAAAGGGTTTAACTGGGGGATGAAGGAGAGTAAAGTGGTAAGTGACATTTCTGGTCTGGGAATATGGCAATCAGCAGCATGGAGTCCTGCCAAGTCTAACGGCCGGGCCAGAAAATGCTAAAAAGGCTTGGGAGAGTGTAAACAAACGCAGCACTGGCTAGCAGTGCGGGAAGGAGGGGAAAGGAGGGAAGGGAGGAGGAGGGAGTCCAGGGGGACAGATCTGTTAACCATCAGTGGCTGCGTTTCATCCCGCCGCCCGTCTCCAAAACCTTCAAGGGAGGCTTTGTGTACCTGCTCTGCAGACAGGAGCTGGGAATTTGGGGAACAGGAAACCAAGGCTTGCCTCCATCCCTCCTTCCCCACAACCTAAACCCGTTCTCTTTCCCTGTGCCCCCGGCTGCCCTGCAACACACACACCCTGCATTCACCACATGCGATGCCCTCTCTCTTTCGTCACCCCCCGCTAACTTTTATACCTCTACCCTGAATGAGCATGTTGTACAGTAGGCCATTCAAAACACCCACACCCACACACTGGCAGGCAGGACTGATAAGGGGACACTGGCTTGTCCTACTACTTCTTGATGTATCAAAGAATAAATGTTTTTTCATGAGCTTACTTTTAAATCCAAAAGAATACTTCAGGTTAACATTTCCATCAGCAGTAGTCATTTCTCAGCTTCGACATGAATGCACAAAGCTTGTCCTGCATGAAGGCTTACATCCTACAGGCTGAATAAACCAGAGTCGAGGTATTTTAACCTTAATGCATAATTCATGATTCTTCCTCTGAACCACCAAACAAGCGTACAACACTGACAGAGCTCACGATGTTAATCTTATGAGGTACGTCACAACTGGTGCGCAACTTGAAGGATATTAATGATGACAAAAAGCTGATAGGCCTGTTACTTAGGCCTAAGATTAGTTTGGGTAGAGTGAGAGTTCAGAAAAATAATCCATGACAAACAGTGACTGTATTCACTATCTGCTATTACAAGGTACAGCAATGCCGTCAAGCTTTCGATTTCTCCGTGTACTATTACGATGTCCAAGATGATACGTAAGAGGTCATAAAAACAATCCAAAGGAGAAGGCCAGCCATTTTCTTACCTGCTTATCCAAATCTAGGTTGAGTCGGGGTTGAAAGCTAGACCAGCTGTCATAGGCCAAGAGGCAGGTTACACCCAGGATGGATCATTCAGAGGGAAGCGAAGTCAGAAGTTTCACAAACTGACTCTTGAGGCAGACTCCCAATAGATCCCGATGTTATGCTGTCAATCTTTAAGGACAAAACTAAACCTCAGGGCTGCAAAGCGAAGGCAATTTTGGCTTTTACATCTCATTTTTATATCTAATTTACCCCATCTATTTTTTATCACTTGTGTAATTTGTGTATTCAAGTTGTGTCTTAAAGTTGTACGTTACTGGTGATTTCTCTCATTCAGCTTCCAGTTCTACTAAAGACTCTCCAAGTAGTTGGCTGTTCCTGCTGTCTAAATGGCTAACAAAAGATAAATAATATGAGTGTCACAACTAGGCCCTGGTGGCCAGTAGTTTGCATGGAAAATGCATAATAAAGATTCCACATTTGCATTTCTTGATTCCAGGACCTTTCCTTTAGATTTGTTTTCAGTACGTTTACCATGTAGAATCTGTACTAAAGCAAGGAGGCTTTGATGTAACATAAAAATACAAACGAAGCTTTCCTCATTTCTAGCCATCTTAGGTCACAATCACACAGGCCAAAAAAAACATTTGTAATCCGGGTCGCAAAGAGATATTCGGTGCTTGCCTCAAAACCTTGTTACGATTACTTTGGTTGCTAGCAGCTGGAAGATGCCAGCTTGTCTTCAAACACTTGCTAACTACTCTCCAAGTGGAAGAAAATCTTAAAAATCTGTGTTCAAATTAAACGTTGTGCCTCAGTACTGCAACCAACACATTTCAAAAGACTCAGCTTTACTTTTCAGATTGTGTAGAAACTTTTCAGTTTTAGTATAGCTTGGAGAGCAGTAATGGTGGGTGTAATGAAAACTATGGTCGACAGCAGCAAACTGCAAGCAACCAAAGCAATCGCAAGAAGGGTTTTTCGATGGAGCACTTTATGCCTCTTTGCACGAGTTTCCCCTTTCATAAATTTAGCAATCAGTGGTTGTCAGCTGGTTTCCGAAAGGTCTCTCGGCCTGTTTGAATGTGGCTAGCAATGTGAAGTCTACATTTGTATTTTTATGTCAAACCAAAGCCTCCTAGCAAAGGTGTAGCAAGTTGTCCTGGAATCAAGAAATGCAAATGTGGTAGTTTCATTATAGAGCTCATTACTGAGCCTACTGACACATTCAAATTTTAACATTAGCAGCTTCAGAAGTAATATCTTTTTAACTATATTTTAGTGTCTGCTCTTCTGAAGGAAAGGGGTGGCTTATTGTCTGTTAATACTAGTGACGAAGAGCAATACTCATCCCTGGCACTGAGTTGAAGCAGATCATAAAGGCTTCATTGTGAATGTTGACTTGTCTCCCAGAATGCTAAATTAAAAAATGGATGTAACCTAATACGGGATGGTAGCAGCGATAAGATCTAGAGTCAGCCCGTGTCCCTGCAGGCCCTTCTGCTCCTCGCTACACCACAAGGGAAGGCAGTGACAAGAGGTGTTCAGGAAGCAGTGAACACCCAACAGATCAGGAGATATTTTTTTTTTTTGGTTTTAAGGTGAATAAATTCATTCCAGAACCTTAAATTACAATCACCTTTCAAAAAAAATGTCTGCTCTCGAAGCCCGAGGCACTGTTTGTCTAGGACGCGGGGAGGGGAGGGAAAGAGGAAGTGCAAGGTGTTAGCTGACGGCAGTTGCAGTCAGCGAGATGTATCGGTGCGCGCGCGTTCTCACGTGAATGTGCGTCTGTGCTGACATTCATAGCATTAGGTGTGTTTGTGTGTAATTAAAGAAAATTTGAGTCACTCCTAAATAGCTCTCAGAAGGGGGGATTTTCATTATCGCTAGACTCAGCGGTGCACATGTGAGCGTATGCATGCAGAGCAGGAGAGTCGCCATGCAGTGCCATGACAACAGTGGAGCTGTCTGATCCGCTCTCTCTCTAATTGTCTGTGACCTCGTAACTGGAGAAGCGCTCTCAAGGCAGGAGGAGGGCCTTTCACACGGCAATCACTTTTGGATTTGTCCTCTATGCAACTCCTGAATACCACTTGCCAAAAAGAGGTGTGTATATGTGTGTGCGCACGTCAGTATGCGTACGTGCAGGTGCGGCCACTTCCTTAACTCCCACCTCACATGTATTTGTCTTTTCTCAATTGGCTGCGGATTAAACGTAAGGCATGTCTGGATTAGACACCCAGGTCACATCAGGGGTTGATCTTTTTTTTGGTCTTATTGTGAAGTTAATGAGAAATTTTAGGTTTGTGAAAATATTCACAAAGGTAACTTCTCTGACTTGCAACAAGGTAGATGATGAAATTCCTGTTAGAAGAATTTGTGTGAATCCAATAATGCTAATTAAAAACAAGTTGCTATCAACCCTTTAAGGTGCTTTTTATTACTTTTAAATTGTTTTGTAAATGTGAATTTTTTCCATATTTGGATTTCAGTATTCCAGTTTTGTGTACTAAGTGATAGCGAAAGTAATTCCAGGGGAATGCACTTTCCTCTATCTCTACACAGATCCCCCCCATCTGTCCTCAGAGATCGGGCTTTTTTGATGTCTCTGTTGTCTTCTGCCATAAAGGGGCCTCAGTAATGGCCCCTGTCACACACAAAGGTATTAAGGCCTAAAGCCTCTCTCTCTCTGACGCCACTGGCAGCTGGACCAGGGGAATAATTTGATTTGGTATTTTATGCTGGAAAAGAGCCTTTCTTCCCAAGCCACATTTGCGCTTGGCTTCGCCTCAGCCCAACAGCCCTCTGAAAGACTTTACATGACATTAACACATTTCAGAGAGCATTACGGCTTGAAAAGAGATTTGTCTAGACAAAGACATGGTTTATTTGTAGTTAAAGCTTCATTTCCTGCCTGTTCCTTCCTTGCACTCTTTCCCTGCACCTTTGCTCACCCCTCCCCAGCCCCCACCGTTGCCGACTCCTGCCGAGTGCACAATGGTTGGCGCCCTGACAGGTAAGAGGATTTCAATTAGTTTACCTCGGAATGGGCCCAGCAAAACGTGATTAATGAAAGCAATTAGTCTCTGTCATGTCTTCAGCACACTCCTGCTAAATCACTGGACTGCTCCTCACTGACGCTAAGAGCAAATTACATCACCCGGGCCCTCTCTTCTCCCTCTCTCCCTTCCTCTTTATGAGCTCCCTGTGTCTCAATGAAGAGAGCAACCGAAAGCAGAAAAAGAGAGGTATGAAACCCAGCTGATACGCATGTGTGAGGTTTTTTTTTTTCTTTTTACACTTTAAAAGCCTACCCTATAAACATCTACACTTTCTAAGGACCGGCAATAAAAATGAATAATCCTCACCATTTTTTTCAGAATACCATTTAAAAAGATTTAGGACACTGCTGCTTAAAAAACTAACAGTTATGATACAGCGAGGAAACATTTCTAAATCATGCTGAATGCTGTATGTGTGTTTGCGTCATGGACTGACTGATATTATTTAGGCAATGAACAGCATTGTGTGTGTGTGTGTGTGTGTGTGTGTGTGTGTGTGTGTGTGTGTGTGTGTGTGTGTGTGTGTGTGTGTGTGTGTTACTTAATGAGGGCTAAATTAATCAGGAGCTTGGCTTTTGCTCCTCTCATTATAGCAAAGATGATCTACAGCATCATACATCATCATACACTTCATAAATGTACTTTTCCCTCCATAGCATCATACTATACACACCAGCGTGTAAACTACAGTGAAATTTAGGAGGACACGGTTCAAACTTTTAAGCTTCAAAGAGCATTATGGGGTTTCTGCCACGACAGCTCACAACCTGCAAAAAAAAAGATCAAATCCAATCAAAGGGAATTGACTGAGCCATAGATAATGTTTTGCTAGCTGCAGGCTGAGTGGAGCACAGCCAACAGTAATCACTGCATACTATGAGGGAAACAGCCCCACCTGCTCCAAAACAATTGCATGCACGCTTCTTCTTCTCACAGTATTTGCTTCTGTTGTTTATTTATGCCACTATCCGTCTGCTTTCACCCATCTGTCTTTCTCTCAACAAGCAGAGAACAGGACACAGGGGCTAGCTAAGCCGCCGCGCACTGTGAATTTTTGCAAAAATGTGTCAGGCAGTTGTAGGTTTGCAAATGATGGGGCTATTTTAGCCTTAAGCACTCCAGTGTACCAACAATTTGCATACTGGCTAAACTATACAGCAATATAATGAGGTGTTCTTCTCAGGATGGCTTCAAACGCGCAGCTCTCTACCCCTCATCAGTCGGTCAGGCACGTTACTAAAACGACCAAGAAACAGTGATTGTTGTTTGTACTTCTCTAGTTTCGATTGTTTGATCCACATTTCATAATCCCCCCCTTTTTTAAGGGAAGTTTTGTATTAGTTGGCAAGTCTGCTAGACGGCTGCTAGGCGTTTGGTTTATTTTAATGTCGTCAACGGTGCATTTTTTTGTTCATGGTTAAAACACGTCTCTTAATAAACTCCATAAAATTATTTCATCTGGCTAAAGGTTAATCTCCTAAACTCTACGCTGGCTTGTCTGTGGTCTTTGGAAAGGTGTGCTCGGGATGATAGGGCTTGCATATTTTGATGTGATCCGATTTCTTCATTTCCTGCATTGGCTGGGAACCTGGGAACAGCGCAGGTTTTAGCTAGACCAGACGCTCCTTTTTTCGTTCTCTTCCACTGCCATTCCTTCTCTTCCTCTCGTGCCCTGCCTGTCAAATCTCGGGCTAATTTGACAGGCTTGTTCTGACTGAAAATAGGACGAATGAAAATCTTTGGCATCCTGGCCCGTCTGTACTCTCTGCGGTTCAAGAAGTCATATTTAAGGACAGCAATATCTGCATCTCCCCTCTCCTCACCTTGGCCTATATGTCAGATATTGGAAAAACCAAAATGATTGCACACCCACACCCGTCTTTCTCTCTCCATCTGTCAGTCTCTTTCACTCTGTCTCTCTCTCTCTGCTGTTGTCTAAGGTTTTCCTGTCACAGAGCCAAAATCTAATTGTTCGAACTCTGTCAGCCTCCGACACTTTGATATTTTTCCCAGGCTTCAAAAGAGCATGACAACAATAGGCTTGTGCCTGCAGGGCATACCGAGGTAGCCAAGACTATATTAGTTATCACGTCTTTATGTCACTGGCACGGCTCAGAGACTTTTACTGGGTGGAGGCGGGTGCTTCGGAAGGAAGGAGACTTGTTAGTGGTTTCTCAGGCAACTTTTTCTACGCCTCGGGATATTTTTTTGGTTTGCAACTTACTTTTCGATACCAGCTCAGGTAAATATCAGGGGGTGTATGGTGTCAAAGACTCAAACGGGGCAGTGTCTTTTCTATGTTAATAACAATGTTGAGGTTTCTGTAAATGACACTGTCTTACTGTGTGAAATTTTTTACACATTGTTATTCACCCAACCACAAGGCAAAGTCAGTGTTTAAGGGTCTGGGATTAAGGATAGACACGCTCAGATAATTTGTTACAGATTTAAACTTGGCAGCACTTCAGAAACCCTGTGGGATAATTTCAGAGGCAAAGTTTTAACAAACTTTCAGTTGAACCCAGATCTTTAAAGAAAGATGTGACCTTTTGGCATATTACACCGTTTGGTATATTATTGAAATAATACAGAAAAATAAAGCAGCCAAAGTTAGATACCATGCTCAAACTGTGATTAAGCTAAGAGGATTTATTCAGCCTTTATTACCAAATACAAATGTGATTTAGTCTCCATTTTATTTACACATACCTGTTTAAGACTGTTAGGAAAATGACAGTGCATAAGGAACATTTACCTTGGGATTACAAGCAGAAGAACATCTCTGAAACAGCAGAAGACCACACTGGGTTCCACTCCTGTCAGCTAAGAACTGGAAACTGAGCATAACATTTTAAATTTGATTTCTTCTTTATTCAGGTTGAGCATTTACGCTAATTTTCAATCAGACGTAGCCCAGTATGCAACCTAAAGACATCCCTGTTGTTATTCAATTACTTAGAAACTGAGGTTACAATTCACACAGGTACACCAAAATTGGATAACACTGGAAAAATGTCAGCTGGCCTAAAGAGTCTCAATTTTTGCTTAGACATTTACATTGTAGGGTCAGAATTTGAGGTAAACACCATGAAACTATCAATCTATCCTGCCTTATGTCAGTGGTGTAATGCATGGGGATATTTTCTTGGCAAATGTTGCTATCGTGGCAATACAGACCAGAATCTGGAAGTTGACCAAGTTGAATCCATGCCACTAATAATTAAGGCAGTTCTGAAGGCATAAGGACGTCCAACACGGTACTAGGAAGGTGTGAGTATAACTATCCCACTCATGAATCTGTAAGCATTTATATGTCCCAGATCTGCAGAGTTGCTAGGAAGAAGCTAATTGAAGCTGTGAACGCTTAGTGGTTGTAACTTTTAAAATATTTAGTTTGTTTATAAAGCCAAAAGTTGCTGCTTTATTTTGTCTAAGTGTCAAAAGATTATATTTTCTGAGACCATCTTCAGCTAATTGTTAAAGGAGGGAAATGCTAACATCTTAGCTGGCTCTTAAAAATATCTCTGTAGCATTCTATTAGAATTGTGTTTGCTGATTGAATTCACTAAAATGAGTGTTCTCTGCATGCGCTATTGTTATTGTAGCATTTATGCTAAATCTTTCATGTTCAACTATTGAAATGCATTTGGCTACACAGTAAATTAGCATTTAGCCGTTAACTAGCAAACTGTGTAACTATTACAGCATCAAATCTGACCTCGTTTAAATAGTGTGTTGTCTTCGCTTGCATTCACACCTTTACTCTATGTCTAACTTTCCGAGATAGATGAAAATGAAAACAGGAAACACTCAAAATAAGATAACATTTTAAATTTGATTTCTTCTTTATTCAGGTTGAGCATTTTTGCTAATTTTCAATCAGACGTAGCTCAGTATGCAACCTAAAGATATCCCTGTTGTTATTCAATTACTTGTAATATAATTCTGTCAAGGGATCCAGCACATGACAACAATAAGCATTAGATTGCGTTACACTTTCTTGTGTTTTACTCCACATAACATTAGTTCACTTTTCACACAACAGTGATCCAATTTCTGTGTTTCTCTGTAACAAGTATTGTTTAGTGTGGAGGTTGCCAGCAGCAGGTTAGCACCTACTCAGCCCTGCTAACATGATATGCATTCACCTCCATTGGGATATGCTCTGCACGTTCTATTTATGGATGCTGAGTAAAATGACACTTCACCCTCAAACTCTACTGTCTGAAAGAAAAAAAAAACAGACAGAGGCCATACTCATGTTGTGTGGAGGACAAAAGGTGGTCATGCATCCTGAAGGTATGCCTCAGGTGGCAGCACTCCTGCAGAGCATTGGTTTCATTCAGATTCTCCTAACCTCCTAACCAGACGAGAATATTATGGGTTAGTCAAAACCTCAATGATCAAACCACCAGACCCAAATAAATGGGATTAATTTAGTTCCCTCTCCTCCCATCTATGTAATCAATTAAACTACTGCAAAGACTTTTGCCAGCTTGAACAGTGTATGAAAATGGTTTTCACTGAGTCTCTTTTCAGCTCTGTGGGATTTCCTCTTGTGTCCCAGCGCTCCTGTTGAACAAGGAGTGGGTGAAGACAGAGCCGCCTAACAAGCTCCCTTCTCCGTCTGAGACCAGACTTTAACTCACTGTTGCAGAAAATGGCACTTTCCGCTGGGACAAGCGAGGTTTGGCCCACGCTTCAGACGCAGATCGCGGCGAGGCTGCTGGCAGTAGCAGTCACTCAATCTCCAGCTCCTCTTCTCCCAGCAGCTGGGAACAGTGGGAGTTGCAGGCCTGTGATTACTGGCCAGGACACCGAGGTGAGGTGAGCTCAGACTCGCTGGTTTTCACTCACTCACCGGGAGCTCTGTTTTTACAAGCCTCCAAATGTGACAGGAAATGGGTAGCAAATGAGCTATGATGTCCTTCGTCAAAACACACCGCGTTACAGTTCGCTTTTTCCCAGGCTAAATATATCATACAATATCTATAATTAAATTCCAAGCTATATCAAGCAGACGTATAATAGAGATGGATAAAGTACAGAGAAACTGTCTGTGTGCATCAAAATGGACATCTATCTGAAAATAGCAGACAGTGTTTACACAATAACCGGCCTTAACACATATGTCCATAAAAGTAGACGCACAGCCCGCAGGAAGCAGTCTGCGTCCTGATCTTCAGATATCTGATTCCCTCTTTTTCAGTCTGCTTTCTGCTTTTTGTCATGCATTTGCTGGTGTAGAAAACCCAGTGTGTTATCATGTCTGATATATTTAGGCTTTCCCTTTTATTGCTTTCCTTCCTTTTCTGTCTCCCTGCATGTGGAGCATCACTGCTCCCCCCCTCCGTGCTGATGTGTTTGCTTTGATAAGGCAACAGTGTCGAGCATTTGTATTACTGAGCTGCTTTGGGGCAGATATCGCGCATTTCTCCCTTAAAGTCAGAAAAAGACGCCTATGATTTGTTGAGACAGATGCACATGGTTCAGTTTTAAACAGTCTAGATTTAGACTGGGAGAAATTATTTCTAATTCTCGAGGCTTCTCATTTCTCCTATGTTTGCACAAGCTGCAAAAAAGCCAAAAGAAACTGAAAATCGGAAGGCATTCTTGTCATTCCACCTGTCTTCATGAAATGGCATTAACTATACTGTAAAATGTATTAAAATAACACTTTAAACCTTAAAGCAACATTAAACCAGCGGCCTCTTTAACAGAGAAAATTCTTTTTTTATCACTTTGATAGAAAGCCGTCCTTATGCCATGCTCTCGCCGGGCCATTTCCTCCCATTTTCTTCCTCTGGTGACAGCGAGTGGATTTATGTGTATGCGGTTGCCCAGAAGACCCTGTACTGTACCCTCCCTACAGAGCCTGTCACGCGGGTTGATGTATTCCCCTCCACCCCCTCTCCCTGGCCGAGCTTTATGATGGAAACTGATACAAACACTGTGATAGGGTTTCGGGATAAATTATTCACGCTTCCAATGCTCTCTGCTGCTGTTTCAGTTCTTAGAGGATGTCCATTTTACAAATGGCCCTTTTTTTAGCCCTCATCCTTTTAATTGATCCGTGGCAAAGACAATACATGTGTGATTGAGAGAGGGGGACGATCGCACGGTAAAAAGTTCAGGCGTAACACTTCGGTCGGGTTGGTGCGTGTCGTCGGTTGCTGGCTGCCTGTGCAGCGGGGCAATAGGTGCCTTAAGATTTACTGCCTGGTAAATGAAATGGCTGTCCATCGGTTGCAGGGGCGGCACATCAGCAGAGTCCTGCACTAATGTCTCTACCATCTGGTAGGATAGGCCTTTAATTGAAAAGAATTTCTGGACTGAAAGGGAAGAGCTGGACCAAGTCTCTCAGTCCCCCAAGAGAGAGAAGTAATGAAAAGAAAATAACTTCTCTCCTCTTTAGTGCCTATGGAACCCATAAAGAATAACAGGACATGGTGATATAACAGACGCACGGCCGTAGTGAGTGGGTGAATAACTTTCATATTACAGGCTACCATCTGCTAAGACGGTTTTGGAGCTAGGAAGCCAATTGGATTAAACGTTATGGCCACTTTGCTCACCGCGGCTTTTAGGGCTACCTTCAGGTGGCAGTTCATAAAGCATTTCTTTGTCAGATTTATTTAGACATGAAAGATGTGTTTTTGCTTTTGTGTCAGACGCACTCACTCCGTACTCCCACTTTGAGAGCGGGATTTTTCTTAAAACAAACAGGG
Source organism: Aulonocara sp. 'chitande type north' Nkhata Bay (assembly GCF_057382095.1). NCBI lineage: Eukaryota > Metazoa > Chordata > Actinopteri > Cichliformes > Cichlidae > Aulonocara > Aulonocara sp. 'chitande type north' Nkhata Bay. The sequence continues at coordinate 17,307,415 of NC_141352.1, forward strand.
GAGTGAGAGGAGGGGATGGCAGACATCCTGGAGGCCATAGAGGATAACTGATGAGTCTAGCAGGACTGAAGGGAGAATAACAACGCTCACCTTTAATGTGGCTTTTACCATTGGGATCCACCGAGTCCCAGACACAGCCGCCGTTGTGTGCGTTTGTATGCGAATCGCACGTGAATCGGAATCACGCAGGATCACTTCGTGCTTTGCACAAATCACGAATCTGAATGACTTTTGGGCTTTCGTCAGTCGTGAAGAAGATCGAGGCACGTCAGGGCTTCGGTATGCTCCCGCGCCACTTTGAAACCCTTCCATCTGACAATATTAGCTTCTGTGATGAGCGCACTGGCAGTGTGCATGTCTGCAAGGGCAGCCGTGAGCTGTGCTGGCTACGTCTGTGACAACCCTCCAGGTTTCCAGACAATTGGGCTATGTGAGAAAATATATCATTTCCATCCACTTAAAAAAGAAGAAGAAGAAAAAAAGAATCCTGCACCAAAATGTGCTGTATGAACCTATTCCATGCTTACTTTGGTTGACAAGTGTGCATACTGAATGAGGTCATCGTCTAAATCATTTTCAGCACCCAAAGGAATCACCCACACCCAAGGTAAACAGATATAGATACTAAAGGTAAACAAGAGGGGCTGTTTAAAGCAGGCAACATCAATGGGAGATACTGTACTGCGGCAGATGAAATAAAAACAAGACGTAATAATGATGATTTTCTACATGTATTTTTCCACGTCTTTGTAAACATCAGCAGTGTTGAAATCAGGCAGACAGACCCTCTTTGAGCCCACATCCAATGCCTCTTGTGTGTTTTGGCATTTGCTGCCTTCTACCGGCATCGCGGCACGCACGCGCGCAGCTGAAAACGTACACACTGCTTTCCAGGGCGTGAACGCAGCAGCAACAGAGAGATACTCATTTTCCAGTTTTTGTCTAGAGGCGGCGAGGTCCAAGACAGCTAGCAGCATTGCATGTTGCACGCACAGAGACAGGCAAAGGACTGTTTTCACTCTCTGGCCTTGTTTTTTTTTTTTTTTTTTTACTTATATTTTTTGAGTCAACAGAATAGGAACGCCGTCAAATCCAAATCAGCAAATAAAGAAGGAAAACGCTCCTGTCAACAGAGCGCGAATGCGCAAGCAAGCCATGAACTTATGGCAGGAAAAATGTAATCAGATATATCTACCATTACAAATACAGCACTCAACAAATTGCACAAGGGTAAAGCGCTCTGTTAAAATAGCCAAGAATAAGCGGCATGACATGGGCCCCTGTGTGTGTGTGTGTGTGTGTGTGTGTGTGTGTGTGTGTGTGTGTGTGTGTGTGTGTGTGTGTGTGTGTGTGTGTGTGTGCGCAGACATGGGTCACAGCTTGTCCACTGACACGGACCCCATTAGATCAGATGACAGCACTTCATAATATTGACACATTCACAGCATGAGGTGCGCTATTCAAGAGGTCACAGTGCTGATGATATACTGTACGCACCTGACGTGTCACAGGCTAATTCTGATTCGGTAAACCGCCTCAGTCACAACACTAAAAAGGAGAAAGCTGAGCTACATGGAAATATAAGCGTTTAATAGATGGCACACACATATATGCACACATACAGGTAGTGCATGCTGTAGTCGTGCATACATAAAGTTGTATAAAAGCACAAGTTAAACATATAGAGTGTAGCACACTTACAGAGGTATTTGTGTGTGCTCCAATAAAGCTGTATATATGTATTGTATTTGTCTCTAGGCAGATTTATGAGAATTTTCTTTGGAGATTAGAAATGTTTGTTATTGGGAAAGTGAGGCAGTTACAAATGCATTTGTCTCTGACAGATTTTCATCCAAGCCACATGTTTTTAGGGTAAACCAAATGTGCTCATGTTTTTTATTTTACCTCCGCTGAAAGCTCTTGCGCATGTGCAGATTCGCCATTAAGTTTATAGCCACATCCAAAAAAAAGTGCCTGTAACAAAGATCCTTGTGTCATTTGAGTTGTGCCGATTTTTAAGCTTACACACTTGGGCGACAAAAATGCGATGGTCAATGAGTAGCTCTTAAAAGAAACAGGTGTTTTCTAAACTTTTAGCAGGGCTTAAGCTGATTTTCTCTGCTCATTTAGGGTTATTATTTTATGCCTATGCACTTATTTAAAAAAAACACACACACACAATCAGGGAATCAACCCTGTCCACTTTCAGAGCTGGTCAGATTACCTCAGAATAATTTGTCAGTGTTTGGAGGGCAAATGGGATAATTATGATGCTGACGGCCAGGAGATGATTCAAACTCATGCTGAAGCCTCCCCAATTATGTGTGTGAGGTAAAGTGGCCTCCGCCAAAGCCAATGAGAGCCACTGTGGCTCTCCTCGCCTCCTTGCTCTTGAACAAACACGCCAGTCAGACATCAATAGGAAGTCTCTCTGTTTTAGCATGCCTGACCTTTAGCCGCTGTCTCAGTCTGTGCCCACCAAGAGAAGGCCTGCACGTCCCACACATTCAGCGGTAATCACTAATGCCCGCGTGAATAACATCATAAACCTGGTGTGACCCTCCTGTGGCTACCCAGCACCAAGCTGATCATCAAAGCGTGATGGACAGATTGCTGCAGAAGACTAAAATAAATAAAACGGGCCTGCTGGGTGACAGCGAGGGGCTTTAAACGGTTGGTGATTGAGCATGGGAAAGAGGAGGAGAGAAGAGGGGAAAAGAGTGAGAAGGCATGATGGAGTGTGTGTCAGAGAGCGGGAGAGAGAATAGCAAAGGCGGGGCCCCTTGTGGGGCTAGCATAGTCTGTGTTGTGCCATGCCACGGGGCCAGCTGGCAGGGCCCAAAGCTGGCATGACAGAATGTGACAGAGGATCCGGAGAGCAGGGACTCGGGGAATCCCGGCACAATAATGCGGATGGCAGAGGCTAAAGCACAGATTTAATCACAGCCATCACACACCTGCCAATAGAAAATTACACAACCGATATCAATGGCAGCCTCTCCAAAGCATCGAGCCCCCAGCAGTGTTTCCAGGCAGGGCTAAGCTGTCGGTCGCTGTGATTCACATTCAGATCAACGTTTATTAATCCTAAAAGAAGGACGATTAGCTCACAGCCTACTCCCACAGTCAAACTCACAAAACCACTAATCACAAACACTGTTACACGTCAAGGCAGAGCTCAACAACAATGAGGTCAAAAAATAAATAAATACGTATGATAAAAAAATAGAATAACTGAGAGAAATGTTTAAAAAATGAAAAACTGAAGGATGATTAACAGCATTAAGTGATCGAATAGCTGAGGGAATGAAGGATTTTAGGTATCTGTTTGTTCTACACTGCAGTACAAGTCAACGGTGACCGAGATGTTTATAAGACTGCACTAACTGGATGTCAGTGTCATGAATAACACTGGCTTTATACTCAGTGTTACAGCACCAACTTAGTACGAACGACTAAAAGTTGTGAAACTACTCCAAGCAGTAAAAGAAGTGGCGCTCTTTTAACAGCCAAACAACGTGATGATCGCTGACCAGTTGTCCTGCAGATTCACCGTCTCAGCGGTTTATCGGTGTGTACATTTCCAGAAACATAATGAAGGTTTTTATCATCGATCCTTACACATTAAACATACACGTTTTCATTCAGAAAATCTACAGTTTACGGACGTTTCAACATGATCTTTGTGGTTATGTTTTAGAATATGTTTATATTTTCAGTTTCAGATGTAGAAGTTTTGAATATCGTACAGACTTACAAAAAAAGAAACGCACACACACCCACGCACACGTTTGTTGGGTTCATCAAGGCTCGGTTTCGCTGCAAATTGACTTTTTTTCTGCGTTGTCAGAAATCAAATCACAGAGAATTTAGATTATATAATGACGATGTCGGCCTAGAGCGGCGCAAACACTCTGATTCTAACCAGAGCTTTTTTAGTATCCCAGGCAGGCCTCATTTTCAATCATATATAATCATATACATACACACTAATCTACACACACACACGCACACATTCATCAAGTCAGTACGCAGTGCTCAGACTTGACAGGTAACGGTCCTGTGGTTTGGATACTAATCAGTCTCCAAAAATGTTTACATTTTTCAACCGCGCTGCATGCTTTGACTCTCAGGTGCCCCTGTATGGATTGCTCGGCCACAATTAAGATCCGCCAAAATTGGAGCAATTTTACATGCATAACACACACACACGTACACACACACACATATATATATTCCCTTATGTGATGCCTTATATCTTTAGCTTTCTGTTAGATTAAGTTTGGGTGTTGTTGTTGTTTTTTGTGTCCAAAAATGTGCTAATTTTTCACACTTTCAGTCCTGTAAATTTCCTTCAAATAAAGTGACATCGTTCTCCACTTCCCGCCGCTCATAACACCAGCTCAGACTCAGCTCGAATCTCTCACATGCTCTCGATTTCAGCCTTTCTTTTATGTGCTTTTGCATGGACTGCGTGTGTTTATGTGTGTGCGTGCGTGTTTATGCTTCTGTGTGTCAGACCCTGACAGCTATCGCATCTGACACAAAGTGGTTGTTTTCTGAAGGCTTTGCCCCGTTTCATGTTCTAATAGCTTCCCTGTGATGGCAGGGAGGACCTCTGCTCCGCGCTGCTCTCAGCCATGACTCCTGCAATATTTACATGTTTACGCTCACAATTTCCATCTGTTGTTTCTGGAACAATCAGCAGCAGAGGCCTGGAGAGAACGGCTGTAAGTCGCGCTCAACTTGGGTTTCATGATTGGGAGGCTGGGCCTGATTATGCTCGGCTTGGGTGGAGGGGAGTAGTAGGCGGGGGGGTGGTGGATTCGGTTTTCTTTTCTTCAAGGCCTTCCCAAGCTTTTTGATGGCGGGCTGGAAGTAAGCGAGGGGCTCTGGGGATCTGTTCGAGCTTGCCCTCGGAGAGATGCTTCACTAGGGTGAGATCAGTCGTTGCGCCCCGCTCGTGAGCCAACTGGCTCGGGCCGAGCTCACTAATAGATTTCAGATATGACACAAAAATCAATTGCAAGGGTTCATATTTGGTCAAAACCCATTTTTAATGTGGCTGATTATAAACTGGTATGTTTACAGCAACCATTTCAAAAGGAGTGGAAGAAAATACAGTCATGGTTAATAAGTGGCTTGAGCTTAAGGACAATTTTCAACTTTTACCCTTTCTTTTTTTCACTTTTATGATGTTGACTTTCAAAAAAAGACATTTCTTGACTTTAGGAAGAACATTGTGCACATGTGTTACTTAGTTAGGAGTTAAAGAGCAAACCCAAATCTTGTATACTCTGCAGACCAGAAAAAATAAGGAAGGTTATTCCTAGAGGCTAGTTAGATATTATCAAAGTATCAGCAACATTGTTATGGGCTACAAATGGAACACTAAATAATCATTTAGAAGTCAAAAGAAAACTATTACTACTGAGAAGTAAAGTTAAAACCCCCCAGGGACAAGTGGGAGCTCTCAGAGAAAGGGTGATACTGATGACTGTGTGGATAGAGGGAGAAAAAAAGCAAAGAAACACAGGCAGGATGAAAGGGTGTGTTGGTCCCTTGTGATGTGGCTGCAGACGCACCGGGTCTCAGCGTCAGGCTGGCCCAGCGTCGGGTTTCCCCATGCCGGAAGTGGCGCGTTTCCCCCTGGCGACAAGCTCTTCCTGCAAAATAAAGAAATCATTAGAAAGATGACAGCTGGGCCAGCCGACAGAAAGCCCAGGGGGCTCAGCCTCAGAGAGCTGCCACCCAGCATTAGCTGGCTACATTTGGCTTCGCCGTCGTTTCTTTTAGAGAAGGTAAACCACCGCACTCCAAAGCGATTCCCATCGAGAGCAGTGCTCACTATGTCGTCCTCTGTCCCACTCCTTTCTTTCCACCTCTGATCTCGGTAGGCCACTCGCTCACATCCTTCAGCTTCGTACGGTCCCTGAGGATGACGAGTTAAAGAACAATGTTGGGGTTGGCCATCAAGCGGTGAAATATTCTGACCCTTTGACCCTGAATCATATGAAGCTGAAGGGTCCGGGCTCAGGCGCTGACCCCTGGCAATCATGGCGTGTGGCAGCCACACTGGGGCCTCCATAAGATGACTGTCTGGGAGCACAACACGGCACATTCCAACTCAAAGTCCTCCCAAAGCATTTCCTCCACAAACCATTGCTTACTTCTGTCTGCCAGATGAACATAGAGCCAGGCGACTTAAGAGTGCATTAAGAGAGCTCTTCTAAAAACCATCAGTACTTGACCTCAGCTGAAATGATTACACTGTAAGGAAGATATTTGAAGTTAATCCCAAAAGATAGGCTCATCATGAGCTTAAAGGCCTACAGAGGATCAATTGATGCGGCCTTACAGAAATTATGCTGTACTTGAATTTAGTTTTTTGTTAATTTAGGAGATGTCTCAGTCATTCTTTTTTTTACATTATGAATAAACAAATCATTAAAGACTTGGGGAAATAATTATTGCAGAGACAGTTAGCTTTGATTTGCATTATGTCTGGGACATTATGTCTGGAACATAGACTGAATATTAAAGAAGGGCAGCCTCTGGATCTGAAAAGAAAAACCAGTGCCTTAAAATCCACACTTAACGGCCAGCAGGGGGCAACTCTTCTGAGGGCAAAAGGAAATCTGGTTATGTAAAAGTCAATGCGAAAGTGACCTTATTGATTACTAGACCTATAGCCTACAAAGACAACAACACAGACCTAGAGACCATCTGACTACCGCTTTGTCAAGAGAGAAAACTATGCAACTGGGGGGTTGCTGCCAGTTGCAAGGTAAAAACGGTCACAAGAAAAGGCATGCAGTGCTGCACTGAAAACCTTGCAAGTGCTTTTTTTTTATCTCTAGTTTACCAACTGGTAATGAAAATGAGTGACACAAACTGGAAACATAGACCATTTGCCATCCAAGTAAAAGTCTTACTCTTACTTACCTATTTCTAGCTTGCGTTGCACCTTTTCAGGTTTCAAGCATTTGGAAAGTGTCTGTCTATGCAATGTCCATACACCTACTGGCAACCATGGCAATCTGCTAGCAACCACAGGAATTGCAAAAAGAGGCTTTTGAAGCAACACCATCATTGCATCTGCCACCACCAGGAACCAACTGTTTGGTAAATCCAGATTTCTCTGTATCAACCAGACGCATAAGTTGACCAGCGTAGCAAATGGTCCTTTGAAGGTCTTTAATAAATTTAATAATACGGGATGCACATTTTGTAAGATACTAATCTATTCAGAATACATCAGATGATAAAGTAGGGTATTTTTTAGGGGATAGCTACCCTTGTAATTGAGAAATCACATTTCAGCGTGCATCATCCTCACTCCTCACTCAAGCTAGGAAATGCTCAAGTTGAGATGGGTCCTCACAGGTAGCCACAAAAGGGTGACTACTTTCGTCTTTCACATACGGTCTGCACTCTTGATAAGGTGACAATCAAAAGTCAGTTTGATTTTTAAAAAACTAAATACCTAGTTATTTTGATTCATATATAAACAAAAAACAAATCACTCCTCTGGGCTTAAAAATAGGCTGGTAGACAGTGACTTGCAATAAGTTTGGACTTTTGTAGGGAAACAGAAGTATATGCCCATTTGTCTGTTAGAGGTCGCAGCAGCTGTTTACGATAGTTGTCAAGTTTTTTTAAGCTAAGCTAACAAGTGGCTGCTGGCTGCAGTATATAGCTGAATCTAGAGTAATCAGCACTTCTATTAAAACACTTAAAAAAAAAGAATGAAAAAAAGTTAATTTGAATCATTGGGCTTAGGTGATGATCAACCCATGACACAGCCTCACAAACACCTCCAGGTGCCATGACTCTGTTGCCATGGCGATTAGGAGTGACATAGGTTAACACCTGCTAGCGCTCACTCATGGAGATTAATGTGGCTACTCGAGCAAGACACACATACAAAGGCACACACACTCGCATACTCACGCTAGACTCCTGTCCCCTCTAATGGGGACTGATAAAAGACAGGCTCCATCTCTCACAAACAGGACTGACTGGGCTGCTGGAGGTCAGCTCAACCATTTCCATGTGCTGCTGCATTTAGACATTCAGACTCATGACTGGAAAGCGTTGCGCAGTTTCTCTGGATGCGCTACACTTCCTGCGGCACTGTGACAGAAGACCGGTGGTTGCACGAGGCCACTGTGATACTAACTTACAAAATTACATGTCAGCCAATCAGTGCGTTTTGTGTTGGTTTTTCATTATTGTTTGTCCAAGACATGCTTTACATAACCAAAATAAGAAAGACCCTCTCCCCAACCCTCACAGAAAAAGAAAAATCAACTTTTCTCTTACAAATAAATGGCATGGTAAAACCTAAATGAAGCTGGATGAGCAAGTTGATATAAGCTGCTTTGAGGCTGTTGACACACTGGGGCTCATTTCCATTGTTGATGTCTGAGCCAGAGGCCATTGTGGTCATGGTTCAGGCTTATTTACACACACAAATGAGGCTGACAGCAGAGGCAGACGTTACACTGATGGGTAGATTGCCAGAATCAGCACTTGTCAGGATAGTTCTGTTGGATGCACCTAGAAGCGTTTCTGAACTTTAAAAGCATGCTAATCTAAATTCTAGAATGCAGTGCATATCTTCTCATGTATCTTATCCAAACATGATGATAGTCAGGGATAAAGTTTGTATATATAAATTATATTGTTGTATATAGTTACACATAGAGGACTGGCTTTATGTCACATGACCATACGTCCAGGATAGTGCCAAATTGGTGCATATATGTGGATGTGTATGACTGGTTCTTTTGTTTTTACAGTTAGCCTATTTGTGGTTTGATTTATTTTTTATGACAGCTCAGCAAAAGGATGATAATAAAGGATCAGACAATAAAGTTGCTCTATACAATACTATCAATGAAATAAAGTTTGCCAGCCAGAAGACTGAGGTTCATTTCTTGATCAGGACTTTGTTTTCCTTTGTTTGCTGATCACTTGCTGCTTATTTTCTAATGTGCAACACATTATTTCTTAATTTGCAGTGTTAGGAAAGATAAAAATGTTTAAGCTACAATCAGCAGGGCTGATATCAGTAAGTAACGTCACTCAAATGTTTGTTTTCCTATTTGTCAAGCCTGAGCACCCATACAAGTGATATTTAGTTTAGTTTCTGGCTTGGCTTTTTACTTTCAATTTGACTTGCTGGGCAGGTTTAGGCACCAAAAAAGCTTGATTGGGTTGAGGAAAAGATTAATATCTTCACAACTCTGCATATTGAAAAGTAACACCCAGTGCATTTCAATTTGATGGCAGAGGGCTTTTGTAAAAGTTGTACTTTATGTAACAAGCTGGGAACGAAAGACTCGTCTCATTGTTGCCATCAAAGCACAGATATCTAAAGGCAAGCTGTGCATGTCTGTTAGACGCCAGCAGCTTTTTACAGAATGGAAGTGTGTCATGGCTGCAATGAAAACTGAAATCAGTCCATTAAGTACTACATGGAGATGTACTACTAGGAGTAAGTGAGGAAAATATATTTTTTAGTAGATGAACCTTTTAAACTGGTATTGCCCACATTTTCAAAAATAATGATCTAATTCTCTTTGATCACTGTCCTGCACTGACTCCACAAGTGGTTTTCATTGGGCTGAGCCGCCTAGAGCAGCTACTAGCCTCCATGTCGGCCGGCGTGTGTCCCGGAGCAGTGACTGTAAAATCCATTTGGGACACTAAGCCCATAATGATGACGGGATGCTGAGGTAAGGCAGGTACTCTGCCTAGCCTCCTAAACTCTGATGATTTTGGGGCAATTCTAACTCCCCTGGACTTGGGTGTCCATCTCAGCCAAATCACTCACATGGTACTATTTACTTGGCCTGTTAGCGGGATAATCGGACCCCCCCACCCCCCTGCTTTTTTTTCCACCTCCTTTCTTCTTCTCTTTCCCTCCCCCTGGTTCTAATAGGAATTGATATGCGCTATTAGAGGGTATTCGCTGTGTAGTTTTTCCCCACATGAAAGCGGTGGTCTGTTTACAGAGTTCTAAATAATTGGGATTTGGAAAGCATTGTCATCACAGTTAAAACCAGGGGAAGGATACAAGGCACTTAATAACAACAAAGAAAGAGATCCACAGGCATGCCGCACAGACAGGGCAGAATGTTCAATCCATACACTGATATGTAACCAGTAAACTGTGGGTTGGCATGTTTTTATGGAGCACATATTTCCTGGAGAATTTAAGGAAGCGCATTATTTTGTAATGACTTGGAACAATCTGTTAGGCAGAGGATTCCTGGTTCACTGTGGTATTGTTTTGTTTTGTTGGGGGTTTTTTTCAGGAAACTGATTTGATATCAAATATAAAAGACCGTCCAAAACTGCTCCTAACAAAACAAGCCCAATCAAAATGAGCAGCAATATTTCACTTTTTGGAGGGTTTTCCCCATCAGCTAAATCAAATGCTGCAGAATGCAGTTATAGAAATAACAAGATTACTAATAGCAAGACTTTTTCTTTCCCACATACTTCATATGCCAACTGCAGTACTCTTAATTCATGGAACACTGAAGATCTCAATCTGTTCGTGATTATCAACAATGCGTCGCTCAGCACTGAATCTAAAAAGAGCTGCTGTCACAGTGCTGTCACGCTATGGTTGCCACCATAATGGCAGACAACAATAATAAGGCCTTTTGTGGAACAGCCCTATAGGCCACACTGACCTATTCCAGTGTTCCTTAAATTCTTATTCTTTCTTTTTCTCTTTTTTCTGCAGTTGATCTGCCCTGTCATTTTGTGCATTTCTGAACAAGACAGAGGATGGAGTACAACAAAGCTTGGAGGTGCAAAAATAGCCTTGAGGCTTTACGATGCATTGTTTAGTGTCTCAATACAATAGGGAGGAGTGAGACGAGCCAAGGCTGGGAAAAACCCCAAGGGATGAGAGTGGTGAGGTGGAGGCAAACTAAGAAACAAAGTCCCAGGTGACATTCTAGTGTCAGTGTCACGCATTTAGGGCACGGCACAGCGGTATCGGTGACAAGAACCGCCGCGGGCTCCGGGGCTCTGTCAGTGCTGCTGTGATCCCGACGGGGAGGAGAGGTTTTCAGCACAGACCTTAAAGAACACAGCGTAGATGTTATATAAGGCCCCACTGATTGTACATGTTAAATGCTGTCCCTTTTCATGTGGTGATGGATGTCCCTGTGTCATGCAGCGTATGCATAGGTGAAGTGAATGATTCTTGCTCATCTCTTCAGTGCTGTGGAATCCTGCAGAGCTTAACTGCAGTTCATTTTAATAATACATAAAACCAACTTTTTTTTATTAGTTGCACTTCTTAGTCAAACCATCCTGGTGTGCAATAGATTCATGGTCAAGTTAGCTTAAGCAAAGATAAATACGGTGCCTTTTAAGATAAAATTATAAGGAAAACAGGAAAAACAGCAGAACAGGAAATAGAAAATAACACAGTAACACACATTAAATGCTACTTGAATACCAGCTTAAAAGATAAGTCTTCAGCTGCTTTTTGAGCTCATAGATAACACAGACTAACCCAACACACTGGAGACTCTGCTACACAGCTGAGCTGCTGCTCCCCAGTGTTAAAAAAAGCCAGATGAAGTGATTTAAACCTACCAGTTGCCTAAAGCTACAGTCACACAAGGGAAAACAAGTGATAATTTTGGTTGCAAATATATTGTGGCTGGATTAATTTTATTTTTTGTTGCGCTGCAGTTGGAGATCACAGCACGACCAGTGAAATAGTTGCTTTGAACACAGGGAACAGATCTGTTACCGTAAAAGTACGTTTGATACAAGAAAGTCAAGACAGCAATAAAATGACAATAAGATGGACTCAGCCTGGAATCAGTTTGCTATTGAATTTGGTGGAGTTGGTAATTATATGCAATCCATTTTTAATAACACCTAAACACGGTGATAAATTTGTTGCCCAGTGCAAAGAGATTCATCACAAACTAGTCCAGCTTATCGGCAAAGATCGATTGCTCCGATTGATTGCTTCGATTGATTGCAATGTGTCGGCAATCTGTCTGTGTTTATAAATTAGAAGGCAACTGTTTGCAAACCTTGGTCAGTTTCTTTGAGAATAATAGAAGTCAGTCTGAGTCAAACTGTGATTGTTTGGAGACAAGTTGCCTCCCACGAGGTGACCTGTGCAATCACGATCAAAAGTAGTCGCCCAGAGGTTGAGGGTGTTGCCTAGGCAACCAGCTGGTCTCTGACAGCAAAAAAAATGAAACGCAATCACCGGGCAACCGCTGATTTTTCCTGGTTGCAGTGAGGTCCTATTTTTACTCTGGTGTGAGTGAACTCTAACTACAGTGATTGCCTCCCACTTGGAGGGCAAGTGCAACACACCCTGGAGGTATCAGCTGGTCCAGTAATGATTAAGGATCCCTGCAGGAGTCAGGAAGGACATCACATCTATTTTATTGGGACCCAGATAAGCAGCATATATGGATTCAGATTACATTTCAGAGCTCCGGTTTTGCATCTGTCTCTTTCAGGTGTGAGTCTTTTCTGTTTTGAGATCCAGGCTGGGCCTCCTTCCAGGCACTGTGGTGGTCGAGCATTTTCCTATGACGAAGCAGGGCCTAGAGTAATGGATCCATTTAGCAGTAATATTCCTTAATGGAAACAGCCTAATTACAACCGCAAATAACCACAAGCCTTCACAAAGGATTAAATATACAATAGCCGAAAAAAGGCAGGTATACATTTTCCAAATGATGAAAAAGTGAAACATCTGCAGTTCTTAGCAGGTTCAAAAAAAAGAAAAGAAACGTCTGGCCACGGGCTTGGAAGGAGAGAAAAAAATGCTTTGTCACTTTAGATTTCACAGCGCCGGTTTGAGCTACAATGCAGCCGGTTTGGATTTCAAAGTGCTCTAGTTCCAGAGAGAAAACAAAAACAAATGTTTGTTTTGTGGTTTATTGTGTTTTAATATGGCAGCAAGATGAGACACAAATTGAATGCAGGAAGAAGTAAGATGCAGCTGCTGAAATCAACGAAAAGGATCTCTCTGTCCAACAATCACGAGTAAGCCATGACCTAATCTTCCTTTGAGGAATATTTGTGATTTTGATTACGGACCAGTTTGATTATTTGACTTTTAATCTTTTGATTGTATTGCCCAGATACAGATTTCTTGCTTTTTGGGGGTTTTTTGTTGTGTTTTTTCACTATCTCAAAGGATTTGCTTGTTTTAGTTTTTTCTGACCTTTCAGCTTACACAGTTCCTAGCTCCATGATCTCAGAAATGAGTTTCATTAGAACTTCAATGGGCGAAAGGACAGAAAACTGACATGACCACTTTAAAAACAAACACTTAATATCAAAACTGTTCATGTCAAAAAAGGCTTGGATAGAAAATCCAAATGTCCAGGCTTATTAATAGCAGGCCACAGTAAATGACAGGTATAGTGAAACGAGGCCACCAGGGACTGTTGATTGTGAGTGAAGGCCTACGAGCATCACTCATCGCCGGTCGTTACACCCGTCGCTCCTTTGGTTAGCCCCACTGGCTGCTAAAATTGAATCTCAAGTTGTGTCCTATTTTGGTTGCAGGAACAGGTGATGTGCTTGGCCCAGCTTGTTCCCTTGCCTCTGCACCACCCCCTTGGGGCTGTTAGTGAATGCAATGACAACATAGTTTGCCAAGAAAAGGAGCAGAGGCGAAATGGGCCCTCTAATCCTACGTCGTGGATCGATACCTGATTAGCACGGCCTGCGTGTGCACTGCTGTGCTTAAAATTGGGAATAGACATATTTCCTAATGAGCATCTGGATAAAAGACACCCGTCCCCTGATTTTGTTTGGTACAATAAATCCACCTTGGACAGATAGTGGTAATTAGTCCAGTACTGTTTAATATTACTGTCAACTCGTGTGGCACGGAGCTTTCAGTCTCGCTTTGTTGCCGTTTGTTGACAAATGCTCGACTGACTTGAAAATATCTATCCAAATGAGGCAAATCTTTCATCCCCTGTGCCCTCTAACAGAGTCGCACACCATAAAGCGACTTAAAGCAATAATTTAACCAAGTCACTTTTTTAGTACATTCTATTATATATTGCTCTGGTCTCTAAATAGAAGTCAACACAGAGCAGATTTTTTTGTCATTGTCAGCACACCTGGACTTTCCCTTGCACTGCACCTGCCTGTCTGCTTGCTTTCAGTGTAAACTTCTCCCGACGCACTATTTACATGCCGGCCAAATCCTATTCAAATGCCTCCATCCAAACAGAGGAGCGTTTCAAAACAGACACCCTCAGTTGACTTGCGATCATGCATCAATTTGTATAAGGTCTGCTCGGATGCAAAAGCTAGAATAATCAAATCGAAGCTGCAGACATAATCCTTTATTGTTAATAATGCCACGATGGGCCTTTACATATCAAATCTTCAATCTGAATCTGGCAGAGCATAAATATCTTTCCTGTTACTCCGAGCGGGGCCCAGATCGAGGGGAATAATGCAAGAGTGCTGTGACAGAATAGTTGTTATTTGCCTGGCACACTAACTAAAACTTTCCAGCAATCTTTCAGTTATTTATACCATGTGCATGATTACAAGGACAGCAATAGATATGCACAAGCAAATTATACTACAATCTGGGATGCTTAGATTCGAATACCAGCATGCTTAATTCCAAAGGCCACACTAGAGAAGCGCATGAATCATGTGAGAAGGAGGAAATAAGAGAAATACAACATGCAGCCAAGAGTTCCACATCCCTGGTTTCAGAGGTACAGAAAGGAATATTAGTGTAGATTTATATATTTTGTGTAATTATGAGAATGAATGTGAGAGAAAAAAGTTCTGAGAGATGCTGAGAAACTACATTCAGGGGAGCCCTGGTGCTGTAACTTCAACTTGAAGAAATGAACCGTTCATATTAACTACAACGAAAGACAAACTAGTACAGTGGTTGCCCTTTCCTGTGAAAGTGATCACATCTTTATGGCTCCCGTCGCTGCTCTTTACAGATCTGTTTCCCAGAGGTATTCGATGGGGAGAGCCAAAGCAGGAGGAAGTGTGGGTCTGCAGCCGGCATGTTAACAATGGCTCCCCTCAGACCCCCAGCCCGGGCCCAGCCAGTCATGAAACACCGTGGAGATGTTATTGACCTCAAGGTTAACTCTCCTCAGGTAAGCCTGGGAGATAATGGACAAAGAGCAGTTCTTTTACAGGTGGAGTGACACGGCATATCCGCGCCGCGCAACTCCTCTCGCATTGACAGATTTTCTAATTCACTGCAGATTCCCATAAAACTGGGTGGCCAGGGTCAGCTCTACCCAACAGAGGGCCCA
Source organism: Aulonocara sp. 'chitande type north' Nkhata Bay (assembly GCF_057382095.1). Lineage (NCBI taxonomy): Eukaryota > Metazoa > Chordata > Actinopteri > Cichliformes > Cichlidae > Aulonocara > Aulonocara sp. 'chitande type north' Nkhata Bay. The sequence goes on from NC_141352.1 coordinate 17,322,741, forward strand.
TTCATGCTGGGTGGGATAGGGGGCCTGGCCAAATTAACCTGGATTAATTTAAAAGAGCAAAGGGCCCTTACATCCGAATAAAATGAAGATCAATAAATTAAATGTCCAGGTCAGGATGTCAAGTTGCGGCGATGATCGACTTGCATACAGAAAGCTACGTTCTTTGGCTCAGGCTGGTTTCTTCCTCCCCACCCCCACAAAAAAAAAAAAAAAATGAGAGCGAGAACCTTAATTACTTTATTCCAAGGAAGAGAAGTGCTTCCATGCGTCTCTCTTTACATGCTAGAGTTGTGCTCCTATAAACACACTCATGTCAGAAAAGAATGCTCATTACTTCTCTCATTTGGCCCGGGATTAGTTACTGCAACAGAAAAGTCATCAAAGAAACCACTCAGAGGTTTTTAAACATGTTTGTATTTCACAGCAAGAATTATTATTTAAATGTGCGATTAATCTCTCTCATGGTTTTTCCAGATTATTTTTCTATTTACAGCAAGATTGTTTTCCACTATATATATAGTGTTGGTGATTTTTTTTTAATCAAGTCTCAATGCGTACATCTTGAATTTGCCAACCTGAAAGGAATGTAAACTTATTCTTAAAGAGTACATGGGCCATAAAGGAAAAAGAAAACGCTGATCGTGGAGAAGCTAGACCTAAACCTGAACCACATCATGTCATTCACTGCACGATCAATTATCCAGTAAGGGCGGCCTTGTAAGGAGGCCATCTCATCATGCAGCCATTAATATCTAAACAGTGTCTGCCTGGAGATGACATGTAGACAATGGAAAGAAGGCCTAAGAAATGACCAAGTGGCCCAAGCCCAAGCTGTTAGCAGATTAAAGTGACTTAAAAACGCAGGGGCATGAGTTCTCCATGACAAAAAGATAAGACTGGTGACACAGATCATTAAGGTTATGTGAAGGTTGTCTGTAATTTTAAGTCAAAGACCAAAAAACATAAAATACACGTTCTTCCTCTCATATTCATATGCAAAAAACACACACTTCACTGTTAAAGGAGGAATTCTTTGTGACTGTTTTGTTTTGTCTTCGGTGCAGATGTTAACTCAGGCCTAAAAGTGAAACTTATTGTTCTCACACCTAACACCCCTGTATACCCACATTTGTATTTTTATTGACTGTTTTTCACTTTCGTGCCTATATCTGATATTTGGAGTGAATAAATAGTTTCCCACTGACGTTTTACATGTGCAGCCACATACAGAGTGCTATATTGTTCTGAGATGGGTAACAGGGGTTTAAAACACTGTGGGACACTGTACACTAACCTTCACACCAGCCATGCTGGCTATATAGTGGAATGGGCACCGACCAAGGACACAAAGATGGCGCCCAGTTAACTAGCTAGCCAACTGTGTCGCTGCAATAGACTGTATGAAATATGAACGTAGCTTCCACTTTCAAGTGACTTACACCTGCATTCTACCTGAAGGCCTCAAGGTGATAGCTGTGGTTTCCTGTCATTTTTCAGAAGTCTACAGGAAAATGGTCGTTGGGTTCAGAGAAAGATGGCGATGGATGATGACAGTAATCTCAAGGCCTCGAGTACTTCATAAATCAATGGAATGGTAGATTTTTTTAAAGGTAGCCTGCACCGTCTTTTATAATGTGGTGTTGTGTGGTTTTTGTCCCCCTTACATTGACATCTTTGATGTTGAAGATGGATCAGAACTGGAGGTGTGACAAATACAACTCCCACTATGGCAGTACTGCAGTTTTGTTGTTGTTTTCTTTTTCTTTTCTTTTTTTGGCACTGAAAACATTTTTTAAATTTCCACCTCGACTATCAGTTGCATAACGTTTATGCAGTGGCTTTCCAAATGAAATACCAAAGCTGTTGCATTGGTTGTTTGTGTGTTCACTACACAGGCTTGCTGAGACAGGCTTCACAAATATGCTAGCACGATACTTCCTCAGATTAGCAGTGCTGTTTACACAGTCCCCTGGTAATCTGGGCCACAGGGGACATACCTGTACTGTGTCAGAGACTGAGCTAGAGTTACACAGTGGGACCAACCAGCCTCAACAGCCCACACCAGAGTAAGATCCAAAGGGTCCAGTGGGATTGGCCTGGTTCCAAAAGGGTTGGCACTGGGTACAGCTGGCCTCGGCTCCCCCTGACAGATAAGGGGATGACTGGTGTGTGCATGTGTGTAGTTTATGTAAGGTGGTGAGTGGAGGAGTATACTTGCTGCCACCTCTATATCCTTCCTTCCTGTTCTTATTTTTTTGGGTGGATACTTTTGTAATTAGCTTGTCCACAGGTCCATAAGCTATACTGGCAGATACACATGCATGAACACAAAGAGGAAGCTTTCCGTCAGGTTAAAAAAAAAATGTAACCATGCCTTATGGGCCTGGACAATGACAGCACACAGATAGGAGAATACTGGTGTTATTGTGTACTGAGGGGAGGGCTGTTTTAATGGAGCCTAAAGCTGATGGAAAGATAATAGGAGAGAGTTGCCCTGTTTGAACTGCATGTATTGTAATCAGGCTTACACACACACAACCACAAAAATACTATTTTGTGTGTGCACCGGTGAGTGTGTGTATTTGTGTGTGTACTCACTGGACAGGGCCTTTCTTCCAGGCTGTCTTCATCCTTCAGCTGCTTCTGTCTACAAGCAGATGTCTCAGGACAAAGGGCAGGGATGCTCAGCACCTGTCTGCATACAAGCAAACTCAAAAGGTACCATTTTTCTTACTCTGGTATATGTAGAATTTGCTGTTTTGGATCGAAATCCTTGAGGAAAAGCTCGAATGTGTGTCTCTCTTCCAACAGTAACAACGCCAAAAATGACACCACCATAATTTCCTGCTACATGTGTACCAATGAACAACAGAACAGGTTTGGCACGCTGGCCTTGTTCTGCATATTTCTGTGTCCATCTGCACTTCAGGTTATCTGTATGTCCATCCATCTATCGTTACCACACAAGGATATTCTAACAGTAGGTAATAGTTGACTACACAAAGACTTCCTTTATCACTTCAGGATTTCAGACCACGAGTTCTGTTTTCACAAGCCTATAAAGATCTTCTGCAAGTGTATTGAAAAGACATTCAAACACTGAAAAAATTTCACCTAAAGAATTACACAAACCACCCACACACATGTATTAAGTATGTGGTAAGCTGCAAGCTGCAAAAGAAGCCAACGTAGGTCTTCTGGGCTGAAAGAGCAAAGCAAAACTGAAAGATGGAGCTGGGTGTAGCTGACACAGGAGTGCTGGTGCATTGATCTACTGTGCAGCATCAAGAGGCAGCACCGAAGAATCATCAGCGGGAAATGCAAGCAGACATCTGAAGTATGCAAGCAACAGTGACGGCAGTCATCGTGGAAACAATTGCTATTGACATAGTTTTTTTATGTTTGGTGAAAAAAACAAAAAGGAGAAGGATTTGATGATCGGAACTTTGAGGTTATGTGACACACACAGAGAATTCCACGATATGTCAGCAAATTATGGAAACAAATATTATGCAGTCAGCCAAAGACAAGAAATTGAAAATAGGCTGGCTTCTACAATAGGACAATGATCCAAAACATGGCACAAAATCTGCCATGAACTTCTCAAACACAGGAAATCTGCGGGTAGATCTTAACTTGTTTAAGATCTCAAGGAAAGTGGCAGAAAATTCCTGAGACTTTTAGCTGGCTACACAAAGTATTTGCAAGCTTTAATTCTGCCTGAGTGAGGTAACTAAATTCTGACAGCTTTGCTTTTTTTCCCATCAAAAATCAGCAGAACTTTTGCATCCAGCTGTGTAGTTCAGCTGAAAAGAACATTTGCACATCTGGTGCACTGCTGCAGTCAAACAGAGGCAAACGGAGAGCTGACAGATAACAATACTGCTCGTGACAATGACAACAATGATGAAGCCATTATCTACCCCGCCCTCCCTGGTCCCCGCCTTCTTCCTTAATGTAGGGGGCAGCTAAAGGGTGTGTTTAACATGCTAGTGAAGCAGGAGGATGATTCTGGAGTAAATCACTTGTGGAAAGGTGAAATGTGGCCAGCACGAGTCGGCCTAATCCATGCCAGACATGTGCAGAACACCAGAGGAGCAGGTGCAAACAATTGAAGCAGCTGTCAGTGAGCTGCCGTGATCTCTTTTGATATCTTAATTGTTAGTCAATCCAAGAGCAATTTTGGCAACATTGCTGTCAGCCCCAGGACTTGCCCCGCTTAGCTTCAATCTGTCAGGGCCTCGTGGGGCTCTGGTGCTGCTGCTCCCTCCCTGACTGAGGGCCCGTGTCTCCTGGATGTGTGTGTCCAGCCCATCGAGCATCTCCGAGGGAAATCGGGCCTGATTGCTGCCATTTCCGCTCACTTTGGAGGTTTGGGTCGGGGGTGCAGGCTAATGCTGATAATTGCCTTGCTTCAAAACTACTGGAATTCCTCCCACCCAACTCCGTCCGGCCCCGTCCCGACCCCCCTCGTCTGTTCAATATTCCCAAACATTGTGATTAGCATAACAGCAGAGTGTGTGTCAGTACTGATTTAGGTCTCCGATCTGAGACTCTCCAGATACTTCTGCTGCGGAGTCATTTAGGACAGGGGTGATCAGGAGCTACGCGGCTCGAGCTCGACAGATGTGGGGCCGAGCAAGCAGACTGTAAGAAGCACCACCAAGCTATGAGCTAATGCAGCTCTCAGCCAAATCTAGCCGAAGCAATTGTTCTAATTTAATGTGATAGCTACATTAAAATTCAGAAGTCCTTATATAAAAATGAAATGACACATTCATGTTTTCACACACACACACAAGCACACACACACCCAAGCACACCCAGACGCTCACACACATTCGCAGACATCCAAGTGGCGTCATTATAAAGAGATAACTCACAGTGCAGTGACAGTAAGTGACCTGTCTCTATCCATTCAAAGTGAGGTGAGGCCCGACTGTAAGGCCCAGCCTGACCCTCTCCGGGTGATTTATGTGGCCCCAGTAAGCCGGGTCTATTTGAGGGTCCGGCGAGGAATGAAAGTGTTAACAGCGGGTGTTGGGGAAGGTGGGTGCTGAAGGAGAGTTATGAGTTTTCTCAGCTGAGCGCCCAGCTTTGGGTTTCTGACATTGTTTCATCGGGGAGGGAGGGCAGAGTGAAGTAGTAAAAGGTGGTGAGCAGGCGGGGGGGTGGGCAAAAAAGATGGGAGCAGAGAGGGGAGTGGGTGGAGCCCGCAGGCTTGAACTCCACAGCTGAACCACTGACCCCGACCATCCATCAGTGCAGGGGTGTGACAAGGCAGGGGCAAGGGTATGTGACAGGAGGGGGCAGGAGTGATGGGAGATGGAGGTGGGGGGAAAGGGACTGAGGGCTCTAATGGGCTTCGGGACATGGGAGGGGCTGGTCACTGAGGAGGATAAGGAACGGCTAGTGTACTGTAAAAGGATGCAGCAGACTAATAGGCGGCGATTTCTGGTTAAGACAGAACACTGATGTAGGTGCTGTGCATTACAGTCATTTGGTAGTGTGCAGGTCTAAAGATGGGGCTTGATTGAGGTTTGACTATGATCATATTTGAGGTCAGAATGCTTTGCTTGACTCCTTTTTGAGCAACAATTGCAAGTGACCAAAATGTAAGAAGTCAAAACTTCTACTGAGTAGCTTTTAAAAACCTAAAGTTAAAACAAACGCTTGTGCTTTTGGTTCTGATCTCTACTTTTATTCACCGTGGAAACAAGTTGGTCTGTTTGAGCACAACCGGCTGCAAAGTTTGTTATATATTAGTTTTATATGCGACGCCACTTTTAGAAATAAAGCTACCAGTGCTGGTCAAACCACCCAAACCTTTAAGAGGCAGAGCAGGTTCGCAACTGACTGCAGTAAATGTTTTGCACATCGCAGTTTGCTGATAGAAACTCGGGAAAATAAAAGATTTTATATTTATCAAAATGTTGCTTTGATGAGTCCATGTGTTACCAACTTTGATCAAGAATTAAAAAAAATTCTAAATGGGAGTCGAGCCATTCCTCTTCTGTAGACAATGGCTACAATTCTCTGTTACACTGTTTCCACTTTTGGGAGATTTAGACTGAGCTCAAAGCCAGACTGAACCCTTCCCCCATTTAGGCTCACGCTGCCAGCGTCTTTCAGCTGTTGCCCAGGACTCACTGTCACTTGGCTCCACTCACACAATGCATGGCCAGTGGGTAGACTGGACCCCGGTATCCGTCCTCAAAGGGGCATTGGCCCTCAGCCAGACAAGCCTGAGCCGCCCCCCTCGTCACACTGAAAGACTAGAGGAACACTAATGGTTAACTCTGAATCGGGACACGAGGAAGAGTCTGGGAGAGAGGGAAAGATGGTTTTAATATGATCCAGTTTGAAACTCCATAACACATATTCCGATTTCATTAGGGGCCAAAGATGGAGCCTTATGTCGGCAGCATTAGCAGTTATAGGGGTGACTGTGTTTGTCTGCTTGACACTGTGTAAAAGAGGGTTAGGGTCTGGAGGATGAAGACACGGAAAGCGAGGAGGGGGCGGTGGAGAAGACACGAAAAGGAAGAGAGAGTTCTGGACCCTCCTAGTTAGGTTATGGCACTGCAGCATGGACAAATCCATGAGCAAGCGAAACCACTGTTTTAAATAGCAGGTATCTGGTGTCACCCTACCCTGAGAGAGGCCCTCTCCATCAATATGTTCCTTTGCCCTTGTCTGCTCCTGATATCTTTATCTTGTCAGGACCTCTCCTGTATGTTCCACCTCAATGGCTTCCGTCTGTGCTCGCCCTCTCCCGTGCAGATGGACCTCTGCTGGTCGATCCGCTCCAGGCTCTCCAGGCTGGATGGCGGAGATGGGGGTGAGCGGGGTGAGGTTAAGGTGCAGCGGGGGTGAGCTGTGAACGCAGTCTTATGTCAACCTGTAGTCTACAGGGGCCTCATTACAAAGACGCCAAAGGAGAAGCTTTTAGGGGGTAATTCGACCATTACAGATAGCCAGGGGAATAAATGGGCACTCCTTATGTTGTCTGAATAAATGAGATGTTAAAATGTGCAACTATTCTTTTCAGCTTCTAATACATTTGATACATTGTTACTGCTGGGAATAGTCACATTTGAAAAAACCCAGCAGTTTACATGCTGAACAAAGAAATTATACTGCACAGGCATGTTTGATTAATGTAATTCTTAACATTTTAAGTGTAAAACAATAAAATATCCAAAGCAGTTCAACTTTTCTTTTTTATTATTTATAAGCCGCAAAACAATAACAACAATAAGTGCTTTTTCTCAGCGTAGATGCCAAAGACCTGCTCCTATCACAAACCCACTGTGTTGAAATAGACTCAGCGTGGATTGTACGAGAGTCCCGCTGGCCAGGAGGAAGCTTCCCCTGTTCTTTCCTGTAATTTCGAGCTTACCCTGAGATGAAAATGGGCCCGGGATTGTGGGAAATGACAGATGCTGCTCAGGAGGGCCATTGAAGAGGTCATATGTCATCACGGGGTCGCACATGCCCTTTGAGGAAAGGCTGAGGTGGGGAGGGGAGGGGGGGTGGGAGTTTACCCTTCCCACACTACCTGGGGAGACGAGACTTGCGAACACAACTAACCAGGACCCGACTGACTCCTCTCGCCGGTCAGTCTGGTGACGAGCAGACAACCCTGCATCGGCGTATGTGTTGCTGCGGTATAAGAAACTGCTCCAGCAATGCGATCCAACCCTAAAAAGACATGAAAAGGCATTTCCCTTGTCTGACTTTCTATATTGCCTACACTTTCGCCTTCGCGTCTATAGTGGGAAGCCTTGTGCTGTAGATCTACAAATATTACACACATAAATCATCACCATCATGAGTGACATGCTCCTTTGCCTGGTATGTCCTGTCTGTGTTAGAGTTTCTGACAGACAGGCGCCTGCACTATATTTCATCTCTGCCTCCCTCTCCTTCTCTTTTAGACTCTTGCAGTAACTTGCAGTGTGTGTGTATGTGTGAATACGTGGACTCGGTGTGTGAGGTTTTAATGGCCGTTGGTTACCTGCTCACATATGATACCCCTCCAGCTTGCTTGGGCAGATGGCTATTACTTTCCAGTTGTGAAAATCAAGCTTATATAAACACAGGCAAGACTGAGATGCACCGAACCAACTGTAGTATCCATCTTATAGATAGTATTTGTGTGTGTGTGCGTGCGTGTGTGCGCGCGCAGGGCCGATTCTTTGGCGTCTGTCATGCACAGCCTATCCTGTGGAAATCATTAAGTAGGAGCATTAGGCCGTCACTTCCTGGCAAGGCATGCAAGTGAGATGAAGAGCTTTATCACTTTCCAGGACAGGTGGGAGCGTTATTGAAGGCAGGGCAGTATTAGTGTCAGAATCAAAAGTGAAAAGCAATTTTCACCTGTGGTTAATTTACTTTTGATTTTAGCTCTTGTAAAAAATAAAATAAAAAATAAAATTTTAAAAACGTTTTGTGGAATCTTTAAACACTGAAGCCAGTTTTTATATGCTCTTTTTAAATAAAGAAGAGGTCATTAACATAAATCACTGCAGCACTTTTATAAATAATCCACAATTTATGTTATTTCCCTGCATCTCATAAAAAATAATTAGCTACTATATTAAACCCTTTACGGGACAGCTTTGATTTGAATTTTCCGGTTTCATTAATTGCGGCCTCTCTATGTTAGGCATGAAACCTGAACTTCTCACTGTCTTGAAACTCAATATTCCTTTTAGTGTCAAGGTTGGCCCTGTCCTGTTGCCTCTCTTATGGAATCTGCCGTCATGTGACTTGCACCACTGTCCCAAACTCCCTGGATTATTGATCACTCGCTGCTGTGAGTGAGACATTTACTGTAGCCCATATCGCTCCGCAGGAGAGCTGCGCACGGATCGCTTCTTTTCTCAATCGATAGATAATACAGTGGTAAATTATTCAGCCACTACGACATGAGAAATCTATGCATAATAATAATAATAATAATAATAATAATAATAATAATAATGTGTTGTTGTTGATGATGCTTTTGTTATTATTTTTAACGCATTTACATTTTATAGCAATACTCTAACAGGCATGCAGCATAAAGGGGATTGCTATGTATTTTGTGTAGTAGACCAAGCAAAATAAAATTAACACACAACAAAATAAATAATTTCGCATATGTGTAAAATTAAACTCTAAGTTGTGCAATTTAAACGGTTAGATTAACTGAAACATTATGCGGTAATATTTAGTGTATTATTCAGTTCTAAAATTACAAGAATAGAATATTACAACTTTTTTCACATTTTTTTTGTCATCGACTTGGAAAAATAGCTTAGTCTTTAAAAAAAATAGAATGAAAATTGGGAGTAAATTTAGCCTGTTATATATTAAATTTCTTTCCTTTTCTTTACCATCACTAAAGGAATATGATCCAGAATTATTTTTTCTTTTCTGTCCTTATTACTATAATGCATGCATATTTTTCATAATCGTTTACGACATTAGTTGCGCTGATTTCGGGAATTCTGGAAATGCAACGAACAGCTTTGCATCGAAGACACAGGAGTGGCAGGCTAATTGTCTCAAATCACTGAACGGTATTTATTGAAAATCTAATTAGGCACAGCACAGTTTGCTTGAAACCAGCCGAAGCGTCGGGCTAATTATTGCAGAGTGGAGATGAGTGTAATGAGGCCGATCAGGTGTCTGACTGCTGGCCTCTGGTCGCACAGGGGCAGCCGGTGACTGGAGCCCCGGAAGGCCGGGGCCGTGGATATGTGTTTTCGTGTATATATACCGCCATCTACTGGACAGAAATGAACCAGGAACACAGCTATTCATACACACACAAAGTCAGATAGTATCTTAAAATAAATTCAGTCCAAACCATACCCCAGATTTTTAAAAATACACTAACCAGTAGAAATAAGAGTAATAATTATAGGCTTAATAATAACATCATGGGCTTGATTAACTACTAAGCAAAAATCTGCTGTTATCAAAGTAAATGAACTTTTATCATGATACTTAAAAGCTATTTTTCATGCCAAATCAGCATGAAAGCTGCTATCAGCATGTTGTTGTTGACTTGATATTTGTGGTGCGGTTACACTTATATTTTTTTCTGGTGACCACTAGTTGACAGCCTGTGGACCCCTCGTAAATTTTTTGAATCTAATACATTAATATTATGTTTCGTCTAACCTCATGATTGGCAGATTCAGATGCTCCATCAGGAAAATGACACAGCAGGTAGTCTGTATATTTCCTCTAATGAATCCTAAAAGTCCATTCAGAGCTGCCCAGTGGACCATATTCCTAAAAGTTGAAATCTTTACCGTTGCAAATGTGATCCGCATCGACAGGCAGACCTCACCCCGTTGGTTGAGAAAGCAGCAAAGGGCCTTATAAGCTAAATATTTTACACAAGCCAAAAACCCTGAACAGAGCTTTGTAATAATGCTAAAAGTCTCTCTGTGTGTATGTGTCTGCCGGTGTGTGTTTCCTGGGAGGAAATCCCACATGTGCCTGCCTGAACTCAGAGCCCTATTTGGGTATGCATGGAGCCCGGCGTGGACGGGACCCTTGGGTGGCCTAAACTATACTTTTGCTCCATAAAATGATCAATAATAATTATGTCAAATGTAAAACTCCTATCACAGAAGACGTTGCCAATCTGGAAAAGCAGGGGGCTGTTTGTTTGAGCTCTCCAATGACTTATTAAGAATAAAGCACTTCATTCATTCTTGCTTGCTCTTATGTACGTTCCCTGACCTTTGAGCAAACCAGCAGACATTCTTTGTCCAAAAAAAAGAAAAGGAAAAAAACAGCTTTTAATTCATTTCCACTTCCCCTGGTCAACTTTCACCCAGAGTCACCTCTGACCGCACTCCTCTATCTGAAACCTTCATAAGCTTTCCACAGATTTCTCCAACAACTTAAACTTTCAAACATCTTTGGCAGAAATTACAGCCTGAGATCCCCTTGGCATAGGCAGAATGCAAAATAAACTGCCTCTAATTGTAATGCTATGACCATCTTCCTTCTGACTGTTATTTAGCTTGGCCGCTGCCTGGGGCTTTGTGGTTTCAACCAAATAGCTCAGTCAGTGTGAGAGGGAGAGCGCATTATTATTCTCGCTGCCCGCTACACTGCACATGCTAATAAGGGAAGACCACTGGGATGTTTTTTTTTTAAAGAGGGGGAGACGGTGATGTCATCAGTGTGCTTTATCTGAGTTGAGATCTGAAGGTGCTGGTGGTGGTTTGGGGGTAGCTTCCTCTGGTAGACTCTGGGGCCCAGGAGTGAACCCGTGGCTTTGCCAGGGACCCTTTTTAAGGAGATTACTAAGTCACCACACCTTTGTTGCATTACGGGCTAGACCAAAAGGCCTTGCACTGTGCACATCCCATTGAGATGCCATGTTGATAGCTTTTTGACACTCAAATGAAAACAGATAGCAGCAGTCACGTGAGCCGAGCATTTCTGCTTTCTATAAGTTTGAGGAAGTTGGAAGGTTGGTTTTTTTAGGCAAGGGGGCGACTCTCTAGTTATCGGATTCCTGATTAATTCTGTGAAATGATGCTGGTGGAACGTTTCATCATTAATTGTCAATAGCAGGACCATGAATTCAGACAAAACTAAAGACTACCTCATGTATATGTGCTAAACAAATTACTCTGAGAAAAAAGAGAAAGACACATTTTGAAAAGAAAAGAAGGATCACTTGGAAATTTCTGCTGATCCACAATAAAATTAGGTCCTTATGGCCTTGTGAAAGTCCCCTGTTGGACTGTATTTTCAGTAACGTTAGAGGTATGAACACCGAGCATTTCTAGATAAAAGGCAATAGTAAACCACAGTAGCCTGTTTGCTCAAAACTGTAAAAAGCTCTGACTTATTGTTTTGCCATAATGAAAAATTGTATGCCATGAAAATGTTTAAGTTGGTTTTAGTATTTTTTTAAAACTATCATCGCATTTGCTATTACAGAAAGAAGCTAGCTAGCGATGCTAAGTTTAAATCTGCCTGTTTGTGTAGATTTCTGTAGCTACAGCTTAAGCAAATGTTTTACCCCAGTTATTAATAAAAAAATCCCATTAAATCCAATTAATAAAATCACTTTTGATAAACTAACACTGATACAGTGGTGCTTATTAACAAAAAGAGACTGTAGCTAATTTTATTAAGCTAACTAGCTTAGACGGTCTCAGCTGCCATTTTATTAGACTATTAGAATTCATTATATTTGGTTTTGTCAAGCATAAATTCACATTGAAACTAGATCATATGTAAGTTAAAATCAGTATTGATTATTTATCAGTATAAAAATATATCTATTATATATGTATATGTGTAAAAAAAAGAAAATAATTTGTGTAAAATCTGAAATGATTAAAAGAAAATTCTATCTTTTGTTCAAAATATTTAACAAAATATTTAAACTGCCATATCCAAAAGATTGGGCATATACTGCATATGGCCCATCTGGATTTCGTAGGTTCTACAGTAAAATAATAAGCCTAAAAAGCAAACTGAAGGCAAGTTTGAGTCTGTTGTGTTGCTTTTTAGCCAAACTTGAGGTAAACTTTCCCCTTATTGGCCGTGGCAGAAGAGGAATGGGGTGGCAGGCTGAGACTCAGCCCGATCCCAGTAGGCGGGGGAGTTCCACAGTCTATTCCAGCCACACAGAACCTGATTTTATTGCCCTGATAAAACGTCCTCTGGGGTAATCATGACAGGCAGTTGCCCCCTTTTCATGCATACGCTGGAATGGCACCGCAAGAAACCAGAGAGAAAATCACACATCCCATTTCTCACACCGACCTGTCCCTGTTGCTCAGGCCCAAAAGGAGTTTTATGGTCATTTCCCTCCCATTCACTGCAGATGGGTTAAATATTACATCAAAGGGTCTTTAATGTTTCACCTCTCACATTTCTTCTCAGTATCGAGTTCAAAACTAGTGTAGGCTGCGTTTTAGTAGATTTAATGGATCAATGTCCATAATCACATTAGCACTGGCTTAACGTATAACAAATTTCACCATACCAGCATCAAAGACCTGACCTCTTGTTATAATCAGGCATAGCATCTTTTGCTCTACTCAACATTTTTGGCCTTTGTGATACTGGGCGAAAAAGAAAATTGTCAAGGGGGTGATAAGCTGTTGTGTACGCGGCTCAGAGAGAAAATGTATGAGAGAAAAACGTTTGTCCCCCCCATACTCATAAAGTCACAGATGCTTTGTACGCCCCCTTACAGTTTTCATGGCTCACCCTGATAATCATTTCCTTATCAGAAGACTCTTTTGCCATTTGTGTTTCTCATCGGGGTAAAGCTCTAATCCACAGGGAGTCCACGGATTTTACAAACTTTCACTGGTGGCCATACTGATTGATGCCATTTTGACAGAAGGAAGAAAAAAAGAAAACATGATATATGATGTTAAAAACTATACCACAGTGGCCATCGCTCAGCACTTCCTGTTTAAGTCCAATGGGCCATCAATGAATAATCCAGATTAGCAAAAGATTCAAATAGACAAACTGCAGACAAACTAGAATTGATGGCTTCCACTGAGCCGCTCGAGGAACAGGCCATGACGTAAAAGGAAAAACATGTCAGGTTCTGCCAGCCAGGTTAATCAAGACAAGCTTCCCTTGCACAAAGATGTGTGTGTATGTGTGTGTGTATGCTAGTGTGTTTGATTGCAGCCTTGTGCATATGTACGTGTGAACCCATTGCTCATTCATAATATGCAATCTTATTTTACGGCTGATTGTATTTGCCATACATAGGCTGTATGCATGAGGTCCTCTTACCCATATTTCTACCCTGCACAGCACAAATAAACAAGAACACTGGATAATCCATCATCTTGTGCGCTGTGGGAGTGTGCCCAACATAAACATGGCTTCTGTTTTCTATCTGTGTCTATGTCTGTGCGGGAGAAACCGCGTGTGCGGGCTGGGATGGGTAGCACCATTATGTTAGTGCACGCTGATTGTCCGTGGCTGTGAAACATAAACCTCCTGCACTAAATGAGGATTATACAAATGAGCTTCCTCTTCGCTCTTTGTTTCTGCGTCCCACTGGCTGGACAAGACGCAGAGCGGGGAGCACGCTTTGCTTCAGAGCTTTGAAGTCCTCTAAAGATGACTCACATGTGGGTTTGTGAAGAGCCGAAATGGGGGTCAAGGTGACACGCCTGTAATTGTTTTAACATTTATTTTCTATTAGCTTAGCTCCAAGGAACTGGTTTTGATTTAGGCCAGTAAAAGAACTTATATCATACAATCGTGTGTTAGTCTACATAGAAGGGAGGGTTAAGTCTCAAGCAGGATCAATCTGCAAGCAGTAGGTGATCAGCTACAACCCCTTTCTCACCTGAGATGTTCTGTTTGCTCAAAACAGTCATAAACACCAATTTTCTTCTTAATAGAGATGAGGTCAACAGTTTAAGACGTGTTTTCCACATCAGTGCACTGATTTCCATTTTTCAATTAAAAATGTGGGGCTATATAATAACCAGAGCAAATATTAGGGCCATATAATAACAGACAATCCCTTTAAATCAACATTCATATTGCTCAATAAATATCTAAATAAGGAGAATGTCTCCCGAGAATTAAGATATGTCTATCTGAGGTTAATTCTCCACGCTAGATGACTCGTTGCTTCAGGCAAATTGATGCCTTATGTCAGAATTATAGCAACAACTGACCTCATATACAGTAATTTCTGCTTAATCCCAGATTGACTTTCCCTCATTGTGCCTCTTGACATACAAGACTGACAGCTACTCCGTAGCAAAAATCCTAGTAGTAACGATGGTAAGACCATTGTACCCACCATAATGCATACAATATCCTCATTCATTGTACGAGAGCTTTATTTACAGAACCCTCTGGGTAACGCAATGCCACGCTGTGATCACACACACCAGCCCACTGCATGTAATTATACTCAGCCTGCTCTCCAATCTGTCACTGCCCAACCTAATTTGTAAGTGTGCATGTACAGTGATTAAAGAAATTTCTGTGCCACTGCAAAAAAAAAAAGGGGGGGGGGGTGGTGGTGGAGGGGGGGGGGGGGTCTATCACTCCCTTCCTCCACATTTGAGGAATTCTCCCAGAATGAGGCGACGCTGCCATGTCAGAACGAGCCAGGCAGACGTGTACAGATCGCCAACACTGCTAATGCATCTGAGGCACTGGTGTAGCAGTCAAGCCATAATAATTAAAGACATACAGCATCTTAGGGCTTCATTAATCATAGTTTATATGGACTTTGAAGCCCTAATGAAAAACAGCCTGCCTTCCCGGGTTTATTGTGTCTGTACAAATTGTGGGGATGGTGTATGCCAGGAATCCCCCCCCTCGTTTCTCCAACTCTGACCGGCTGTTCCAGGATGTAGTGATGGAAAACAAAAAGATAAGATTTGGTGAAAGTTTAGCGGTGGTTATGGAAAGGTCAGCGGTCAAGACTGTTTACGTAGACATGGAGTGCCATTCAAATCAGACAAATCAGAGCCGGTGCTGAGGCGGTGACAGTGGGTGATTGCATGCCTTTGGGTTGGTACTGCTGCCGTGTTGTGCGAGTGTTCGATAGCACCGCAAGATCAGGCCTTTACTTGGCAAAATGGAGACCTGTGGTGCTCTGAAGATTCATCTTTGATCTGAGTCTAGTTTCTCAGATTCTCACCGAGCGCTCCAGCATTTTCTGGAGGCGCATTTCAACGAGATCGGAGTTAGAGATTACTGGGTATTACGCTCTCAGTGCCAGAAGTGGAAATTACTGTGAGGCTGTCAACGCCAGCGTTCTCTCTGCTTGTTTTCTCCTGGAGACAGGGAGGTAATGCTTTACTCAACACATTTTATCCCAATGGCTTGCGACTGTTCCCTGGCAGTGCTATCAGTGGTGAGTCACCGCCATATGTAGTTCGACAAAGACCACAGAGAGATAGACTGCTTAGGACTCCAGCACAAGACACATGTGTCTTCTCCCAATAAAAATCCCTCTGGCAGATTTACATTGCATTAGTTCACTGAGCCCGAGGAAATATACAGTAGAGGGCAGAGAGGTGCGCATTCATCATCTTAAATGCAAAGGTTGATGTGATTTTGGTTGAGAGTCCTCCCTGCAGGTGCTAATACCCAAAGGAAAGTTGTTAAAAATCAGCATCACGGACAATCTACACATACATTTCTGTCTTTTTGAACTATATCTAATCACCTTTGTGTTCTCTAAATACGCACAAATCAAATGCACGCCGTGGAGTTGGAGTGTGTCCGATGAGGTTCCACAGTAAAATTCTGTGCACTACCTGGCAGTGATTCATTTCCTCTCCAACAAAAGTTGCTCACTTAAATTTGTCATTTTATGGAGTGCTTCTGACACGGCACAACCGACAGATGAAAGTTAAAGTGGCCTCTTGGAGTAAACAAGTCAGAAAGCTCAGAGTTTGGCTAAATTAAAGGAAGGCCAGGGGTGAGGGTGGGGGTGGAGGGGGACGTGCTGCGCTTATTTGAGAGCCAACAACCATCGTGCTCTCTGGACCCTGCGGTTTGTCAGCGTTCCTCCCAGGTGAGCTCACACTGGGCCACCCTCCCCTCCCCTCCTTTTCTGCCCAAGCCAGGAAGAAACAGCGTCCGCAGCTCTCTCCGGCTTGACTCATACAATATTTTGCTGGTAGTCAAAACAAAATTAGCAGTGGTTTGTTATTTCTGGTTAGCTCATCCATGACCCCCTGTCTTCACTACTTCTCAAGAGGGGAGGGGGGATGTTTAGTTGCCACCTTTCAGTTTCTGAGTATTAGGATGCTGAGGATCCTTCTGGTAGCTACATTTACAGTAATATTCAAGTTCAGTGACATTACTGAAGTGGTAGATGATCCACTCTTCAACTCTTGGTGAGCATCTCGACTGTCCAGCTTTCCTGTTTTGTGTGTGATCCTGTACTTGATCAGCTGAACTTTTTTTTTTTTTTTTTTTTTACTTTTCGGCAAAAACAAGCGAAATAAGGCAATGATATATAGGTTAAAGGCTTAAATAGTATACTTAGGAATCCTAAAAAATCAACTACAGTATAATTTTAAAGATTATGGAAAATGTTAAGGAGAAAACATTAGAGGGATTAAAAATGACTTGACCCCATCTTTAAGTAATCTTTCATGCTTTCTTACTAAAAGAACAACTTTGGTGGCTTTGTTACTGTTGCTCACGCCACCATTGAGCTCACAGCCTAGATAATGGCGCCATCCTGTGTTGAGCATATGCACTACAGGTCCACTTGCAAGATTTGGATATACAAATGTTACACTGCACAACGCTTTGGTTGGTGCTTCACCAAGCTGCTAAGGGTAGAAATGCTAATATGGGTGGGGTGATGCACTGACAAACAAGCCTTTAAGAAGCACAACAATGTATTTATGTTGCTCTCATCACTGGTATATTATACTACACACACTTGAGGGAAATCCTTTATTTTATTAATCTTGTCTTTCAGTTTCTTCTCAGATTTAAAAGTCATGTGAAAACATCAAGAGATAATTCTGCTTTCATTAATATTTGCAGATTACCTACTGTATTGCACATTGTAAGAATAAATAGGTAAAGAAAAAATAAAATAGACATTCAACCACATATATTATTGTCTAGCTAGCCACCAATAGTGCAAATGGTACCTTCAAAACCTCTAAAAGCTCCTTTATTTTATCTCCGTGTGAAATCGTTAGGCCGGTTGAATCTGTGCGTGTCTTTTTGAACCCTTTTACACTAATTTGAAAAAGAAATTCTTCATTAAGGTTTCAAGAAGTTCTTGATTCTTGCAAGTGACTTTGTTTCCTTTCCCGGGTCGTCCACCTCATCCTCTTCGCGCTGCACCCTTCTGGGATGCAGTTGGACGTAGTACAAAATGAGGCACACCAGTCCCAGCACTGAGCATCCACAGATTAAACCGCTGATTGTCAGCAGCAAAGTGCTTGTTTGCAGCTCCGGCTTCAACAAAGCCATCAACGACGGCGACATAATGTTAATAACGGTGCAGAAAATGTAGTAGGTGGTCATGGCTACTTTTGTGTCTTGTCCTTTCACATTAAAAAATGTGAATGTCAGGATGACTCCTGCAACTGCCCTGTAGAGAAACTCCAGGCTTCTGCTTGAGCAGAATTTGGTTTCAAGCAAGTGTGTCCATATTGTTGCCAGCAGCCAGAGGACAGTGAGCGCTACTGTGGTGTAGATACTCAGTATGAGAAGGAGGCTGTAGCTGAGAATGAGGCTGGTGATGGTACAAATTTTGTAGAGGAGGTAGATTGCTGTGGGGAGGCCAGAGGGCATTTCTCTGATATAGGGGAGAGATCTCCGCAGGCAGCGGCGATAGTCCACCAGTGACCATGCAATGTTACAGAAGGAGAAGGCCACAGATAGACCTGAAAGACAAGAACAGGCAGTGTAAGTAGTGATTCTTCAAGTTCGCACACATGTGTAGAGTATCTTTTGTCTCTACTTACACTGCATGACTGAGACCTCGTTGTGGCCCAGTAATATGTAAAGCTGTAAAAGGAGCTGGGGGGCACTCTCCAGGAAAGTCTCAAAGAGCTTGAGCATGCTCAGATCGGTGGCCACGCAAAACAGCTTCTTGTGAACTTCCCTCAGCTTATCCACCCCATCGCCATTTGATTTCGTCCAAACCACTTGGAAACCCTCTTTCAGCAGGTGGTAATACCTAGAGACAAGGCAAACACAATGAAAACAAACAAGCTGCCACCCTGCAGTGCACGTGTTATTGCATAGCATGCTATTGCTGCATAGACGGTGATTCATTTGTAAGGCTTTTATCTTAATGCCATACAACAAGTTGAACACAGCTTGAATGTGGGCATTCCAGTTTATTAAATACCACTTTGTCAATGTGCGTGATTATCATAAAGCACGTTTTGACTCACAACATGCAGGCACTCCTTTTTGTAGGTACAGCAAGCAACCTCAAGTTAATTTGCAGGTGTTAAACTCAAAGGTCATATCCTACTTCGGCTACTGTGGTCTCATGAAAGCTGTAATTTTAATGGCATACCTGGTAAAGATGCCAAATCCAAATGCATGCAGGACAACAAGCCCAGGTTTTGACATGTCTGATATTTCTTTTTTTCCTTCAGGGTTTAAGAGAGGGTCATTCAAGTCATCCCAGTACCAGGCATAGCTGAAGATCTGAGTAACCAGTAGCCCGATCAGAATAAACATCACGGTGAACCCAGTCCAGACGTATTGTTCCTCTTGAAAATATTTCACAGCCAGTACAATGTCTGTCCAAATGTCCCCGACATACAGGAAGACTCCAGCGATGGTTAATAGCCATCGCACTTTGGTGTACCGAATGTCTGGCTGAAGCATCGTGTTGTCACTTGAAACTTGAAGTATCCGTCTGTGTTGCAGACAGATGTGCTTTTGCCTGAAGTTCAGTTTTGCTTTGAAGGGTCTGGAGAAATGCTGCTGTGGACCCTTTCCAGTGTTTCAGGGGCCATTCTGGTCAATCTGCAAAGAAGGCACACAAAGAAAGACATATATATAATATACGTGTGTGTGTGTAACATTTTGTCTTGTACAAACTGCTGCTTGTTTTTGTCATTGATATGAAATGCAGCGTGACTTTAGTCAGGTGCTGCGTGATACTGACCTTTGATCCATGTCATGAACACATAAAAAAGTCCTGATAAGCACTTAATTTATGTAATAGAACAATTATTGATTATTTCTATCAGGGCAAATCAGAGCATTAGAACTCTTACATAAGAGACTGGATTGTTCTTACATTTCACACAACAAATAAGCCAAATCTATGTTGTTCAATTAGGAATTTTCAAAAGCTGGCAAAAGAAACATTTTGAATAAAACAGCACTGCAATTAAAAAAAAAAAAGTTTATGTTCAGGTAGCTGATTTATAAAATTTTCAGATGTCATTTACAGATCTGTTTGATAATATTCAGTCTACACAGTTATCATTGCGTGTTATCACACTGAAATCAGGCTACAACAAACACACACAAGCATTTTAACTTACCAGTGCACTCTGAGAGGAGAGAGGTGTTCATTCAGGGAAGGAAACTGTAAATGCCGCTGTCCTTTCTCTTTTAAAGGGCTCCACCTCACATAACTATACAGTCAGGTCGGAAATGTGTATACGTGTATAGGAACAGGGTCACAGTTCACACTTCCCTGTAACAGTTTCATATCTGATATCACCAGCAAGTGACGAAATGCCCGGGTTTCCACATATTTTAAAACTTGATAACAGAAAACTCGTGCACGACGATCTGTGTACATACCTTTTAATTGCTCTGAGCACATAGGCGTAGACAGGTGAAGTTATGTAACACCTCAGCGGATTTCCTGTAATCTGAATGATTACTGCAAGCATGTGATTACCTTTGCCTGAGCTCAATAAGCAGCTTGCCCTTCCCTTTTTCCAAAAGTGAAACATAGAAATGGCAAAAATAGAAATTAGTTTAAAAAAATAAATAATATATTGATAGATAAACATTGATATTGGCATAACAATGACTACTGTAGCTTCCTTTTATGACAACAGGCACAGGATCCTCACTGTAAGTTTTTGGATCTTGTCAAATATTCAAATAGGCTAAATCATATATTCATATGTTTTTCATTTGTTCATAAGGGAGCCAAGATTTGAGTTCCTCCCTTGCTATATACATAAAAATCACATGAGGGCAACAAACACTGTGGCCTGAGGCCGGGTGTGGCTTTGCCCTGTATATTTTCTGAGTCAAATAAGCAGCTGATATCATTAAAACCTCTGGCATATTGATCAGAGGAAGGTGTTAATCAGTTTCACCTGCTTTAGTGTTAATGAAATTAACAACAGGTGCACTAGAGGAGCAACAATGAGACAGTGTCCTAAACAGACCACTGACATTTTTCCCTCTTTGTTTTTTCTGACTGTTTGTTCACTAGTTTTGCATTTGGCTAGGGTCGGTGTGACTACTGATATCATCAGCCGATACCTGGACCCTACAGAGGTTGCACAGGCAATCCGCCTTCTCCAGGATGGCACATCAATATGTGCCATTGCCAGAATATTTGCTGAGTCTAAGTCTAAGAGCATGGAGGAGATTCCAGGGGACTTATTCTATTCAGTTATTCTAGAAGCTGAATAGGGCCTTAACCCATCAGCAGGACCGTAACTGTTTCTTTGTGTAAGGAGGAACAGGATGAGAACTGCCAGAGCTACAAAATGACCTCCAGCAGGCCAGTGAAGTGAATGTCTTTGTCAAGACAAACTTCATGAGCGTGGCCTGAGGGCCTGATGTCCTCTTGTGGGCTCTGTGTTCACTGCCTGGTACAGTGAAGCCTGATTGGCATTTGCCATAGAATACCAGAGTTGACCATCTCTGGTGCCCTGTGCTTTTCACAGACAAGAGCAGAATCAAACTGGGCATGGAGAATGTTATGCTGTAACATTGTTCATCATGTCTGGTTTGGTTCCTCCTGGCATGCCACAATTCCCAACCTCGTGAACAGAGTTAGTTCCTGGAGGATGGAACTGATACCATTGATTGACCCCCACACTCACCTGATCTAAATCCAACAGAACACCTGTGAGACATCATGTTTCAGTCCATCTGACGCTACCAGGTTGCACCTCAGGTTGTACAGATCTGAGAAGAGATCCACCCTGGACGCCATCATCATCTCATTAGGGGCATGCCCCGACTTTGTCAAGCATGCATACAAGCACTTGGGGGCCAAAATGGACTCATTTGCCACAACATTTTTTGGGGTGTTTCTGAATTCAGCCCTCTGTCGGATGATTATTTCTATTTCTATCAAATGGTGTGGCATCCTTTCATTCCAAGCACATGAACCATCCTGTATCACTGTGGGTATCCAGCATTATTTTTCCCCCACTGATAGTGATGGGTCGGTTGCGAACGAAATGGCTCTTAGAGCCGCCTCTTTGACGTGAACGACTTGAGCCGCTCCTTATCGCGAGCCATGTTTTTTTTTTCCTTTCGCTCACCCTCTCTCTTGCACTTTTTTTTCGCTTCACTCCGCATGCAGCCTTGTGCTTTGCGCTGGGCAGAGGGGGGAGGGGCGGTGGCAGTAGCACAGGAACAGAGCAGGAGGGAGAGAGAGAGAGAGAGAGAGCCAGGGACAACAACGTCACAATAAAAAGGTATAGTAATCATCCACAACTGGTTTCAGTTGCAGATGATAAAGGATTCAGAAAGTTTATTCATGCAGGCCCATATGACAGAGAATATGCCTCTTCTTTTTGTTTTCATATTTTCATTTATATTTAATTGTGTTATGGTTTGCAGTGTTTTGTGTTGTGTCACTTTAAATTTGTAAAAGGAAAAAGCTGAAAATTTAAATAGTTAAAAGTTGAAATGTGAATAGTTGATTTTTGTATTATATGATTTATTTATTACATTTTATGTGGAGTGAATAAATAAAAGTATATTTACGGTGGCCCCTACAGACAAAGCACATACAAACTTCAAATCACGTAAAAACACGTAAAAACTCCAAAACACGTAAAAACACGTAAAAACTCCAAAACACGTAAAAACCTCAGAAGCACATAAAAATTCAAAACACGTACAAAAGACAACAGAAGTGCTCCAGGATGCTAGGGGCAGTGTTGAACTTTTGTTACCTAGTGACTACACAAGCCAGCAAGTACCAACGACCCGATTTGGTGTGTGGTAGTAACAGGTAAATGTACTTTTTTTATTATTATTATTTGACTATATATGAATGCTTGTGTATAAATACACAAACAATACACATATGCTTTCAATTGTGTAATTTAAATGATCTAGGTCAGCGGTCCCCAACCCCCGGGCCTCGGACCGGTACCGATCCGTGAGTCGTTTGGTACCGGGCCTCGAGAGTTGAGGCTCAGGTGTGAAATGTATGGTTTTCAGGGTTTTTATCGGTTTTCAGCGTTATTTTGTTATCGTTTTTATCGTTTACTCTGTTTTCCTGGGTCTTTTCACGTGTGTTATGAATAAATCTTCTTTTTTTCGGTACCGGTACTAGTTTTATTTTGTTGTATTTATCCGCGACACCTTAAAGGCCAGTCTGTGAAAATATTGTCGGGCATAAACCGGTCCGTGGCGCAAAAAAGGTTGGGGGACGCTGATCTGGGTAGCTCTGTTTTGGAAGTTCAGTTCATGCTAGAAATGTGTTTTGGAGTTTGTACGTGTTTTGTCTCTAGGGGCCACCGCATATATTTATATATAAACATATATAAATAAAACCACTTTTCTTTTTTACATTAGTAATTCATTTTGTGCATAATTTTATATTATTGTTAATAATAAATTAATTAAAGCAACAAAACAACCTGAAGAGCCGGTTCGGAGCCGAAAGAGCCGGCTCTTTTTAGTGAGCCGAACTGAAAGAGCCGGTGTTGTGCCAAAAACTGATTTCCGGTATTTGCCAAAAACTGATTGCTCGTATTTAAACTGCTATAAGTAACTTGTTGGGCTATAATATGTGAAACATATGTCAAATGCATCCCTTATGGATGACAAAGTCATCTTGAGCCACAAACAACATTCGTGTAACAAGGTAGAAGCCGCAATCAGTTTTTGGCAGTGACTTTTATATAACCTTTATTTATGCAGTTAAAAAAATCTCATTAACATTAAAATGTCTTTTGTAAGAGTAAGTTGGCCAAGAGCACAGCAGAAATGGCAGCAAATATTACAATAGTTCTGTAAAAATATTTTAAGTGGGGATAAAGGACCGGATTGGTTATAATGTAAGTACAATAACACAGAGTTGTAAAGATACTTGAAAAACGGATAATCTTTTAATTCTCTATATAACCCCTTTGTAAACCCTGTTCACCGAAGTCTATTTACGAACATACGTAAAGATATTACACATAAAAAATACACAGAAACACTGGAAATCACTTTTTGGCAGACAATCACTTTTTGGCACAACACCGGTTCTCTAAAAAGAGAAATCCCATCACTACCCACTGAGTTTTCTTTCTTTCTTTTTTTTGACCAGTGTATATTTGCTCATAAATTGTGTTTTTTCCCTATCCTTTAACAAAATGACATAAGAGTGCAAACTAATTCTCACTATCTACTTTATGAAGGTGTGGCTTGGTCCAGGTTATTTTTAGAGTAAATTAAGCAGCTGATATGATAGAAAATATTTTAAGGGAAGGCTTTCTCCAGCCACTAAACTCAGCTTACATCTTGTACTCCGAACCTCTAGGCAGCGACAGAGAGCCCCAGCTGTTACTCTCCTGTGCGTAAAGATGGCTCGTTGGTCAGGCGCACCAGCTCTATCCGTGGACCCTCCCACTAGTGGAAGAGTGACACGCCATTCAATTGCTGCCTGGCCCGCTGCATGTAGGAAACAGGAGGGAGCTTTGAGCACAAGGATATCTTACTATCAGGCAGGAGGAGGGAGAAAACCCGGCTACAGTGAAGCAAAAGTTGGACGAATCGCGTCGACATGGGGATCCGAAAAAAGACTAACAAGAATCCGCCGGTGCTGAGCCATGAGTTTGTCATCCAGAACCATGCAGATATTGTTTCCTGTGTTGCTATGGTGTTTCTCCTCGGCTTGATGTTTGAGGTGAGTCCACATGTTGAATGGCTTATTTTAAACTGTGGATCACTCGAGGGATGCTCGGCAGGAAAAGTGAGGGGGATTATCGCTAGAATGAATGCCGAATACTCCCAATCGGTTCTCATGAGAACTGACATGGCTGTCTGATCTATTCACACTACTTCCTCTCGTAATCGAAACTTTTCCCCATCACGATGGCCTCGCGTTTGCGTTTCATTCCAGAGCGTTCTAACCTCACTCAACTGCTCTCGGGTAATGTTATTTACAGTGACTAAATATGAGGGGTTTTTTAAAGCGTCGTGGGAACTATTTCACTCACATCTGGCTGCTTTCCCACCTAAAATTCGACAAGCTATTTAAGAAAAAAAAAATCATCGACACTAAGGCCCGCGGATCGAGTATGCACGCAAAAAGAAAATCAAAAACAAAAGTATTTTTTTGCGATATGTTTTGCAGAAATTTCCCATCAAGCGGCAAGTTTGCATTGCAGCACTTTATCGAGCTCAGTGGTTACGGTGTTTGGCAACACTCTGGACTTGGGTTAGTTTGTATGTGTTACGTGGCAATCGCGCAGCGGTTCACACAGCGCTGTCATCACCGAAACCCGCTTTCTCCGTCACTCAAAGTTGTCACCGGAGCTGGGAGAGCGCTTCAGACGTGACCGGACACAGCGAGCTGACACACGGGATCGTGTCACACAGCACGGCAGTGTCTTAACGCGCTTCAATCTGCTCTGCTTTGAAGCAAATGTGCGTTAATGTCAAAGCGCGTTTCATCCAAGGCGGAAAAAAAGCACCACCGCTGCTGGTGTCCAGCCGGCCATAATTAAAACCGCTTCCTGTTTGTACTTTCCAAAGTAAAACTCCTGGGAACTACGTGCTGTTGGCAGCGTGGATGTTGAAAAGCGTGATATTTGCAGGAATTGTTAGATTTATCTGTGCTACTTTAGCTTTAGCTCTTTTTTTCTTTGCTTTGAGATATTTATTTGTTGCAAGCCGGGTTGTCTTGCTGTGAAGGACTAATATGCAACTTCCAACTGATATCTCATTAGCTGCCTGCCTTGATTAAGTTATCTTTACTTTCAGTGAGGGTAAGGAGTTTGTTGCTCTACATAATTCACATTTAGTGTCATGCATTATCTCGTGTTCTTAAATTTTCTGACTAAAAATATTGTATACAAAAAAATACATAAGCAAAATGAAAGTAAAACAATTGGAAGGCATAGAAATGTCAAGTATTTGTACCTGTTGTTTTGCTTTCTGTTATAGTTTTCCCTCTTTAGGCCAGGAAAACAAATATCTCCACTATAAATATAACTATAACTGCACAAAATTAGTGGGACACAAAGGAAAAACTCTGACTTCTTGTATTAGTAAAAGCCTTTTTACTCATATGGACACGAGTATCTGGCCACCTACACACTGCACCTGCAGGAGCTTTTATGACATCCCATTCTAAGTACATAGGTATTACATAATATGGAGTTGGTCCCCACCCCCCCTTCCTTTGCAGCTACGACAGTGTTCGCTCTTCTAGGAAGGATTTCCACAAGAGTTTGGAGTGTGTCTGTGGAAATTTTTGCCCTTTTATCCAGAAGAGCGTTGTGCTGAACGAGAGGCCCTCGCTCAAAGTCTTTCTTTCAAAGAGGTTTTTGTTTTTGTTTTTTTAGATCAAGGTGGCACAGTCAAGTTCTTCCTAACCAAACGCATCCACCCGTTTTCCTTGCTTTATACACGGGGACACAGTTGTCCTGGAACAGAAAAACTCCTCCCCAAACTGTTCCCACAAACCTGGAAAAACCTAGAATTGTCCAAAATGGCTCGGTAAGATTTAAGATTCACTGGGGCTAAAGGGCCCAGGGGCCCCCAAAACAACCCCACAGCATTCAGTGATTAAAAGATAAGGGCCAGAATCTTTTGTCTATATGGTGTATAGCTTAATAAAAAGACTTTTACTAATATAAACTCTAAGTGTTTTTTTCCACTGTGTCTATTGTGCAGAAAAGTTGTGTTTATAGTGATGATATGTTTGCTTTCCTGGACCGAATAGGGAAAAGCATAACAGAGAAAGCAAACAGGTAAAAATACTGAATATCGGTAAGTTTGTGTTAAACATAACAGCATTAACGCAGGTGTGTTATATTACCACTATATTCATACACATCCTAAATGTATTATTTCAATTTTTAATAAGCATTTTGACTTGTATTTTGTACAATTGCTGTCTGACTGAGATTGACACGACTGCCTTTTGTCTGCAGGTCACCTCTAAGTTTGCAGTCTTCTTCATAACTGTCCAGTACAACGTCACCATATCAACAAATGGTAGGTTAACCAATGGTGTGTGGGGAGAACAGATGTTTCAGTGCAGTACTTTCTTTTACTTGCTGCATTCCTCTCATTTGGATTCTAAAGTGGCACTTACGCAGCCCTGCACAAACCCATTTCAGGGTTCTTCCCCCCCCCTGCTTCCGAGCTAAATTTAGTCTGCCTGATTTATAAAGTTCTCTTGTGGCAAGGTTGCGCCGGGCGAATATGGGCTAAGGTGTAATATAGGCCTCACAATCCGAGTCCTGCTCCTTTCAAGGTTAACAGAATCTCTGCCAGCTGACTTCAGATACCGACACTGCAGGACCTGTTCGTGCTGTGTGTGGTGTGCAGGCTTCCAGCTCGGTGATTCAGCTCTTATCTGCTGCACCTGACGACTTGCCGTATTCTGTAACTTATTTACAGCTCGAATCTCATGAGCCACATAGCATCCAGCGTCCTAATCTCTCTGCAGTGAGTGTTCTGAAACGATTTCAATGATGGCTGCTGTATTTTTGGATCGATTTCTTTGCGAGTTTCTGTAAATGATGACCAAAACCACTCAGTCCATCTAGAATACTTGCTGGGAACTGTGTTCACGTATCGGCTAGATCTGTTTTTATGGACACTGAGCTCAAGGGTGCATGGAAATAAATGTAACTTTAGAAAACTAGAAGAGATTCAGCGTGTATATTAGTTCAAATACAGTCTCTTGCGTTTTCAAAGCGGTGTAATTCTGCACAGCCGGGGCTCACTAATCCAAACATCTCACTCCAGGAAAGCGCACCTGACATTTTGGATGTGAATCAATCACAGATGGGTGTTGATTTTTCACTCTGCGTGACTTTTGTGTGCTGCAGAAGCACCAGAGGAGACTGCCGTGAACCACTTCCACCACGGGATCAAGGACTTGGCAACTATCTTCTTCTACATGCTGGTGGCTATCATAATGCATGCCATTATCCAGGAGTATGTGCTGGATGTAAGTGGGATAAAGACACGGAGTTAAGGTCATCTCTGTTAGAAACTGTTCTGTATTGTTCACTGCTGGTCATCTTTGCAGAAAATCAACAGGAAGAAGCACTTCTCCAAAACCAAACACAGCAAGTTCAATGAGTCCGGCCAGCTCAGCGCCTTCTACCTCTTCTCCTTTGGTTGGGGCACAAGCATCCTGCTCTCTGTACGTACAATAGCCAGCTGCCTTTGGTTTTTGTTTGCTTATGCCTGGCCCCATAAAACATACTTAAAAGCTTGCTTGTTCTTAGGAAAACTTCCTGTCCAATCCAGTCAGCCTGTGGGAGGGTTATCCGCATACACTGATGCCGTAAGTTGTGATGCTGATTGTGGAAATTCATCAATCATTTGGGACGTTTCTAAGCTTTTTGTAATGTCTCGCTTTCTTTCAGATTCCAGATGAAATTCTACTACATCTGTCAGCTGGGCTACTGGCTGCATGCTCTACCGGAGCTGTATTTCCAAAAGACAAAGAAGGTAAGAGGACGTGCGGAGCCAGTCGCTTTGGGATGGGACGATGCGACGCAGTTTCCTGTTTGACTTCCACGGCCGAGCCGCATTGTTTCAAAGTCTCATCATCCTCTCGCTTAAATCACCATGTGCAGAGCCGCACTGCTGTAAATATTTTGACCATGTTTGGCCTCCCACCCTTTGTGTTTACTGTTTAGGAGGATATTCCACGCCAGCTTGTGTACATCTCCCTGTACCTGGTGCACATCGCTGGCGCCTACATTCTAAAGTAAGAAGCGCCCACTGTAGAAAGCCTTTAATTAAGTGTGTGAGTTGGTGTGGCTTGTGTTTGTACACTGCCCTTTAGGAGAAAGTTTGTGGTGTCCTTGTGGGGTTTTTTTCCTGTCATTTGTAATGAAAAACTCTCTAAAGATGTTTCTTTGTGTGTTACAGCCTGAACCGCCTGGGTCTGGTCCTCCTTGTGTGTCATTACTTTGTCGAGCTTCTGTTCCACATTTCCCGTCTGATCTACTTCAGCAATGAGAACAGGCAACTGGGGTGAGTTCACTATTAGGAGGTTTTAGATCGAAAGAGGGCAAAGTCTTAAAACTTGTCCTATTGTTTTGCAGTTTCACCATTTGGGCGGTCTTGTTTGTCCTCGGACGGCTGCTCACCCTGTCCCTATCTGTCCTCACCGTGGGCTTTGGCCTCTCCACAGCTGAGAACCAAGGTTTCGATTGGGCCGCAGGAAACTTTAACGTCCTTTTTGTTCGGTAAGTGTTTCTGAGAGTAGAAACTGAAATATCTGAACTTGCAAACGGAGCTGAAATTAATTTCTTTTGCTCTGACAACCTTTTTTAAAATGTGTATTTCGTGGAGATTGAAGCTAAATTTCTTGATATTTTTTTTTAAAAATTCATGTGCGGCAAATGCAAATTTGTAAGAAGCGCTCATAGACTGCTCACAGTGGAGACGTGAGGCCTTCTTTGTAGACCTTTAAGAGCATGTTGTATAGAGCTAAAATAAACCTACAGCAAGAACATTGTCATACAACAGGAAGTGCACTCCTGCGTCCATAAATGAGCATGACGCGCAACCACAATGCATCTTGTGCTAAGCAGATTAAACACTTCCTACTTTGTTTTTGTGTGCCGTTCCTACCAGTGTCTTGTGCGTAAGATAAAGTGCGATGCTTTTATCCCTCTCTCTACTAGGGTAACTGTCCTGGCTGCCATCTGCCTCACACAGGCCTTTATGATGTGGAAATTTATCAACTTTCAGCTGCGCCGGTGGAGAGAGCATGCCCAAGCTCAGACCTTGAAAAAGAAACAAGCTCCTTCCAAGAGCAAATCAAAGAAAGACAAAGGTGAGAGCACGAGCATGAATTAGCTCCCTATTTGCAAAAACATGGCTGGAGGTTCCTCTCCCAGGATTAATTAAGCTTACAACTTTCCATATTTAAAGCATAATATCTAGCTGTTTTTTTTGTGTGTGTAAATAATCCTTTCATGCCCTAGACTGGCTTGAATGTAACTCTACACCTTTCTTTCTTGGAGTATGTTCGGCTTTGTGGTGCATATGCAAATTAGTCCTCATCTCCAACTCCACCTACCCTTCTACCACTCACTTCCAGTGCCATCATCATAGGTGCTTGCATTCAGCTCAGCTTGGACTATGAAACTGTTCTGTAGTAAAATAGCGTGGGCAGTGTTTATGTACGATAAAAGGAATTGTAGTGGAAAACTGCCCTGAGTGCTCAGAGTAGAAAAGCACTATTTGAACACAGCTCTCATTCACACAGTGGGATCACCACAGTTGTTCTTTAAAATACACGATTAAATGTCTTTTATTTTTCAGTTTTTCAAATGACAAAACAGTACATAACTTAAAGGCTTGTCTGCTCTTTCACATTTTTGATCTCTCCTTTTTTTTTTTTTTTTTTTAGCCAACGGAGTAAATGGAGTTAACTCTCACCAAGCTGATTCACCAAGAGCCAGAAAAGAGAAATCCTCATAAAACATTCCTCTCAGCCCTTTCCATCGCCTCCCCACCTCAGAGAACTCTCCTCTCACTCTCTGTCCCCTCCTCACGTCCGGCCCAGCAGATCCTCCGGCTCCTTGATCTACGACACGCATCTTCAGCTCCCACACACGACTGACCTCCCAGCTGGACTTCAAGGACCAGAATGCAGCTTCGCGTCTCATCCAGCACACCGTCATTTCTGAATCTTTGCCCTGCTGTGCTATTGTGAATGAAAAGAAAACCAATTAAGAAAATAAACTATGAAAAAAAAAAAAAAAAAAAAAAAAGACCTTTATTTAAGAAGTGCCTATTGATACGGAGCGTTTTTTGTACAGAGTGTAATTTTAAAATTTCAGGAATGATCACTGCAGTGTTTTAATGTTTCTCCCATTTTATCTTTTCATGCTTTTTCTAAATACTGTGTATTTCAACTCGTCTCTTCTTTTTTTTTTTTTTTTCGTCTCCTTTTATTTATAACCGCTCGCTCTGCTCCTTTTCTTTGCCACCGACTCCTGCCCCTCTGTGGGGGGATTTTGCAGACACTATATGTGAATTTCCCTGTAATGTCTCTTGTTTTCCCCTAAGTGAGGGATGCGAAAAGGAAACAAAATCTTATCTTTGTCTTTCAGATTAAGACTGGGGTCACAAATCGACTCAAACTCAGTGTTTTCTCCATTTCGTTCTTCAGCGGACACCTATAGATGGAACGTAAGGTAGAATATGGAGAATTTTAAAGTCCCCTTATGAATAAGAATAAAGGTGAGTGTGCAAAAAGCATTCGAGGAAAACAGGAGACATCTTTGTGTAATAATGTAAGTAGATTCACGGTTCAATATTGTGCAAAACTGCCAGCAAAGTAACCTGATGTAGCATTAAGTGTCAGAGTTCAGAACAGCTTTGTACTGAGATCATAAACTGTTGCGTTTGTATCTATAGTTCTAAGAAATAAACACGCCTTGTGTTTTAGCTTTGGATGAGATGACTTTCTAAGAGAGACGGAAAAGACTTAATCAGGCGATATGTCGGTTTAGTGAGTTTGAATCGCTGTCTTGTATGATCCTGCCTCATTTGCTGTTTAAGTGGAATTGTTTCCCTGTGTTTGTATGGCCTGCTTGAAAAATGTTCACATGAATGACTTGTTGTAAAAGCATGGACCGAGAATGAAACATAACTATGTTTTGTTTAGCTTTTAACACCCCCCTCCCCTCCCTTTACCCTACTATTCACTGTGCCATATGAGCCTGGTTGATATGCCTTTTATTTACATGCCATAAGATAAATTTGCAAAGCTACAGAGAGCAATCAAATACGTTTTCAAGTAGTTTCCCAGTTAACACCGGCCTGTTCCAAAAGATTAACCCGTTGGGTATGCAGTGGTTGCCTTTAAGCTGCATGTGGATTTCTGAACCTGTCCTGAGGGGTTATCTTGATAAAGGAATAAAATGTATTGAAAACAAATTCTCGGAGTTGTGACTTGTGTATTATTATCCGTGTACACATTTTAGTTTTTATTTGAAGAAAGAGGCACACAGTTGAGATAACTTAGATGAAGCCTGGTATTTAACGTTTGAATGCAATCACTTCTTACATAGACGCAACACCTGCTGGGAACCTGGAGTGAAAAATCAAGAATAGTTCATTTCACTGATATTTAATGCGAAGGGGGCAGTGTTACGACAAATTATGCCTCAACACTGTATGAAGCTTTTATTTTAGACGCCGAAATTAAGATCTCTAATTGTTTCACTATACAAGTTAAAAGGGGGCTTTGTGTTTGTCGTGATTTTCTGTCACGTAGGTATGTGCAGTTGTGGTAAGAAGATGACATCCACTCACTATGGGTGTGAATTTCATGGTAATTTGGGGATTTTAATGATTTCTTTTAAATGTTTTTGGTTTGTTTTCCCAGGATTGGACAATTCAACGACATAAGTGGCTTCAAAAAACAAAACAAAAAAAACACACAAGAACTGGGTGCACAAGTTAAAATTTATTTTGGATTTTCTATAATCCGCAATGTCAAAAGTATATTTACATACAGCCCCACTAATTTTTGGTTAAGTGTCTTTTAGCAAGTTGGACCACAACCATATACTTTTAGTAGCCATCACAAGCTTCTGGCATAATTCTGGCTGGATATTTGACCGCTCTTCTTGGCACAATTGGTAGCATTTATTTCAATTGGTTGGTTTCCTGGTACAGACCAGACTTTGAAGCATAGCCCACAAACTTTCAATAGGGTTGAGGTCAGGGTTTGGGAAGGTCGTTGTAGAAGTACAATGTTAGCCTGCTTTATTCGTTCCAGAACAACTTTTGATGTGTGCTGTTGGATCATTGTCCTGTTGGAATACCCAGCTGTGTCCATTTTTCAAACATCTAGCTTTTGACTTGAGGTAAATTAGAAGAATTGGGAGGTAGTCCCCCTTCTTCATTATTCCATCCACTTTGTTCGATGTACCACTACCACTTGTACCAAACCAGACCCAGAGCACGATGTTATCACCACTGTGCCTGACAGTTGGTACAGTGTTCTTAGGGTTTGAAAGCGTCACCTTTACTACTCCAAATGTACCTCTTGTCATTCTGGCAAAATAACTCAATCTTTATCTTGTATGGCCATAAAACATTTGGTAGACTTGCAAATTTAAGTCAAGCTTGAAGGTGCTGATTTTGGAGCACAGGCTTCTTTCTTGGTCAGCTCCCTTTTAGCCCATTTTAATGTAAAACTTGATTCACCAATGGATAGCGGCACTGGTATTCTAGCAGTTTCCAGTTCATGGCAGATTTGACCCTTGGTGGTTCATGGTGGTGATTGTTCCTGAACATCATGAACAATTTCCTCTTATCTGAGGGTGATAATTTGGGTCTTCCTACAGACCATGACATTGGTATGTCCAAATAACTTGTATTTATGTACAGTTGTTTGAGCCAAAAATAAAGCTACAATTTTCGTTCTTGGATGTTCACTGAGGCAACTGGACGTTCCTATTGTTCGGAGTATTGATCAATCCAACAACTTCTGTCAAACAAATTAATTTTTGTGCTGGCAAAGAGAATTAACCTGTTATAGTCAATCACGATCACTAACGGGAAGTTAATAGGTCTTGGCCTCAAAGAAATCATTAAAAGCCCATAACTACTATAATGTTCATGCCCATCACGAGTGGATGTCAGCTTCTGACAACAACTAGTTATATGACAGAAAATTATGGACAACATGAGACCCCTCAAAACCTATATAATAAAAAAAGGTGTAAATTAATCTACAACTGAATACAAGACAGGAATGACTTATTTTACCACTCAAACAGCCAGTTTCAAGCTATACATCCAATGCTCTTCATACAGTTAAAACCACATGCCAGCCTTTTTGGTTTGTAGTTTCATACACAGGTAACGAAAAGCAATGTGTTTATCCCTACTGTAACTGATGCAGTCTTTGATGCCTAAAATCTGGGATATGGTCACTTTATGATTTATATATAGGAAATAGCTTTGCCTTCTTTTAATAGTTTTTCTCAAAAAAAAAAAAAAAATTTAAAATAAATAAATATATATATATATATATATATATATATATATATATATATTTTTTTTTTTTTTTTTTTTTGTTATATATATATATATATATATATATATATATATATATATATATATATATATATATATATATGTAGGCCACACACACGAAGCTATTTGCAGCTCAGGTATTTTGTTTGATCTAATTCAGATTCTCACCCTTTATATCCTGGCCAGTCAATTTTAGATTGATTTTTTTTTAATGCAAAATTGATTCCAAAGAGATTGTAAGTAAAATCTGTATAAAGCTACACAGATTCACACACACTTTTGGGACGTCTTCTAAATTACGCGGATAAACAGTAAATCTATTTCTATTGATTTCACTGCTCAGGGTTGGTCTCATTAAATATCTCTGTTAGTGAGCATGATGTGAACATGATTGTTGTATCTTCTCTGTTGGCGAGAGTGTGCATTCTTTCGAGGTGGAAGGATTCTCTGCGCCCAACATCTGGCTAGTAGATTAGAGGGGTTATATGTTATATTCATCTAGAAAGAAAAGATCAGGTACACCATCAGAAGAGCTGCTGGGAAAGTCTAGGTTACCTGGCAACCATTCATATCCTTTGTTGAAAGCATTGCAGCTGTTGTTATTAACACGGCATGCCATCTCTCGCTTCTCTTGGTTCTGAAATATTTATGTTACCAGTTTTTAAGTTGTATTTTTTTCTGTATAGTTTTTATTTATTTATATATATTTTTTATCTTCAAATAGCTGCTTCATAAATAAAGTGATTATTATTATTATTATTATTATTATTATTATTATTATTATTATTATTATTATTAACATAATCAAACGGGTGGTAAAGGCCTGATTGTTTTTAAATAAAATATAATATTTAATAAATTGTAATAAGAAAAATCTAGGAAAAATAGTAAGGGCACCATAGTTATACCATAGTAATTACAATGTCTTTTGTTTTGTTTTATATATACATCACATGCCATATCTCTGAAGATGTTTAGCCAAAGTTTCTTTTTTGACATTATTACAGAGTTACAGCAGCTTCACCAAGTACCACAAAGCAGTTGTTTCGTACTCCAAAAAAAAAAAAAAAAAAAAAAAAATCGACTTCAGTGTGCTTTCTGTGTAACATTCACATTCCGATGAAAGCGAGTGGAGCAGCCAGGGTTCAAACCACCAACCTTGCAGTCAGTACATGATCTGCTCTAACCTCCTGAGCCACAACTGCCCTCTATATGTTAACTTCATTGAACTTGATTTGCAACATAAGAATGAAAAGGTTTGCAAGTCACACAAGGTAAAAATTCTAAGGTTGTAATTTTCAATTTCCATGTATTTCAAATAGGGTTAAAGGTCTCCGAGGGATTTCCATTCTAAGCCTAATTTTTCAGCTTTGCACCACTGGGAGGTGATGTTGTACAACTTTTAAATGTAAAGAAAACGCCTGCTTGCTCATTTGATCCACAGATAGTTGACCAGACAGTAAATCAAGGTAGCCAGATAAGCTGGAAACGCCTTGTCACATTTCCTAGGTTTTTAAAGCCCCTTTAGTATTTTTAAAGGTCCCTTTCGTTAAATAGCCACCAAAGTGGAATAGTGTGGTGAATAATCATGGCCTTGCTGTACATTTCCCTCATGCATTTACTGTATCTGACGAGTGTAATAGCGATTTTTAAACTAGGGTTAACCAGGACAGACCGAAATTGCACTTTTAGGGCTGTGGTTGAAGGGAAGCCCAACACTGCTTTCACCAGGCGTTTTATTCAAGGCACAGTGCTTACACACATCATTTATAGGCACACATAAATCTTTATGACCTTACATGTACACACATCTTGACGAGCCATTTCACCACAGCTCTGGGGATATTTTC
Organism: Aulonocara sp. 'chitande type north' Nkhata Bay; assembly: GCF_057382095.1. Taxonomy (NCBI): domain Eukaryota; kingdom Metazoa; phylum Chordata; class Actinopteri; order Cichliformes; family Cichlidae; genus Aulonocara; species Aulonocara sp. 'chitande type north' Nkhata Bay. The sequence goes on from NC_141352.1 coordinate 17,358,545, forward strand.
TAAATATATACATAAAAATGCACTTGTTTCCTGTGTGAACCTGGAGTTGGGGAGTTGCTCGATCCGCGCATAAAAGTACAACACATTTTTGAAATATTATTGACACTGACGTGGCACAGTGGCGCGTCAAAGTAACTGCTTGTCAGATAAAATGTTGCCAAATCCGACGCCGATCAATCAAACTGCAAGTGGCCGGGTCATCGTGACAGGTAAATCGCCGTAGGACTGCTCACGAGTCCCCCGGTCGTAACCGAGCTCATAGCGCTGTGGAGCCCCAGTGATGTGGTGTGGCGTGTGTGTGGGGGGAGGATAGGATCGCTACCAGCCAGATAAACACTCGGCATTGGTTTGCAGAGCAGGAGTAACATGGCGGCACAGTTAGCCAGCAGAAATGTTGTTTCACTATCGCGAAGGTCAGAGCTGCTTCGGATAAGCGGAATTTAACAGCGAGGACACGGCCAAAAGTGTTAAATCGTAAGTAGCCACACGCTTTTGTGCTCCTTGTCGAGACGCGGCTTGGTGTTTTTGTTTTTGTTTTCTATGTTTTTTTTGTGTGTGAAATCCGCTGAGCAGGAGCGAGAGGCTCTTCAAATCTCGGTTGTGTCTTGTCTGTCTGGCACAGGCTCTCGCTTCGGCGTTAGCTTAAATTAGCAAGCGCTAGCTGCTTGGCTAAGCTCGCCGCCTGTATCGGTGGTGTTTTCTGCAGCAAACTTAATTAGACGACACGGGCAAAAAGCGAGCCTTGAAGCGGGGAGTTACTGCAGCGTACGCGCTCCGCTTTTTATTCGGCGGTGGCCGCATGTGAAATGGGCAAAAAGTGAAAATGCGAAGTGCACAACACTTTCATGTGTCATTGTGTGTGTGTGTGTCTGTTTTTTTTTTTTTTGTGCTGAGTGAGCTAGAGACCGTGCCTACAACACCGGACGAAGTTCGCCAGGGTAAGCAGGAGCCCAGTTAGCATGCTAACGATGTAGCCGCACAGGCTGGAGTCCCTTTTTTTTATGTTTTCCTTCTTTTTTTAACGTTGTTGTCAGAAAACGTGAGTCAGGACAGTTCCCATCACCATGTGCTTGAGCGGGCTGTTGTTGTTTGTTGTTGTACTATCCAAGCCTCATTACTACTTGACACATTAGGTAAGTTGGCGATTCCCCCCCCTTTCTCTAGGGAGCATAGACTACTTTTTTGTTTTGTTGTTGCTGGTTTTCATTTCTTTTTTTTCTTTTTTTTCTGAACTAATGTTTCTCCTGTGTTTGACGGTACTACTCGTGGACTTGGTTACAGCAGTCAGAATCAGCGCTTTGTAACTGTAACTTTGTAGCAGTTTAAGTCAGTGTCAAAGTTGCCCATGGACACATGGTCACATGACACGAGCACAGATTGGAGGGTTTTTTTTTTTTTTGTAGTGTATTTTGGCCTTGCTTTAAAAGGGTAAAATTGCCATGGATTCACACATGCACCAGTCGCATGTTGGTGGAGGAAGGAACTTAATCTGGAATACAGTTTTAGGCATTAATGCAGTGTCTGTGTGTGTGTGTGTGTGTGTGTGTGTGTGTGTGTGTGTGTGTGTGTGTGTGTGGTGGGTCTGCTTGTGTGTTGCATTGTTGTGCCTGTGTTGAAGGAGTGCAGCACTCTCCTTTTTAAGGGCCCCTCTTGCATGACTGATTCTGGACTATACAGACAACACAGCTTGTGCCATTTCAATGTCTGTCAACTGTTCTCTCAGTAATGCTGCAGGAGCGCATCCCGTGGAACCAGTTGAGCAGTTTCTGTTGCATCCCTCTCCCCACCTGATGGTGCACAGGGCTTGTCACATCACCAATACGAGATTTAACATGACATGCTGTCCAGCTGCAGGTTTGACTGTGGCTTCACTGCTTATATGGAAATGGGATGAGATGGGAGTCTGTCAGATCTCACAGTAGTCATATGCAAATTCTGGAGAAGATGTAACAGACAGAAAAGTGTATGTGTGCTGCTGTGCATGTATGTCTGCATGCATCTTGTAATCATACATCTGAAGTATGACCAGAGGAATATGCAAAAAGTGTATTTCTTTAACTTATTGTGGGGTTTTTTTCAACCCCCCCATCCATGTATGCATGTGTTGTGTGTAAACCGCTTTGAAAGTATCCCTCTTTGCAAGCCTGAACAGCATTTAATCTCCAAGGCATAGAAGTTGTTGACTTTGTAGTTTGCACAGAAAGAAAATTGTTCAGGTATTTCAGTGTGTGGTGGATCGAGGCAGATTAAACTGTTCGTCCTTGTGAGAAAGTAAAGATGTCCTCCTGAGCTGACCCGATTTAAATTTTCAGGCTGTATTAGATAAGGGGTGTGGATCTCTTGTATGACGTGTATGTGACAGCCCACTACTGGTTAAAGGAATGCAGTCCTATTCAGAGGCAAACCTGCTTTCCAGCGCTGTTGTTAGATGCCTGTATGCTTTTTGTCTAGTTTAAAAGAGGAGACATACTAGACTACTGAAGAAAGGGGGGGGGGGGGAAGAGAAAAAAGGAAAATATTTTTGTATAGCTTTCACTGAACAGAGTGAAAGAATGACTGCTGGGATTCACACAAGCATGTAAGCAAGTATGTGGATGTTTATACAAGGATAACTGGGTGGAAGTTTTCTCACACTCACTTGGCACTATTTGTGCGATGGGCGTTTCCTAAAAGGAGAACTCAGCCTGAGCGCATTGTAAACTGCAGCTCCAGCAACAGGTGTGTGGCACAGACGTGCTGGTCACGTCACATGATTCAGAATCAAGCCTTTCTCCTGCATACTTGCTTTCTTTTTGTTGTCTCACTTGGTGACAGACTTTTTGTATATTGCCCTTAAGGTCCTTGTGGCGTCCTACTGCCTGTTAACCGTGTGTTCATAATTTCCTAAATCAAGCCAATATGTTGCTGTGAACTTGGAGATAAGCCCCTCCTAATATACGTGCTGACTTTTGTCCTATTGTGAGTTGCTTTGTGTCACACGAAGTGATACTGTATTAGCTTGACCTTTGTTCTGCTGCATTTGTGTTGCCAATTCTTGGCTTTTTATTTTTTATTATTCCATTATCACAGCTGGACTAATATCTAGCCCCAGTAATGGGTCTATTTTGGATTTCAGTGCAATTATAGAATTGCATGCAACTTGTGTGTTTAGTGATTTGTACAGACTTTCATTCAAAATGTCATCTTTGGCTGTGAATGAATATAACTGAATTTTAGGGAATTTAATATTTGTCAGGCAAAGCAGGGCATATGAAGACAACTTTGACAGTGGTAAAGGAATGATCGATTTATTTATTTAGATACAGGGTGTATCAAAAAGTATAAAACAATTTCAAAGTGCTTTAAATCAGTGGGTGTTCACGGGTTAGCCTTTGAAACACGTACTGTTGAGAAAGAGGGGATTTGTGAGTTTCACGTGGTTGCTGGTAGGTAGCAGTGGCTGCAGTGATGCCAGATGTGCTTGGAAAACATGTGAAAATTGAAAGTTTTGTATGTAAAACTGTATATTTAGCCATATTTTTTACAACTTACTGCAAGCTTATGTGTCTGTTACTTTGAAAAATATAGTCTTTTGAAACCAGATTATTATTTTTTTGATACACATTGTTTTTATTGACCGATAAGTTGGCAAGCTAAGTTTTCCATTAACCTGTAAAGAAAATCCTCCCACAGCACTATAAACAGTTTTGTTAGACCTGGTGGGGGGAAAAAACTGTAATGATGTCTGTGGTCATGTTGCAATTTATAAATGCTGTTAAGACAGTAAAATAATATATAACAATAATAATAATATGTGATTCTGTTAAGTTTGAGTCCTGTCACAGGGTCTGCCTGCCATAACTCTTATCACTGTGGTCACCTGTGGTCTCAGCTCGTTTTCAGTTTTATTTTATTTTATCTTACTTTATTTGTACAGTGTGAATAACTATACCACATGCGCAGGTGAATTCCTAAATCATAAGCTTCCTGTAATCTTTGTCCATTGGTATTTGAAAGGAGAGGTAGCACTCAGATGCTGGCAAAATTACTGCTTCGCATTTTAGGGGATGGAAGATTGTAATTCAGTATGATCAATTAAGCTAAACAATCGCATAAATTCTTAACTAAACTTTGAGAGGCATGCAGCAAAGAGAAATGTGTCAACATGACGCTCGGATAATGTTGCCATGGGTAGTTTCACAGCTGACATCTGGCACCCTGACATGTGTTCAGACAAATGTGTTTTTAACAAGAGAGGGGAAAGACAGCACTAGCATCAACAGGTTCTGATTGACGCTGCATTGGACACACAGAAACTAGTTATTGGTACATTAACGTTTATCTTAGCAAATCTGTATATTTTAGACTTGTAACCAAAGTTCTATTCAAATAACAGTTAGTTTTAGTAAAATAAACAGTGACTGACGACTCGTGTCTAGGATTCGAAACCCAGTTGCAGTCGATGACTTATTGAGTTATTAATATGATCTGTTGACAGTAATCACTTGTATATGTTTTGGTAAGATTGTTAAGAGGTAGTTGTAAGCTGCTTTCTAGTTCGAGTTTACAGTTTTTAATTGTAGTTGGTTTCTTTAGTCTTCTTGGAGAGTTAACTGATGGTCACTGGGGTTGTTGGTTGCCTAAAAAGGAATTTCAAAAGGAAAATTATGCAGAACTTGGATCTCCCTCCAGGGAAAGCCTTGCTGGAGAAATCAGCCTTGTCATATGGCAGACCTTCCCAAAGTGTGGGGCCCGCCCCTAGGGGGGCGCAGAGCCATTGCAGGGGGGCGCGGTATGAAGGGGGGGCTTGGACACTGCTAGCACGGGGTTCCCACACAAACGTAAAGCAGGAGATGAAGCATCGCTGAATATGTTTCCAAACCAACCTCATTCTAAGCCACAGACTAGAAAATATGGTGAAGCATATCTGCCCTTTGATTTCACCGGCACAAGTGCCGAGGTAGGTCTCCCCTGCATAATTGGCTTTCCCTTCGTCGGGAGTAGCGCTGGGCTCTTCAAATCACGGACAAACAGTATCCCACATTCTTGATTTTTAGTTCACAAACACTTCTCATAATGACTAACTACTCCTGACATTTTGGAGATGTTAGCTCTTTATACAGTAAAAGTACAGCGGGATACATATAATATCAGGCTGATCCTGCCACAATTTGTTCCCCCGGTTCAAATCCCGGACAAACAGTATCCCACAGCTGTTTATGTGTTTAAACCCATTTTGCACAGAGAGACATTTTTGGAAAAATGTATTGATAGCAATGTTGAATATTATTACACAGGAAAAAAACAACTACACGTAAAATAATCACACCATGATGCCTCTGCCTTTCTAAATGGAGGGACAGTAACTGTGTGTGTATGTAAGCGTGTAAAAACTGAAGATAGTCAGATTAACAGTATTTCGTCTCTATCTGCCATTCTGCAATTCATCTCATGTAAACAATAACGTGGCGCACAGCGTGACGTGAAAAAAGGCACATACCTTTGACGTTGCATGACGAACTCTGTAGTCCTCGTCCACACCTAAACGCAAAAAAGGAGTTTTAAAAAAAAAAATGCAGTTTTCGGTGATTCGAAACGCCGTTTACGTGTGGACGAAACAGCTGCCTTTTCAAAAATACCCGTGTAGGTGCGGACGTAGCGTAACAGAGTTAGTAGTTTATTTTATTACTACCTGTAATTTATTGCAGATTACTTGTATTTGCTTAATTGTTTACTAAATGTTTGAGGTGTGAAATAAACCGCAATGGAGCAAAATAGGGGTGTGTGTGGTTGGAGGATGTGTTTGTGCGTGTGCGAACATTATTCTTGTAAAACAAAGGGGGACCTAGCAAAAAAAGTTTGAGAACCACTGTCATATGGTACCTCTGTGACCCATGAGCAATCTGGTGAACAATGATAATGCTGGGTTAATTTTAACACACAAGTATTTAAACAATGACATCAGAAGCCTTTTTAACCATGTCACATTTTAGCGGTGAACAAAACTACTCCTCTTGTTACTACACACAGTTGCTAACATTGTTAAGCTGACTCATTTGAACCAGGCTGGAAGATGACATCCATGTGTCTGCTGCTTAGCACAGTCCGCTCTGACCATCACCACAGACCTCTGACTTACTTGAGAGCTTTAATGTTTTAAAGACAACAGCTAACACTCACAGTTGTGCAGCTTCATATTTATGAGAATGTTGAAATGTATCGCTGGTCTGTTTTCAAGTGTGCACATTTAATTCAGTGTTTTTCTTTGCTTTTAACAGAGTTTACAGTGACCACTGGGGAATTATTACCTTAAAGTGGCTCTTGTTTGTAGGTAGGTTAGATGTACCAGATTTACCTATGCTGTGTTATCTATCCATCACATGCTGTGAGTGTTTTCTTGACATGGTGCACCCCTCCCCTTGGTATCTATATGCCTTGTCTTGCTGGGCATCTCACCCTGCTGTCTCTGCGTTTGTGTTGTCATGGAAACAGCAATGTGACAGGTCCTGGGTGGGCGTGAGGGATGAGCTGTGGGGTAATGGCCAGGTTTTTACAGCAGAGGGAGAGAAGAGGGTGTAACGGCAGAGGAGAGGTATCTGAAGCAAGGCCGAGATGATTGGTGAAAAAGCTGTGAGGGCTTTGACGCCAAGAGGAGAAGTGTGTGGAGGGGGGGAGAATTTATCCCCTCTGTGCTTCAAGACTGTTTTCATTGTGTTATTAAATGAACTCAAATCAATCATCTCATCTATTTGCGATGTGGAGTGGAAAGAGAAACCACATTGGATATGGTTTCTCTTTTTAGTTAAACTGCTTGTGGGCTTTCTAGAAAGTTCTGAAGATGCTTTCTCATCATATATTGTCAGATAAGTTGATATACAGGATTGGAACTGATCTATTGGACAATTATGTTAATTTTTTTTAATGCATATGTCCTTGTACTATGTCACGCGTCAGTACAATTTGGCTAGAAGGCTAGCTACATAGCGTTGAAAGAGCTAACAACAAAGGGTCTCCAGTATGGAGGCATTAAAGTTTCACTTTGCCAACAAGTTCTCTTTGTTTGTGCTAATTTGTGTCAAAATTTTGATTTAACAGCAAACTATGGGCAAGTCCTTTGACAATGTCGCTACTGTCAGTTTCGCTCTCATTTTTTCAGTTTCTGTGTGTCCTTCCTTCCCGTGACGAATACTGGATATTAATTTCAGTTCACTTTTATTTATGTAGAGCTCATTCACAACAGATGTCAAGGTGCTTCATGAGGGAGTGAAGGAAATTCTACAGTTTGAAAATCAGACTTGTCTTATTAGCAAGTAATTGGCAACTGTAGGAAGGAAGAACTCCCCTGTTTGTTTTGTTTGTTTGTTTTTTAACTAGAGCTGGGCGATATGAGATTTTTTCATATCACGATATGTTTTTTTCATTTCAGGCGATAACGATATCTATCACGATATAAGCCAAATAACTATATTTGTAAGATTTAAATGTGCCGTTGCTCACAAGTAAAATGTGAAATAATCAGCAGCTTGTTTTTATTTAAATATTTATTTCCCATAATAAGTTCAACAGGGTAGATGTACTTAAGGAACATGAGACTTTTTCAGATAAATAAAGGCAAATATTGCAAACTACACAAAAGGCAGCCACTAAAGCGTTTAAGTTTCAAAATAGAACAAACAAAACAGACTAAATTGTCAATTCCACTTAGAAACAAAATATTAATTCTAAAAATAAATCTTAGTTTGTTTTACAGAAGAACAGACAAAACTGACTAACTTTTGTCAATATCAAATAAACTGAGAACTAAAAGGAAATTCTCAATCTCTCCTTGTTGTATAGCTTAGCTTTTCAAACACTTTTAACAGTTACTTTAGTCTGACAAAAGCCGAATGACGAATTAGCGCTTCCAGTCAGAGACTGAGGCTACGTCCACGGGTACACGGGTATTTTTGAAAACGGAGATTTTCCGTTTTCGTTTTAAAAAATAATCCCGTCCACACATAAAGGCAGAAATGAAGGAAAACGCTGCTATGAACATGCCAAAGCAGCAGGTGGCGCTAGATTCCTAACCGTGCCGAAATGTTGGCCAATCAGAAGTCTAGAAGCCTCGGTGGGAAAAAGTAAACAAAGCTGCGGCATAGAAGCAGAACCGAGTCGTATGTGTGGAGGGACAGTAACTGTGTGTATATGTAAGCATTTAAACACTGCAGAGAGTAGAATTAACAGTAACAGTATTGTAGAAATTCATTTCACCAAAACAATAACGTGGCGCACAGTGTGACGCATGCACCAGTTTATTGTATTTCCAGACTTGCTTTCGGCACAATTTACAGTGCACGCTACTCTGTTTTTTGTCAGACTTGAAATAGCCGAAATACCTTCACACTACGGAACTTCTATGGCTCTTCCATTCGACAATCTCTCCGGCATTGGAACCATCATCTGTTTTCTCTTCGGTCACGCTCGGTTGATTTTTCTAGTCGGCACACTCATTTCCTCCATTACCCGCTGGCTGCTTCCCAAACAAACACACGTGCGGCTTGGCACTTGTGCTGTACGTAACAAGTCACGCGGACGTGACGCTGCGGCTGTGATTGGTTCGGCTCTGCGCTACTTAATTTGGATTGGCTGACCTTTTTTTTTTTTTTTTTTTTTTTTTTTTTTTTTGAGGACAAGAGCGGCGAGGTCTATCGCGATAGCTTAATTTCTCTATCGAGTAAAAGTTATATCGCGATACGTTATCGTTCTATCGCCCAGCTCTATTTTTAACCAAGAAATCTTTAGGCCAGCTTCAATGATTAGATTGGGACTGTATTATTCCGTAAACAGAGCAAAGGTAGCTGTGCTGATATCAGGACTCTAGAAGTTTAATTCTGAGGTTAGAGTTATAACTTGTGCCTTAAGCGTGCTCAGTATTTGGCATTCAAGGACACCAGTCTGTGCTAAATAATGAGTATGTCAGTTTAATGTAATATTTCAGAACATTTAAGCTCAGTAAGTAAATGTTATTAATCTTGCATTTAATCATAATAAGGGCGGGCTATTTCTCTGTGGCATTTAGCTTATGAAACACCTGCACTGTTAAGGGTGTACTCCTGGCTTAAGATGGGCCTTTGATGTAATTGTGATACATCAACTTGCAGTCTGTGTAGCCTTATTTGGACATCAGTGCATTTTCCTTTTATGACCTTTAGTGAAACTATTTAAACAGATGAAATCTCATTTAGCAGATCTGTTTAAAAAAAAATACTACAAATGCTGGTGATTTTCCTCTTCTGGGGGTGCTTCTGTGCAGGAGAAACCCTGCGAGATGTTTGAGAATGTTTTGACATTAAGGTTTTAAAAACATCAACACACAAAGATTGACTCATGCCCTACTCCCATGGAGACTCCACCAGGCCTCTCGGGATGGTGATGCTCACAGACAATCCAATGATTTCAACATTCTGCGCTCCTCCACTTATGTAGGTCAGCCACAGCAAAGTGCATATTGATCTCTTAAGCTAAATGATATTGTGATATCTACTGCTTATTGAGAAGAAGGTGCCCTTCGCCTGTTTGGCTTTACCAGAGGAGACAGCAGAGGTCACATGTCTGTGTGGCTGTTCTTCTGCTGCTGTTTGCCCTTTTGTTTGTTAACCTGGTATGGCTCAGCTGTACAATACTGTAGATCTAACAATGCGTAAGGTGCTCATTATTATTTTAGAGGAGCTCCTTCCACAGTCATCGCTAGTGTAATGGAAAGATTACTTAAATAAAACTAAATGTCTAAATAAATAGACATTCATGGAGAGCTTTATGATAAAGGGAGCTTGGCGTTTTCTAATTTGATGCATGACAGGATGTAGTGAGTTGTAGATAAGGGTCTTTGAGTATGCTGTCTTAATTTGTGTGAGTGGGTGAATTGCCTTTTTCCTCTGCCACAATGTGTTTGTGGCTCTGGGTGCTAGCATGTGGTTGGCATCTTTCCCACTGCCCAGGATGGAATCCTTGGCACTGAAGGAGGGAGAGAAAACTTGGATTGAGCAAGCTGCCTGCTGGAGTTGGGTGGGTGGTCCAAAAATATGCAGTGTGAATTGGTCTTGAGAAAGCCATGCATTCACTCTTGTTCTAGGACAGAGGTAAACGCCGCACTTCCACCGCCATCACAGGCCGAGCTAGGGTGGCAGGGAATGATGTGCAGAGCAGCAGCATTTCTCACCCGCTTGTCATAAAGCCAGAGGAATGCGGGGATTGAGTTTCAGGCTTTTCACTTCTGTGCACATTGTGAGAGTCAAACTCTGACCAGTGCGGTTTCTCCTAACCCTCCCATCTCTCTCATCTCTCTGTCGACCTCTTTCTGCTGACTCAGCAGCGTTTCGTCAGTGACCTATAATGTGGTTTTGCGTGCTTTGTCTTTACTGCTTTCCGTGGGCATTGGAATCTCCTTAGCCAACCTGTGTTTTCAATCTGGACTAGAGTTTAGGTATAAAGCAGAAGTACTGTAACCAAATAACAACAGCACTTCAGCTGTTGGGCTTTTATATAATTGAGGAAATAATTAACAAGAATTTGCTGAACTAATCTGCTTCGATTATGATAAGTGTAAAGTAAAAATTGAAAGATTTATTTTTTGTTGTTGTTGAATGTAGAAGAGAGCTTGTGATGAGACCAAACAGCAGATGGGTTTGAGCATAGTCAAAAAATTTGTCTGACTGCTCAAATTATTTCAGCTCTCAATCTAAATCTACTACATGCGGAAGGAGAGAGTAGTAAAAATAAAGCAACACGTATGTTGAGTTTTTCCTCTGTGATGTTTCACTTATGAGTGTTTTTTTGTTTTTGTTTTGTTTTTTACACAAAACCATCTTTTTTTTCTAGATGTTAAGTTTAACAGGCTCACATCATGCAAATACTGACAGCGAGGCTGACAGCCTTAGAGATGTAAACTTAAGTCTTTGTTCAGAGTACTGAAAGTATGCATGCATACCACCATGCAAAAGTGTGGCTCTGACATTTGATTTTGGTAAACAGTGGAGTTTTACCACCTAAGATACAGACGAGAACAATTTTAGGCTAAAGAGATGCAACTTGCTTGTAGGATAAATGCCTGGTTTGGGTTAGCTGTTTGGTAACCTTAACCCATCCAATTCCTACGTCAAAAAACCAAGGTGCAGTTAAAGCCCACACACATCCTTAAAGGCCAGCTCTTATAGTGGCCTTAAGCTGGAACCTGGTTTTGTTTTTGCGAATTTTATAACATTTAAGTGCCTGTTTTTCACAAAAATCTCTAGTCCGGATTTAAGCAAAAAAAAAAAATAGTAATTGAAATTCACATGTGCAAGCATTCAAATGCTTAATAACTTAATAAAATGTTTTCTTTCCTGTCAGAACTGTCAGATATTTGTCGCTCGTGTTTGTATGTGAGTGTGCATGTGTTTGTTTGCATGTTAACGTGCTACCATTCATGCCTGAACTCTAGAGATTTGTGGTTTTGGCACCTGAAGATGTGGGCTGTCAAAACAAAACTCCCTCCCATCTCATCTGGCAGTGGAGTTCAAAACAAAGGCCCTCGCTGGAGAGGAGATTACACAGGAGAGGCTGAGCACTGATGCTACGCCGTGGAAGCCAACTGACAGTATCTTAATTTAACAACTCTTCTAGTGGGGAGAGCTTTCTTTGGTATTAAAAGCAGTGCTGACAGGAAATAATTTCGTATCCTCATAAACTGAATATTTAAATAATATATCACTAATGTTTGGAAAGTTGCCTGGCACTTCAACTTCTTTTTTTCTCATTCCATTTTTTTAAATCAAAAATGTACTTACTTTTTCTTTGGTTATTTAAGAAATTAACCAACAGAGACAAAAAAGACAAATGCCTCCAACAGTTTCACTCATGGCAGTCCATAAAGTCTTTCCTCAGAGATAAAAAGGCAATTATAGTAAACAAAATTCTAAAAGAAATAAAAATCAATTAAAGAAGAACTACATAACCCATGACAAACAGCTACTCTTGCTGTTCTCGGCTTGATTTAAACTATCCTAAACATTTGGAGTCTACAAAAATTTCCAAATGCTTTTATCTGTTAGTTTGTTATTCTTTCAGGTACAAGCTGGGCAACATTTATCTAGTGCACAATAGCCATGTGCACTAAAGGTATAAAACCATTATGCACTAGATAAATGCGCACTAATAAGGACTGAAAGGTATTGTTGGGTCTAGTTAAAATTCTTTTGAAGTCACAGAAAAAAACATTTTGGAATGAGGCCAAACGCAGTAAAACGCTACGTAGACATCGTCGACAAGACCTGCTGAAGTTCAAACTGGGCATCAGGATGGAGGAGGAGGGTGTTTTAAGTGACTTTGAACGTGGCATGGTTGTTGTTGCCAGATGGGCTGCGCTGAGTATTTCAGAAACTGCTGATCTACTGGTATTTTCCCCACACAACCATCTCTAGGGTTTACAACGAATGGTCTAAAAAGAGAAAAAATCCAGTGAGTGGCAGTTCTCTGGGTTAAAATGCTGCTTTGATGCCAGAGGTCAGTGGTGAATGGTCAGACTGCTTCAAGCTGATAGCAAGGCAGCAGTAACTCAACAACCACTGGTTACATGCAACCAAGATTTGCAGAAGAGCACCTCTGAACACACAAGTTGAACTGCAGGGGCAGAAAATCGCACCTACTAAAACTTCTAAGCTATTTTCATTTATAATCTTTTCAATTTAGATTTAATTTGTGCTTCAGTTCTTCAGAAAACATGACACCAGAGTTTAAGTGATCCAGATCTTCAGTCTTTTCAAGCCGTTTAGAGCCTAACATCCAATGTGTGCCCAATAAGGAATATGTAACCCCCCAGCAATCACAAGGCAAGTTTAAGGAACTTAAGCCCTGGCTTTTCTATTTGTCCATCTCTAAGCATCTCTATGTTTTGAAAAGTATGAATTACTGTTGTGTTAGATGATTGTGTGTGGGGGTTTTTTTTTCTTTCTTTTTTTTTTTTTGGCAAATTATGAAACCAGGAAGTGAAACTGTTGAGATCAAGAATCTTTTGTGTGGGTTTTTCCCCGCCACCTGGACACTAAGTTAGTGCATGACATTTACACAAGTTTGAGGATAACCATGCTTGCATTTGAAACCAGGACCTTCTTGCTGTGAGGCAGTGGTGCTACCAACTCAGCTACTACTGACTGCTTCCTGTTAGTAATTTCCACTGAGATAGTCAGTGTGTGCTTTGCCAAGTGTAGGTCAAATAGGTTAGGGTCTACTTGACCTGGCATATACAAGTGTTTCAGTGGGATACAGTGTAAATGGAAGGAATGGTGAGAGAGGAAGAGAAGGGTGCTTTGCGTAGGTCTTTAGTCTGTCTTGTCCAATTACATGTTCCACTATCAGAGCAGCAGCAGTTGTCTTAATCAGGTAATGCTGAGGTTTAAAGTCATCCCCCTAAACATGCTTCACAGATGATTACCGGGCTCATGCTTACAGTGTAGCGTGAAGCAGAAGACAGCATTTGGAACCGTTTCCCTATCCTTGCTACTGTCATAGAACTAAAAACTGAAGCACGTTTATTTAAGCCTTTTGCAGATTCATCAGTCTTTGTGTGTGTTTGCAGTGACTGTTAGCCTGTCACATTGTCTCAGTCTTTGGCTGAGAAAGTGACATAGTTGTGTCAGCTGATCTGCCCTCCCCTCCCCCCCCCCCCGCTAACATGGAGCCTTATCCTGATTCTGCTTCCACTGTACAGCTTCAGGCGCCATGGGAACTAATTCCTTACAAACTGTGACAACCAATAAAAGATGGCAGACCCACCCCCACGCACACACACACAGATATGCAGTCGATATATAGAGAAGTCACAAGACAAGTTCCAGATCATCCTAAAATTTGATACAATTGGCCACAGATTATTCTTTCTGTTCACACCCTTTCTCAACCTCGTGTTCCCGTGGCTCTTTTAGCTACACACACACATGTATCCATGTGCTTCCTCTTGTCACTGTGACTCACCTTTCACATCACACGTTATTAATGTCATTACGGTCGTTATACATTTGCGTTTACTCCCAGTGAGGTCACAGTTGAAGGTGCTAGCTGTTGCTATTTGAGCAACATATGTAAGTGCACCAAACACCGGGCTTCATCTGCACCAGTCTTTTGAATTATTAATGAGCGTATCTCTGTATATGCTGATCTCACTGATCACTGGATTAAAAATCACTGAATTTTTAGTCAAATAGTTTAGATAGCAGGCTCTTTCCTTCTCTCCCCTTTTGTGCTTGCTGCTTGTATTCTTTGTAGCAGTAAATGAAAATCTGTACAAGTTGTTCAGAATGATTATCGTCATCCTACGATGACACATTTATTTCCTGATAAGAATGGTATCCAATGGTGACAATGTCCCACTTCATAAGATATGAGGGGGGGACTCGGTGTTTAAATAAGTATGTGAATGCTCTTTGCGTTTGCGTTTGCGGTCACTAGATCTCAACCCAACACCTCAGGCTGATTCTGTTTAGCTAGCACTCGCCATCAGCATCATCATCATCATCACAACTATTCAAGATCGTAGGAAATCTCAGTTTGGCAAAATGCTGTACACCTTGCAGTTTCTCCTTTGCCTTTCTTTTTACCACAGCGTCTTGACCATATCTTGACATCACAATGGCTTAAAGGACTTAACGGCCAGGTATTTCCATGAGGATAGGCATCAACCTTTTTTGTTTATTTTTATTTTTATTTTTTAATTAAATTGATGGCCATTAGTGCCCTATTCAGAAGGCACATAGCTATAGCTCCATTGGTGCTTAACCCTTGTGTGACCTGGCTCTTATGGTCATGAACTATCTACCCTTTGTCCAATGAAAACCTGATTGGCTGGCTTTGTAGCATTGTTTAGCCCAGCCTCAATGACAAAGTCTTTGACTCAAAATGAACAGTAAGCAGTAAGGGATTGCAACTACTAAGTTTTGGCTTTAGATAACGGCATCAACCAGAGCAAAAATGTTACCAATCAAAATTGCTTTGGTGTGGGGTACCCAGTTTTGGCTTTAGAAATTTCTGCCCTCTGAGTATAATGGAACTTGATGGCACTTGCCTTGTGGTACTCAATGTGCCAAAAAAATACATTTGTCACTTAACAGCAATGTCTTTCCAGGAATCATGACCCGGTTCCTACAAACTAAGGCTATGAACTAAGGCTTGTCTGAGGTCTGATATATCTCTGAGTACAATAGTTTTCAAACTGTGCAATGTTCAATAGTCTGTCTTGCTGTTAAGGTTCAACAATACAATATTATCATGATACTGCTGAAAAAAAGCAACATGGACACTAAAACCTGTTATAAATGTTACCGTAAGACAGAGTCAGACTGCTGTCAGTCTGCGATTAAATGGGATCAAGTTGGCAATTACATGCAATCTGTTTCTGATAGTACAGAAACTGTGACAAGTTGTCGATAATCATATATCTGTTGCTGTGTGCATAGACAGCAGATTATTTACGGATGAGAAGTAAAAAAGAGCCGCCAGGTGCTAAAAAAATAAACCTTAGACTCAAACGTTAGAATAGGCTTTTCCCCGCAGCACGCCATGTAATAAATACTCAAAAAGAAAACGGCGGCCGTTACAACTTATGTCTAAAAATGTATAGTTTCATGCATCGGTTAAAACACTCGACTCCAGGTACACGATGCGCAGCTGGAAACACTTCCCGCAAGTCGAGCTGCCCGAGATTACAGAAAATGTTACATTTTTGTGATTTATATTGTTGTCGGGACGATAGAATTGTTATATCGGGATATGAGATTTTGTTCATATCGCACAGCCCTAAGTGGGCACCAAAAATCAAGGAACACACTAACAATAACAATATCTATTTATTTTATTCCTGTACTCTTCATTTTTCTGCCGTAATGATTTCCCAACCCCAGGACTAATAAAGGGAATTTTATCTCGTCTTATCTTATCTTGTCAATTAGCACCGCACTTATCTACATGGATAATGAGCACTACAAGCCAAATGTAAAGTACACCATAACTGGCTCCTTAGAAATGCTGATTAGGTCTTGAATAGCATATCTGAAGAGCCTGTGGCAGAGTATGCATCACAGCAGAGCAAACTAATGTCAGGATATAACACAGCGGTAACATGCTGCCTCTCTAGTAAGCCCCTCTTCCAGTGTGGTCGACTCCCAACTTCACTAACTAAAAATGTAGTGGGTGATTGTAGTCCCTGATTTAGTGAGATCCACATAGCAGCATCAGCTCTCCATCTGATGTGTCATATCAGAGAGTGGAGTGCAAGTCTCACGCACACATTTGATTCCACCTTATAGCTGTGTAAACCTGGAAGTAAACGCTATTGATAAAATAGTAGTTCATAGTTCCCTCATAGTTTGTAGCTTCTCTTTCATTCAGCTGGGATTTTTGCTGCGTATAATGAAACTGTCTTTTATCAGTTAACTGTTTAATTGGCTGAAGTCTGTTTAAGGGGAACCTGAACTTCTGACCTCATGATCTTTGACCTCTTTCTAAATGCCAACAGATGGTTGGACTGAGGCCATACAGAGCGCAGTGACAGGTTTTGAGGTTTGTGTGACCAGCACTGTTAGTGAGTCTGCAACTTTGTGACTTCTAGTACTGAGGTTTTGTGGCCTTTTTAGTAGCAAGCGTCTTTTGTGTGTCTGTGTCTTACTGGATAAATGTTAGTACATAACTCAGTTAATGTTGCGGCTTAAGCACAGTGGTAGCTTGGCTTGACAGTGTTGTGTGTGTGTGTGTGTGTGTTTGGTTTTTTGTTGTTGTTGTTTTTGCAATCACAACATGAAGGTTCCATGGATCTAAAGGGACGCCGCCTTTTTCTTAGGGGCAGCTCTGCTCAGTTTTAATTACATAATTTGTATGCTTGTGTCTTGCATATTTCTGCTATGACTCTTGATCCTAGTCTGCGATGACACCGGTAATGTCACCACCGGGTTCCCTGTGTCACAGGAACTATTGATATTGTTAGATGAGATTGGAGAGATGCTACCTGCCAGTTAAAGTGATGTAATGGGAAGGATGCTTCAGCATTACTCGTAACCCACCCTTTTCCCCCCTGTGGTGCATCATAGCAATAACTCCTCATGATCCAAACAACAGATCCGTGAGATCCATTTTATTTTTGATTATAGCTTCTGACATGTATTGATCCAGTTGAGCATGTACAGAATATTAATGTTAAAGCAACTCTATAGTGTTTTCGCGCTCAGCCCACAGATTAAGGGTTTTTTGTGAGTTCGCATGTGATCGCATTAGTGAAAATTCCTCCAGAGGATGAAAACTAAGAGCCACTAGAAAGAGGAAATGAAAGGTGGAGCTGATAAATACAGTAATACTGACATTTTTCTTTAAATGAAATTGACTGTAGCAGTTTTTCCAGACATGTGAGCTAATTCGTGCAGATTGACAGTAATTGTTAATTTATTTTTGTCTTTAAAGTATTTGGTAACCCTTCCCTGACTCCTCTTAGATGCCAGGTATTGAAGTGTGTCGTGTGCAGCAGTTGAGAATGCCAAATATCACCTTTCCACATGGCTTCTAGCCGTGCAGTTGTGTAGCGTTCACGAGAGGAATCAGTTTACTCTTATGTCAGCACATGACATCACATGAGTGAATTCCTTCGGCTGACTCACTTGGCACCTTCATGCAGAAGGACGACTGCGTGAGGCTACTGAAGCCTTTCATTTACTCCCCACCCCCCCACCCCCCAGTGTAGCCAAATAACTTGGCAGAGTCCTTTTTAAAGTTACCATTGCATTTTATAATTACCCAAGTGGGAATATCATTTAAAATTGAAACCTTTTTTTCTGGATCTAATTAATTGTATGCCATGATTAAAAAGGTGCTCACTGTCTTCCACGATGTAATAGGCTTCACAATCCCCAAGGATATTATAAGACTGCAGACGACTAACTTGCAGTTTCACACTAACTTAATGTAAACTGTTAATGCTACAGTTGCAAGAAAATAAGGCCAGGCTTTCTGCTTCGTGATATGTCTTCACTTTACAACATGCAGATGTTGCATTATTGACTTAGAACATGTTCTAATATACCACAGTTACAGATTTAATTTATTTTTGTCCTGAGTTGTGCTGATTCACACTGTGGACTGTGGACCCCAATTCTGCTGTTATTTCTTTCATCAGGGAGAAGTGGATGATGCATAAAGGTTTCCTAGCATTAACGTCTTGCAGCAATGGCCTGAGGGACTCTCTGGACTGAAGCCAAGGTGAGAAGCAAAGCCAAAGCCAATTCTTGTTTAACGCAACTCTGCTGTGCAACATGGCAAATAAGCACTCCTCTCCAAACACAGAGAGACCAGATGTACTGATGATGCAAGGCTCAAACCTTCTTTTTTTTTCTTCAATCCTTAATAAGTTATGGGGGGGGGAGTTTAGATTTGTCTTCAAGCTTGTCTGAAAACAATCTTGCATGTCTTCTTCAGCACCTTGTTCATGTGTTCTATTATCTCCAGCTTCTTAGATCAGTTTTGTAGTTTTAAGAGAGGAGCAGCTACACAGTGAAGATTTTCGTTACAGGTTAGAGCTCCCTTTGGAGGGATCAGTCTGCCTGATGCAGATATTACTGGGAGATCGAGGCCTTCTTAACCGTCTCTCCTGATCTACCACAGCTCTTGCCTGGCCCCTTTCTTTGTGTTTAACCCTTTAAGACCTAGCATAGAACCAAGTCCGCCAGAGCTTACTTTATATTTTTACATGCTGTAGTGCCATTTTTTGGGAGCATTTCAAGTTGCTATACATCAATACAACCATTATAGCCCAATTTTAATTATATGTATGCATTAAGTCCATAGTAACTACATAAATTGCAAAAAAGTGCAATAAACTATAAAAAAATTGAAAATCGTTTTTGTTTTTTTACATATACTTCTACTTGGAGAAATTTAATGGGTTTATCCCTCAAAACTTTAAATACAAAAAAGTTGCAAAAAATAGTTTACAACAACAGGAAATTTATTTTGAGTGTCTTCATAGTTTTATTTTTGAGATACACCAATTATTAAATACTGCAGAAAAAACAAACCTATGATGCAAATTTGCAAAAAAACAGCATGTGCATCAAAATAAACTATTTAAAGCAGTGCAATTTGAGTTCTAAGCATCCCAGAAACTATTCAGAAAAGCATAAAGTCAAACATAACTTTTAAAAACATCAGTATGGGCTTTTAAGGCCTACAAGTAAAAAAAACCACATTTTCCGTGAAAATGACGTCACTTCCAGTTTCGGGCAGGTCATGTCGGACATGCGATCGTTCGCGCTGACGTCTATTTCAATGTAGGAAGTTTTACGAACAGCTGATCGGATCGGCAAAGCGTGTTTCTGGAATATTATGTTTTTGTTCCTGCAAGCACTTTTTATGCAATTTTTGCAAAGCTATATGTGGAAGGAAACCGTGACCTAGGACAAGCTGATGGCATAAGATGTAAGTACAACTCCTCCGGTTTCATATGCAAAAAAAACTATTGCACTAGCTTACATGGTTCCGGTTCTATGTGGGATTTAAAAATAGTTCTGCAAAACGGAGCGTGCCCGCTCCGACCGGCTTTAAAGGCTTAACAGTGTCCAGATTCAGCTGTTCTTGCAAGTGAGAGACCTTTTCAACCATTTTGTGTGTGAGGGGAGAGAATGTTGATGTTGATGAGGTCCGCCCCGAGTTCCTGAAGGCTCTGGACGTTGTAGGGCTGTCCTGGTTGACACGCCTCTGCAATGTTGCGTGGAGATCAGGGGCAGTACCTGTGGACTGGCAGACCGGGGTGGTGGTCCCCATCTTTAAGAAGTGGGACCGGAGGGTGTGTTCCAACTACAGGGGGATCACACTCCTCAGCCTCCCTGGGAAAGTCTATGCCAGGGTGCTGGAAAGGAGAGTTCGTCCATTAGTCGAACCTCGGATACAGGAGGAACAATGCGGTTTTCGTCCTGGTCGCGGAACACTGGACCAGCTCTTTATCCTCTCCAGGATACTTGAGGGTGCATGGGAGTTTGCCCAACCAGTCTACATGTGTTTTGTGGACTTGGAGAAGGCATTCGCCTGTGTCCCTCGGGGTGTCCTGTGGGAGGTGTTGCGGGAATATGGAGTGTCTGGCCCATTGCTACGGGCCATTCGATCCCTATACAACCGTTGCAAGAGCTTGGTTCGCATTGCCGGCAATAAGTCGGACTCGTTCCCGGTGGGTGATGGGCTCCGCCAGGGCTGCCCTTTGTCTCCGGTTCTGTTCATAATTTTTATGGACAGAATTTCTAGGCGCAGCCAAGTGGCGGAGGGCTTTCGCTTTGGTGGCCTCAGAATCTCATCTCTGATTTTTGCAGATGATGTGGTTCTGTTGGCTTCATCGGGTGAGGGCCTCCAGCTCGCACTGGAACGGTTCGCAGCCGAGTGTGAAGCAGCGGGAATGAGGATCAGCACCTCCAAATCTGAGGCCATGATTCTCAGCCGGAAAAGGGTGGAGTGCCCACTCCGGGTCGGGGATGTGTTCCTGCCCCAAGTGGAGGAGTTCAAGTATCTCGGGGTCTTGTTCGCGAGTGATGGGAGAAGGGAGCCGGAGATCGACAGACGGATTGGGGCTGCAGCTGCAGTAATGCGGACACTGCACCGGTCCGTCGTGGTGAAGAGGGAGCTGAGTGTAAAAGCGAAGCTCTCAATTTACCGGTCTGTCTACGTCCCTACCCTCACCTATGGCCACGAGCTGTGGGTAGTGACCGAAAGAACGAGATCGCAGATACAAGCGGCAGAAATGAGCTTCCTCCGAAGGGTGGCTGGCCTCTCCCTTAGAGATGGGGTGAGAAGTTCGGCCATCCGGGAGGGGCTCAGAGTAGAGCAGCTGCTGCTCCACATCGAAAGGAGCCAGCTGAGGTGGTTCGGGCATCTGACAAGGATGCCCCCTGGGCGCCTCCTGGGTGAGGTGTTCCAGGCATGTCCCACCGGGAGGAGGCCCCGGGGCAGACCCAGGACACGCTGGAGAGATTATATCTCTCGGCTGGCCTGGGAACGCCCTGGTATTCCCCCGGATAAGCTGGAGGAGGTGGCTGGGGAGAGGGAGGTCTGGGCCTCTTTGCTTAGGCTGCTGCCCCCGCGACCCGGCCCCGGATAAAGCGGATGAAGATGGATGGATGGATGGATGGATGGGAAAGAATGTTTTACTCTTGGAACCAGTACTACTACTACTAAGTTTCTGTTATTTTAAAGGTTACATTTCAGTTGGGGCCTGGGATTATTGTATTGCTCACTGTTCTTACACCATTTTCTGAGGGGATTCATCATCATAATAGTTTGCATAAGATGGCATGGTTTTGGTTGCTGTTGCTAAAACTGGATTTTCTTCTTCATGTTCTGAGTTTTGTTGTATTTTTGATGCAGCCTGCACTTGTTTAACGTAGCTACACTCTAAGTGTGTCTGTGTGGCTTGAATGCGCTGCCACGTGCTGATCCACAGTGGCACAGTGAATATTTAAAAAAAAAAAAAAAAGATGGTATGCAGTTCTCAGCACCGCACAGTACAGTTGCAAAATAAAGTTTGAGCTGTTGGAGTGCTCTGTTTTGTTCTCATCTACATCCAAGTCATAGTTTTAGACACACAATCAGACTAAACTATTAACATGAAACTCTAACTTTAGTAACTCCTTTCCTGCAGATACTTATTGCACAATTATTAGGAGGAATTTTAGACTGTTCCTGTTCCTTTTATACTTGAGTATTTGAGTGTTTTGTTTTGGGGTTGTTGTTTTTTTTGTTTGTTTGTGTGTTTTTTTTTATTTTTATTGAATAGACCTTTCTGTCTTGCCAAAGCATCTTAGTTCAGTTAAGGTCAGTACTCTTCAATTCGGCCTTTCAAAAACCTGAATTTTATCCTTTTTAAACTTGTTCCACTCCTATGACAATGATGACTACATGACTTGTAGACATTCTTGGTGTCTTTTTTACTTCATGAATGCCAAAGTAATTAGAAATGCTTTTCTAACCTTTCTTAAATTTTATGCCACTTCCTCTGAGATCATTTGAAAATTCTGAGCGGTTGGTGGGAATTGTGCCTCAATCTTAAGACATGACATAAAAAATGGCTTAATCTAGAGGGAGGGGAACCTTCTGCAAGTCACACTTTCAGTAGCATCTCCTTGATTGGAACACCTGACTCTAGGGGGATTCATTAAAACAGAGATTTACGCACTTTCAGTACTTTCATCAGTGCATTTCTACAGTTGTGGTTTAGATGAAGATCAGGCTACATTTTATTGACCTTTGTAGAAACCGTGGTAATTCCTTTAGTACTGCCATATACAGCTGCAAGTAAATAATCAAGCAACTGATACTTCAAAGATCAGCTCATAGTTTCCCTACTTCCAGCTTCTTCCGTAATCGGATTTGTGCAGTGATATCTGAATCTCCTTTCTGGCATTGCTGTCAGCCACAGATGAATTGTTGACTGGATTGTTGTGGGGAGTCGCTTACTTATACCAGTTAATCAATTTCACCATCCCTCGATAGCTGACACTTCACTTCACCTATCTGACCAATCTTGTGTGTTTCTCGGACAGCCAGAAGCCAGCACTCTGTGCTTATTATACCGACAGACCTCTGCTTCGCATCCTGCGACATCCTGAAGTGACTGCCAGCGTTAAAAGATTGATGAGCGTGATCAGCTTTCAGTAAATGGGGACTGGGCTCTTGGTTGCACTCGGGCACTTTAGAGCCATTACCTTGCAGTGATTCTAGAGCGGACAAATGCTTGAGTGGGACTTGGTAGCAGGCAAATATCCTACCTCTCTGTTGATTTAATCAGCAGTGGTCTGTTTGTGTGTTTGTGTCTAATTTTTTGGACACATGTAATTTGAATAAAGAATTTACTTTGTTTACTGGCTAACCCTCATAACAATGGTTGTTTAAATGTCATGGTAAGCGTATAGGTGGGTAAGTGATTATGTTTTTGAGGAGAGAACTGAAAGTTAACCTTTGTTGCAGATTTGAACCACTCATTTGAACCACTAAACACAAGCCATTACACTCTGCAAACCTTCTCTTAAATGGGGAAAAAACAAAACAAAAGCCAAGACAAAACAAAACGTGCTGTGTTGCTGTCCCCTCTGTTCATTTACTGACTCTGAATTATTGTAATCACAGTTCACCATTGATTCCTCTACATCAGGGGTGCTCACACTTTTTCCGCATGTGAGCTACTTATAAAATGACCAAGTCAACATGATCTACCCACTACAAAAATCCAAAACATATACTTATTTATAAATATATTGAGGATTCTTTATATCTACAATGTATATACATGCATAACCGCAATATCCAATATTTCACAACACAATTAACAATGTAAATTTTTTGTCATTACCTGAGTTTACTCTGATGACTTGCACTGAATTGAATCAGCCAGGGATGCATAGTCCGGAGAGTAGCTGCTGACGGCCAGCCTCAAACACACTTCCAAATGTTCATCAGTCATGGTGGAACGGTACTTGGACTTAATGATGTTCATGTGGGAAAATGATGACTCACATAAATAAGTGGAGCCGAATAATGCAGTCAAAGAGGCAGCACATTTCCTCATGTTGGGGTACTTTACTTCTGTGAGTAAGTTCCAGAACTGTCCATGATCTCTGGACTTCAGCTCAATGTCGGCTTGTAGTGTCAAAATCTCATCTTCCACTGCAGAAGAGTTCAGGTGAAATAGTTTTGCAATTTTTGATGCGAGTGAATCGACATCAGCATCTTCCCGAAAAGGATAGCACATGAAGGTAGCGACTGGCTCGAGCAAAGAAAAGTCTTGAAAGCGTTTGTCAAACTCTGACAGACAATTGTCAATCTGCTCTGTGTAGCGTGCACTGTCAAGTTGCAAACAGGCCATCCCTTGCATCTCCAGCTCTGACGCCAGGTTTTGAAAGTTTATCAAATCATGGCGCTGCAGCTTTAAAGAGAGATGTTGCATCTTTCGTTTGAAAGCATTAACTGAGCTGATCATGTTGATCACTGTTTTGTCTTTTCCTTGCAGCTGTAGATTAAGGTCATTCAACATGTTTGTCAGATCGGTTAAAAATGCCAAGTCTAACAGCCACTGACCGTCATTAAGTTGCATGTATTCTGCTTGTCCAGCTACACGGAAAAACTCCTTAATCTCCGGACAGAGCTCTCGAAATCTTTGCAGGAATTTCCCTCGACTAAGCCACCTCACGTCAGTGTGTAGCAACAACTCAGAGTGGTCGCAGTCAGCCTTCTCCAGATGTGCACGAAATAACCGTCTTTGAAGAGATCTGGCGCGAATAGAACAGGCGATCTTTGTTGCAACATTCATGATCTCCTTCATGTTGAGCATTTTAGCTCATAACGCTTGTTGGTGGATTATGCAATGGTAATTTAGGAAGTCCGGGAAAGCATCGTCCTGCCTGCACTTGGCAATAAATCCATTCAAGCGGCCAACCATTGCGGGTGCTCCATCTGTGGTAATAGACACCAATTTGTACACTGGGAGCTGGGTTTTCTCGATAAAGTTTTTGAACGACTGAAATATGTCCTCTCCTCGCGTCTGTTCTTTCATGGGCAGGACTGTTAATAGCTCTTCTTTTGCAGTGATATCAGTAAACACCATACGAATGAAAATGCACACCTGGGCTGTGTCACTCACGTCCGTAGATTCGTCCAACTGCAGTGAGAAACACTGGCAATCTCCGATGTCCTTCCAAAGTTGCTGGGTTAAATCCTCCGCCATGGCTTCACAGCGCCGTGTAACTGTACTTCTTGACAGCTGGAGAGCTTTGATCGAAGATGTTATTTCTGCCTTATTTTTAAAGTCTCGGAACAATGAGTCAGCTGCTTCAACGAATGCCTCTTTTACCATCTCTCCATCTTGAAAAGACTTCTTGTTTTTAACGATGATGTGACTCACCCGGAACGATGCTTCGGTGGCGGCTTTCGCTTTTGAAGTTTGTTGTGTGAAAAATGACTGCTGTCCGGACAACTGGGATTTTAGTTCCTTCACCTTTTTCTTTCTTAGCTCGCTTTTCGGCGGGAATGTAGTGTCGTATTTTCCGTGAACAGTTCGAAAATGCCGCTCCACATTTCCCTTCTTTGGCATTGCGATGGCAGCCTGGCAGATGAGGCAAACGCACTTCGAAAATGACATCGTGAAAAAAAAGTCTTCCTCCCATTCCGTATGAAAGTGATACGTTTTTGTCTTCTTACTTGGTCCAGCTCCCTCACTCATTTTTAACCCTTTCTTAGGTTTAGAAAAAACCGAGAGCTAAAAACTCGCTGACTAGCTTGTCAGTTTTACTACACTTCGCGCCGCTGTTTGCACATGCGCAGCGACCTAAGCGTCAGAAAAAAATCCGATGTCATCTGACTGGCTTCCCTGTATCAATCAAGTGACGGGATGGATGATAGGCTGGCATCTATTTTTTTTAATGCCATGCGATCTACCAATACTACCTTTGCGATCGACTGGTCGATCGCGATCGACGTATTGAGCACCCCTGCTCTACATGGAATATATCTACAGGGAAATACCCATCACTCAAGCGCCATTGTCATATTGCTCCAAAACACTAAATCCATCACCACATACATCCCTCCATCTCTTTTTGCCTCTTTCTCAGCCCAAGCCTAATATCACATCTGGTTTAAGGTAATAGCAGCTGTCAGCAGTTCACTGCAGACCCCACCCCACTGGGTATTTTGCTGATATTTATATTGTTTTTAAGACAAACGCATTTGTCTTTAATACCATCTTACATGATCCCGTCATGTTTCTTTGTGTTTTGGCACTCTCTGCACATCTTTTCACCCATCGCAAATATCGAGAGCATAAAATGAGAAGCCACGAGTCCTCTGTGCCCCTCCCCTTTCACTATTTCCCCTTCAGTTTGTGGGAAATAAATGGACCATGTTGCAGCGCTCCAGAAGCAGTCTTTATTGGTGCACTCTTGCTCTCCGTTTCTCTCTCAGGGGGCCTGTTGAACCAAGGAGCCAACTGAGGAGAGATTACACACCAGCGAGACAATGTTCAGTGCCCCACAGAGGCTTTGCACTTTCTGGAAGGGCTCTCATTATTATAGTGCAGGAGACTTCAAACGATTCCCCAGTAGCTTTTGATGCAGTTTGATGCATAGTCATGCCCAGCTCTCTGAGCTCCAGAATCACTGGGTGTGTCTCTATAATCAAAGCCCTGCTAACCCACATGATTACAGGAATGGCACACTGGCACATACCCTCTCCTCTTGGCAATCAGACACAGTCCCCCCCCCCCCCCCCCCCCCCCCCCCCCCCCGCGTTGCATCCCTTTCCCCCATCATTATAGTATGACTAGAATGGGTGATTCAGTGTTTTTTAAAGGCCCCCTTTGGTGGCACACATTAAACCTGGTTCACCTTTTGTGGGTATATGAGCTGTATACTGTTAAGAGTATTACAAACCCATTTAAGGTAGCAGAAACCGTTGCATTGTTAACGGTTTGGAAATACAGCTAAAAACATCAGGGTAGGGCTGGGCGATATGGCCCAAAATTCATATCTGGATATTCTTTAGTTGGATGGCGATATACGATATATATCGCGATTATTATATATATTTTTTTAAAGCCATAAAGTAAGAGCAAAAAGAGTTCTTAGTCATGCTGTGTCCCAGATCTCACACGGGCACTTTTATTATCATAGAGCGTAGATGTACATAAAAAAATTACTCAAATAAATTATCAGCATTTATTAAACAATAATGCTCCATAAATAAAATAAAACAATGTTGGTTTTGTGCATAACAAAAAGCTCGCAATTGTGCAGTCAAAATGTAAACTAAAAGACGCTGAGCATAATAACAAAGACAGATTTTGCAGCTGCTCTGTTCCCAAGTTCTACTGAGTGACTGACACCCTGACAGCAGTTATGGCGTTAACGTCATTTTAACGAGATTAACGCTGACAGCACTAAAATCGTAATCTCCAAATGTTTTCTTTTTACCGACCAGCTCCTCTTTGATAGCTGCCGTGTCCATCTTGTCGTTGCCTGCAGGGGAAGCGATGGGGGAGGGGAAGTTGTGTTCAGTGAAGGAGAAAGGCGAGGCAGAGTAACATTATATAAACGATATTGTCACATAAAAATATATTGATATATTTATGTCTGTGAAGGTTCTCAGTCATCCAGGTCATCGTAGTCTAAGGAGCTTTGAAAGAAAAGCGTCTGGACTTCTTTGAGTTGCTTGAAGACGTTTCACCTCTCATCCGAGAAGCTTCTTCAGTTCTAAGGTCAAATGGTGGGGAGTCCCAGATTTAAACCCAGTGGGAGTATCCCCCCCCCCCAAATCTTTGGGGGGGAACTCCCAAGTGAAACGTCTTCAAGCAACTCAAATAAGTCCAGACGCTTTTCTTTCCAAGCTCCTTAGACATTGATATATTTAAAAACGCAATATATCGCCCAGCCCTACTTCAGGGTGTTGTAAATGTTTATAAAGTCCTATCTGAATTAAAATGCTCTTTCCCAGCCTCTCTGTGTGCATGAATGAAAGTTCAATTATTAAAATTGCTCAAAAGATTTCTCACATATTACCCCATAAAGGTGGAGATACTGCACATTAATCTATTCATCTTACTGTTTCCCAGCTGAGTCGCTGCAGAGCAAATTCCTCTGCTTCTGTGTATTCTTTAAGTGAAGTGTTTTGTATTGTGCCATTCTCTCCTCACAGATGCAGATAAATTCTGTTTTGTGCTGTGGATGTGCTCATTGCCATCTAATAGTGTATGTCATGTAAAGGTTGAAGCAGCTGAGTTTGATCAGAGGAAAGATGGTTGCCTCAAGCAGCAGAGGCAACCTTAGCAGCAGCCCCTCGTTGTCTCTTCAGTCCATCCTCGCCAGACTGGTTGGCTCCAGGTCCGTTGTGGAGAGTCTGCACTTAGGTGACACCTAAGATATAAGCAATGACACTCACCTATGAGCACCTCCCTCAAGTGCACAGAGTACTTTCAAAGTCAATTGATTTCTCCAGCTTTTTGCTTGCATTTGTTTTTTGGTTTATTTTTATTTACACTTTGGTGTTTTAATACGCTGGGAAGCATTACATATTTGCATTTCTGTCTAAGTTCTGACAAAATCAATAATTCTGATTAAAACTGATCGGATACTTTTATTGGAAAGTCATCAATGTTGTGTTGCTATGCTAGTGGGTGTGGCTGTTACAGAGGTTTAATTACCTGACCTTTAATTCAGCCTTGTGAATCAGCCACACAGATGCGCTAAAGATGTAAAACTGTAATGAAGTGTCAATTTGGGGCAGTGGGTAAGTGTTTACTGCACTTACATGAGCTGAGACCTAACAGCTTTCAAGTTGTGGAAAATCTGCATGGAAACGTGTGTTAGAGGACCTCAGTGACCACAGGATAATTTCCAAGTGCATTATTATGCAGGCATTATAGTTTCCACGGCCAGTGTGTGATGGCCGGCTTGTGTACGAGTGACGTTCTGTAATCAGATGGTACATGCAAGGCTGTCTGCAGGCGACCACATGCCAGAGGGTTTGTGAAAGACACTAGACCACAACACGTGCAGCAACTACTGCATGTGCCCTTGAGGAGAATTTCTCAAAGTGGATTTGAAAAGTATAGAACAGGAATGGCTGCATTTTCATGTTATATGGAATTGTACTTTCCCATTGATTTTTTTTTCCCCCTCCTCTCTCTCTCCTCCCAGCCCGCTGCAGCCAGCTGTAAAGTATGTAAAAGACATCCCCCTTTTAAACAAATTGATTCCAGATAGTCTCTTACAGTCTACAGGCTAATGTTTGTCATGGTTGCATGGTCTTCCTCATGATATAAAAAAACAAACAAACAAAACTGACTTGCTTACTACCATAGTTACTACTACACTCCCCATGATGCGGTATTGTTTGGCTTGTTTGAAAACTGATATAGTTAATCACAATGAGAAAAGTGAAAGACATTATACATGAAGTGGCAACCGTGGCGCTGGGGGTTGGGAAGCGCATCTGTAACCGGCAGGTCGCCGGTTCGATCCCTGGGCTCTCTGTCCTGGTCAAGACACTTTACCCTACCGCCTACTGGTGTTGGCCAGAGGGGCCGATGGCACAATATTGACATTTATTTTTTTACTATGTACTTTTTTTTTTTTTTTTTTTTTCTGTCAGTCTGCCCCAGGGCAGCTGTGGCTACAGCTTGCCTCCACCAGTCTGTGAATGTGAGAGTGAATGAATAATGGAATTGTGAAGCGCTTTGGGTGCCTTGAAAAGCGCTATATAAATCCAATCCATTATTATGAAGTGTATAATGAAAAATTGGTATAAAAGGTTGTGTTAATCCAGTTGACTGACATGTTAAAGAGGATTTCATGATCTAATTTTGATTATGATCCATGCCTTATAGTTGACAAATGTCAAGAGCAACAACAAAAAAAAAGCATAAAATGACATTGTATAGCAAAGCAATTTTTTTTTTTAATGAGATTTAGATTATGTCTTATTGTTATGAACCATTATGAAGTGCTATAGGTACATAAACTACAAATAGATGGTTTTAACCCATTGGTAGGAGGCCGCTAGGCAACATAATGACATCATAATTAGATGTGGGAATCACCAGAATGTTAATGTAACATGGAGTTGGTCTGCCATCAGTCTGCAACTGAATGGGGTCAAGTTGGCAATTACATGCAACTTGGAAATGTATCTGATAATATAATAATTAGCTGTGATAACCCATCAAAAACGCATATCTGTTGCTGTCTACATACATAGGAATTCACATTTAATTATTACATTTGTGCTCATCAGCCTTCCCGTTCTATAGGAATATGACCAGAATACAGCCAGCAACCAGTTGTCTACATTTATAAATCAGTATTATTTGCAAACCTGTGGCCATCTCTCTGAGTGCAGTGGCAGTCAGTCCAAGTCATGCCGCGACTCTTTGCAGAAAGATTGCACAGGTTGCCTGGTAGGAGTCAATCGTTGCAACGCGAATACACATTTAGTCAACACAGCTCGTAGTCATTGGCAAAATGTGGGGGGAAAAAAAATCAGTACACTGACCAGGCAGCCATGAATTTTTGTTTGGTGGATGCAAGGAAATTGCTGATGAATTTTTACTCATTAACTTGCTCTGAATTAGGAGGTGTCTTTTTTGGTTTTGTGGGGTTGATTTTAATGTCAAGCCCTCTTGTTGCTACTATTCCCTGACTATTTTCATTTATTTAATGAAATACCAATATTTGGTGTCTGTGTATTGTTACAGTATCGCTATGTAAAATTCCACAACACTATTTTGTTTTTTATTTGTTGATTCTCATACATGTGTGCTAATTTGATTGTGCAACTCCTAATTGCGTAGGAAGAGTTCATGGAGAGGCCCAAATTTTGTGTATGGGCACACTTCTCTTTTCAATTTCACTTTCTTACTCCAGTGGACATGTGGTATGACCAGCTGAGGTACTATCCGTCAGTTCTGTAGCTCTTTTGGCTTGTGAAGAATATTTGTTTAGAAGTGGCCCGGCTCTCTTTTATTGTGACTGTGCGAATCTTGGCAAAACCTGCTTGGTCTTACACAGATGTCACACTGTGTATGACTAACATAAGGTAGCTTGTAATGAGTGATGGACCATATGTCTCAACTTACAGCACTAATGAACTAAATGAGCTGACAGCTTGATGAACTGAACATTTGATAGATGCCTTCCAGAATATGCCAATCACTCCCCTACATAATGAGGTTACTCTCTTATGCGGTCATTAATCTGTGTTGAGTCTCATCAGCCCTGTTATTGCAGAGTTTAACATAGCCTGCATTAAAATATCATTTAGTCCAATTAAATTGTTTTGAATTGCACTTCTCCCCTCGTGCTACTACCTAGTCTGCTACAAGCAAAATGCAAGTATGGTGGTAAATTATTTATTTATGTATTTATTTATTTTTTTAATTGAATAAAGCATATGCATATGGGAAGTCGGTAAGGATCACGGCAGAGTCGTTAGGCATAGCCATCCCTGCATTTGGAACTATAACTGTGATGTTCTGTGTTACCTCTGAGATCTCTGTCATCATAATTGTGTACATCACTTCAGGTCTGGGGGATGGGGATAAGAATTTATCATGCCAGAGACACACTTGGGGAGCATGCCACTATTCTCTTCCTTCATACCTACTGTGTCCAAGAGCATTTAAGCTTTGAGGAGCTCTTCCCGAGGGGGTGATGTTGATAATTAAGTCAAATCTTAGCTCCCGTATAGTAAGTACGAACACCAGTGCCCAGCTGTTTATAGCTGCCCTGGGAACCAGCGCATTTTCCAGGATTAGAAATCCTTTCCTAGTTTGCCCATGTGAAGATCAGAGCCCTCCCCCAGCAACAAAAATGGCCTACCAGCCTGCTTGCCAGGGTGTCTGGCTGTCTGTATTGGTGTCATTGAGACGTGCCTTCTACATCCAGTCTCTCTTATTTGTCTCAACGTACAATGACCCATCATTACTGCCATGTCAAGGAGACGGAAGCAACCAATCATATCTGGCCTCGCGGGGCTGGTGGAGCCAATCAGGTCTAGAATTCCCATGGTAACTTGTGCCTGAAAGCCAGGGCACAGCCAATCGGAGCAGAGAGTGCCACTTAGCTATTAGGGTTTAATTGCCTGTTTCCGTTGTCATTAATAAAAGTTGTAACCTCTCTTTTTAGAGACTGTTATACATTCAGTGAACAGCACAGTGCCTCGGCATGAAAGCAGCCTAATGGCATTTGAAAGAGCGTAACACAAGGGCACATGCACAGTGACGTTTGTGTATCATGCTCTGTTCATTCACTGTACAGGCCAACAACAGTGCTCAAGTCGCTTGTCAACCGAATGTCTTTTACCCTTCAGATTCTCCTCTGTCTCTCTGGCCAATCATGACTGCTTCATCCATTTGTGCACAGACCCTACCATTAGCTTAAAGTAGGTCATTTCAGGCCAGGAGGGAGCCAGACTCAAGTTTGCATGGTCACTTTCTCTCCTTTTAGTTTAGCCTGCTTCTGACGAGCTTTTCCTTTCCACTCTGCTCTACATTGTGTTGTTTTCTGCTCTGTTCTTCCTTATGTAATGGCTGAGCAGTAAAGCGGCGTGTGTGTGTATGTCATAGCCGTTTCCATGGTTAGAGTGGCTGAGAGCGTAGAACAACACAGCATGCCCCAATCTTGGGCACTGTAGTGAGGAAAGACTTTTCCATTTTCTTTCTCCAGGTTTGCCTGTTTCTTAGTCTTAATTGCCTTTAACCTTCCCTCCTTTGCTCTGTCAAACTCCGAAAGCAGAAAAAGGTGTAGTTAATCATGTTGCATGAGCCAACGCAATGTTGTTTTTTTTTAATGCATTTTTTTTATAAAGAAGGATATCCTTTTATGTTGAAACCCAAGTCCATTAGGCACCATCAGATGTTCAGATCAGGTGGTAATTAATAAGACATTACTCTGATCAATAATTGATTGTCTTTCATTTAGTGGCAGCCTATGGTTGCTTTCAGGGTTGGAGTAAAAGCAGCATTCAAAACGTGTTGGCATGTAGGGTTTGAGACAAATTCAGCAAAGTCTCAGCTTCCTTGTCAGTTCTGATAACACAAAACGGTCACAACATGATTTCTTACTCACTGAAAATCTTACAGTCTGTTCCATAAGTTCAGAGAGAACAGACAAGATATGATTCCTGCATTTACATTTTAAGCGACTCTTACAAACCAATGTGAAGCATTCTCAGAGGCACTTAAACAAAGAACACATGTTGTCATTGTAAACCCACTCTGCTCTTAATGTGCGCCAGCTTTGCTTTGGTTTTGTGTAACAAATGGGTTTTTCTTGGTACATGGTTGAGCGTGCAGTCTGGTGCTGTGGGCAAGGTGCTGTGTTCTCATTTCAGTCTCTCTAGGGAGAGCTCCACCATCAGAGAGAAATGATTGAATTTCTTTCTCTGCTCCATTTTCACTCATTTCTCCTGGAGTGGATCTGCCTGTGCCCCCAGCACATTGTAGAGTGTGCGTGTGTTGTATGCAGATTCCGATGTTGGCATGTATACAGGCCAGCATGGGTGTTCTTCACATTATATAGCTGCCTATGCTTGTAGTGCTGAAGCATTTCTTTCAAATGTAAAACTCTTCTTTTGTGCCTCTTTGTGTTCATTTTCCAGACGCTGATATGCATTGAGGATGAGTGGAGTCGGCGAAAACTCATCTGACCCTGGCAGGGCAGAGTCACGGAAACGCAAAGAATGTTCTGCTGAACTTCTTGGACCCAGGTATTTGGTCCCTTTAGGAGTTATGTTTTTGACATTTCTGCGAGTTTTTGCTGTGTACAGTTAAATGTAATGTGGGGCAAAGTAGTTATCATGCACTAAAGGTCAGATCCAGTTTTAGTCGGTCCACACAAATGAGTAACGACTTTGCAAAGTTGTCCGGTTCACAATCTCCTGCACACATTTTTCTTTAACCTATTGTAACATAAATGGAGTAGACCTGATTTATTAGCAGGCTGATAATATCGACCTATATTAGCTATTTGCCAATCTATCGGTATCTGCATTTATAACTGTTAATGAAGGAAAAGACGAGAGAAACACCCTTCAGCTGACTGACGCTGAATAGTTTGTAGACCAGAGGGCACCCTTCAGTTTCCCAATCACAAACACAGCCACCTGCTGACTGAGCAGAGTCTGGCAAATCAGAACGTAAATAAATAACTATATAGATCCAATGTGGGGGAAATGTTTGTTTCATGTGTACGAAAGAGAAAAATATTGGCTGACATATTGAAATAAAGAGTTTTTAAGTCGGCAAGAATGTTAAAAATCCTATATTTAATCGGGCTCTAAGTGTAATATTGGTTTACCCTTGTGCCATGTTAGCAGCGTGAAAGCTCCTAGAAGGATGAATTGACACTAGTGTTGACTCTCCTCGATGCCTCAGTAGATATATTGCACTGTCAGTGTGCTGTCATTTGGCAGCTTTCAAAATGAGAGGCCTCTTCAGCCCTACTCAGGAAAAATGTGTGGACACTGGAACCCTGGTGTAGTTTTATAGATGGATGGACTTTGCTACCCTGGAGCTGTTTGATGCACTTCCACTCTCTTGAACCTTTAGCCATCAATCTGTATCGCCCGTGTTGTGTTACTGCTGTCCTCAGTGCAGTTTCTCACCCTTCTGTTTTTGTCTCTGCAGTCCCAAACGGAGCAACGAGAAGCGTAACCGCGAGCACGAGAACAAATACATCGAAGAGCTCGCCGAGCTGATCTTCGCCAACTTCAACGACATCGACAACTTCAATGTCAAACCTGACAAATGTGCAATCCTGAAGGAAACTGTGAAACAAATCAGGCAAATAAAGGAGCAAGGTACAAATGGCAGCCTCTAATATTTTTGAAACGTGATACTTTGTTGCAGAAACAATCAAGATCCCTACAGTGCAACAGCGAAAGGAATACGGAGTTATTTGAGCTGTTTATTTTATTTTTTTATTTCTTTATTCCCATGAAGTTCTGTAATTTTCCCCTTTCAGCTTTTTTTTTATGTCATAAAGCCCAGTTTTATACCATGGCTAACCTTAGTGAAAACACGTCAGTGGCTTTGACACAGCTGCAAATCAAATTCGTTGCTGTGTTCTTAGTTGTGCCTTTAAAGTTCGACACAGCTTCCACGGGTGGCTTTGTGTTGACAGAAACCTCAGATCTGATAGCATAAATATTATGATTTAGGATCTGTTTCATACACAGTAACTGGTGTTCTTATTAAAGAGCAGCACAATTGATTTAATGTTCCCTCCAACACTCCATCATACAATGTGGATGAGCCAGAGCAGTTTTTTTATTTCTTTTTTTTGTTGGCTGCCAGTCTTTCCCAGGAACGCTCTGAGCCAGAACATCAGGCAAATCGATCAGCATGTTTGGTTGTACTCGCTGCTGCCTCTTTGTGTGTGTGTGTGTGTGTGTGTGTGTGTGTGTGTGTGTGTGTGTGTGTGTGTGGGGAAGTAGGGGTCTTTAGTAAGTGGTAGAACACTTAAAGCTTTTAAAAAAACAGGGCTTCTTCTCTTGCTTCAATTTGAAGGAACGTGCTGATCTTAATGTTTTACCGTCGCACAGCCGAAAAAACAGCCGAGTGGCTGGTAGACAAAGAGTGGCCCACTCGAGGTGTGTATGAATCAGACCAGCTGATGATGTCATCATGTTTTGTGACTCACAGAGCCAACTGTTATGTAATGGTGATGCAAAAATCACAATCAAATTCTTGCTAGCGTCTGTTGCTCCCACCCCCTTTTTTTGATGTCTTATTCTGTGCTGCCTTCTTTTCTACCTCCAACACTTCCTCTCTGCATTATCATCTTTTTTCTTTCTTTTTTTTAACCCTTTGCTATAATGACATCCTCTGCCTGACTCTCAAGGCAAAACATTTTAGTACAGAAGGAACCCCTGAGGGAAGGACTAAATTTTCCTATTCTGCTTTGTCCTCCATACGTCAGCGGCCATGTAGATTAACCTTTTTGTGTGTGTGTGTGTGTGTGTGTGTGTGTGTGTGTGTGTGTGTGTGTGTGTAGTTAAAGCAGGAAGCTACTGCATCTCATCCTGCACAAGTGAAGCGGGGATGCTGTGAGCTTATGTTATGTCCTACTGTTATTTGCTTTTCATTGCACCTCATGTGTTTAATGTGATCTGAAACAGAGGTGTAGTTATTTTTTAGTAGTATATTTTTTTTTTTCTGTTGTCCACATTTAGTTTACTTTCTGCTTATAGCGACAATATTACATGTATTCAAATACACTTATGTGACTTAATATCTCTCTCTGATTGGTGACTTCCTGTAGAGATGTGCCATGTGGTGAAGATGGCCTTTGGAAAAAGGAATGAGAAAAAAAAAAAGCAATGAATTCATCCCTGTTTGTTCCTCTCACACTGTCTGCATACATTTTCCACCCTGATTTGGAAACTGGTTGCAATTTTCTGCGTGTCTTTTCTCTTTCCAGCTTGTTGCACCTTCACAGACAATATGTGGAGAAATATGCTTATAGAGCCTTTAGAATAATGGCATAGCCAAGAGTTTTACAGCTTTTTTTTTTTCTTTCTTTAACACTCCGTGTTGGCAGGAGCACCCAGTTAAGACTCATAAAAACTGTGGACGGGGGTCTGTGTAGCTGCTAAGCTGAGCCTAGTACATTATTTATTCCAATATTCAAAATATAAAAATAAACTGAGCAAATTGTTAAATATCTGAAAGAAGGAACAGTATATAGCAAATGTCTTGTTAGTTGTGTGTTAAGCAGCAATTGTTACCCAACTGGTCAGTCCCTCTCTGTGTCTGGCACAGTTCCACAGTTCTCCAGACAGAAAGGCAGGGAGGGCCACACTGACACTGAGTGATGGGTCTGCACCCAGGGCAGCTGTGCTGGTCTACAGGGCCCCGCTGGGCCCAGAGAGGCCCTGCTGATGCGCACATCATTAATGCTGAAAGAGATGAATTTGTGTCTGTGCGATGGTGCACAAACCCACAAAGCCAAGGGAACCCTGCATTTGCTTTCACCCTTCCAAAAAGAAAATACAAGGGACGGGATAATTTTGTTTGATTCTTACCACAATATTTATTCACCATATGGTCAGCCTGCTTCTTGGCATCGTGCGAAAGCAACATGCCCCCCCCAAAAAAAGAAGCCAGAAACGACAACAACAACAAAAAACCCAATGATATTCTGCCTCACATCATCATCTCTAAAAGTAGGGCAGCCTACGCTTTGAACATAAGGCTTCTCTGCATGGTTATTAACCCACTCAAACGGACACATGCATCGCATTATAGCACAGGTACAGGAGCTTACAGGATATTTATATTTATTTATGTTTGTTTTGTTGGTTTTTTAAGTGGATTTTGATTGGACATAAGATGAAAACAGTAGTAAATTATAAGCCATACGCATCTATGTGCTCAGTAATTCATACTCTCCATATCCATTAATAGAAAATCAACAGGAGTATTGACTGCTACAACTTGTTTTCCAATTTGGAACAACATTGCTTGGACACCATCAATGCTTAATTGTTTCCATATTGGCCTTTTTTGTTTGTTTGTTTGTCAGGGCTTTGGCATAACAGAGTAATCTAAACAGTGACTGCCCCCCACAAGGCAGCTGTGTGCTCTAACACACCTTTCGCACTGTGCTGCTGCTCTGTGCTTCGGTGTGAGCCATGGCCACATGGTTTCACAAAGGGGACCGATGTGTTTGCTTTGCAGCAGCATGGATACCTGTTAAAAGACTCGTCAGTGGGTGACCTCTTTTATAGTATGTGGGTTAGTTTCAGAGGAAAAGTAAAGTTGTTTGTTTCAGCCTTTTCTTTTTCCATGTTTGACAGTACAGTACGTTACAGTTTTCTTTTTTTTAGTAACTTCCTCATTGTGAAACAGTAAGGAGCCCTGACACAGTCTCTTAAATTTTTACTAACTTCGCTTTTAACAGAAAAAGCTGCAGCAGCAAACGAGGAGGAGGTGCAGAAGGCTGACGTCTCATCAACAGGCCAAAGTGTGATCGACAAAGACGCCTTGGGACCAATGATGCTGGAGGTGGGTGCACGGCCTTTTCCTCCTTACTCATAGCGCCATATGTGAAGAAAATATTATGAAATGCCAGACTCGTGCTGAAGTACCCCACACTCCACTCATTTGCTACCACTCACACAAGAGATGCTCTCCTCTTTAAATCATGATTGCTATATAAAGTGTCGCATCTACAGAGAACAGTTAAAAACGAGCCAACCGTGGTTGTGTGTGAGCGTTGCGGAGTTAACGCTGCCAGCATCTTGTATCCGCCCCTGATTGGCTATAAATCACAAGCGGGCCAATGGGGCCCCGTTGTACCACGAAGGACCACTGGAGTGCTTACATATAATAGGAAAGAAAGCAACAGCCTGGCGGATGAATCAGTCCATTGAGCCTGTCCTCTCACTCACTTCCTCCCTCCCTTTCTCTCTCCTGCTTGTTCAGTTCTCTTTCCTCTGTCTCTCCCTCCCCATCTTCTCTTCCTTCGCCTCTAGATCTGTCCTGTCATGGAATATTTATAGCTCTCCTGGTCCAGCGTCACTGAATCGACATACTAACTCGCAGCTAAATATAGACCAGTGCAGCCTGCAAGCTTTCCCATCTGTCAGCAGCCCCAAAACACAGCGATCGGCCATTCACACCCGCTCCGCTCTAGCCATGTCCCCGTCCGCCAGCCCAGGCTAATTACAGTGTGCTCTGCGGAGTATGGCTGTCGGCAGGAAATGCACCCACGCGCCCCATGACCCTCCTTCAAGGCCTTCTGCTGCCCACTCTCATGCCAACTCAAAGACGGACAAGGCTGTGAAGAAACATTAGTGTGCTGTTGTTTTAACCTTCTGGGAGCAGTCTTCTTCTGTCACATGATTTATTGTGGCATGTAGTTTGCATCCTTGCTAGCCCACGCGGTACAGAGGCTGTTGTGTGTTTCATGCATATTTTTGCCTCTACCAACAAAGTGTTAAGCATCACTGTCATACAGTACTAGAGGCATGTTTGAATTGCTTTAAGACAGAAATGTAGAAAATGGCTAATATTAAGCGAGAATTTATGAGAAGAGAGAACTCTGGTTGCAAAGCACTGCTCAGATTTAAATAATCCAGAGAAATTCCCAGATTCCTACCCTGCTGCAATTCATTACCTGCTGTGTAGCAATATTTAATCATATGTGAAAACAATAGGTTCTATGATATCACTCACAATGTATTTATTCAGGCTTTATTAATTTGTAGTTGCTGTAGAAATGTCTCTAGTGTTTATATTTAGTATTTAGGGAGGGTGTTGCAAATTAAGGTATTGGCTAAGAACATTATGTAAGAGTGTCTGGAGGAAGGCAGGCGTTGGCACTAGAGTGTTTGCTCTGTTTTTGTTTGCCCTACTTGTGCAGTTCATGGCCTTTCTTCATGCAGACTGGACTTACACAACCGTGTTTTTGGAACAGCTCTGCTTCATGCAGTGATAGATGAGATCTCCTTAATCTATTTTCAGATCGTGCTGTGTTAAGGCGTGCAAAGGAAAACTTTCTTCTCAACATGATCATGTGTTCCCGGGATATGGGTTTGCTACATCCAGACTTGTCTGTTCACTGTAGATTTGTTAGGAAGTGTAGTTTGAGACATATACACTATAGTTATAGATGAGCAAGGATGCCAAAAACCCAACACGATACAAAATAAACATTTACGTTATAAATCCTCTTGCTACCCATTGAACAATTCATGTGACCCCACACGCTGACAAGTGTGTGTGTAGTGTAGATAATGTTTATTTAAGCTGAGGTGAGACACCTTGAGAAGAGTCTCTTGCGTCTTATCTTGACATCAACTTTACAGCATTACAAGCAGCAGAATTCCCTTTTTAAGAGCTCCCGGTGATTTGATGGCCTAATTGACACCATCTTGTGTGTAATGGCTGACCTGGGGCTGTATTCTTTCAATTAAGTACTGCTCCTCCTTCACATCCGCCCGTCTCTGCAGGCACATGCTTTTATCCTGCTTTTTATCAGCCACAGCGATGGTGAGCGTCTGTGGGAGTGATCCATGTACCCGGCACATGGCGTACTAATCGTTCCTCTTCAGACACAACTAGTACATGTGTCGGCTGTCATGGGGATGTTAGCATCAGCAGTCGTTGGAGTTTTTAGATAAACTGTGCCTTCACTGAGTTGCCTGGCATTATCTGTGAGATCATAGAGGTAACAGTGCATTAGATGATGTTGCGGAAAATAACCAGACGTGGCGAGATTTCCTTTTTTGTTAGGGAGTTGTGGAAGTATTGCGTATTGTAGAATTTGCCATGATTTGTGCCAACATTTTTGTGCTGTATAAGCATTCTTGCTGGAGCACACTAATCACATCTCAGGCACAGTAGGCGCAAATAGAACATCCCTAATGATAATGAGCTAACGAGCTAATTGGTAATTAAGTTACAATAAGACAAACAAACAATAGAATTCAGTAGAATATACATCTTTCTCTGCATCTGTTTGTGGAGTTTATATGCTTAAAACTGGATATCCTGACCATTAACCAGTGAAAGAAAAATGACCCAGTCCATAGTGAACAAACTTCTGAACTGTCTTTTTTTTTAATCCTCCAGGCTCTGGATGGCTTCTTCTTTGTGGTGAACATGGAGGGTAACATTGTGTTCGTGTCAGAGAACGTGACCCAGTACCTGCGCTACAACCAGGAGGAGCTGATGAACACCAGTGTCTACAGCGTGCTGCATGTCGGGGATCATGCTGAGTTCATCAAGAACCTGCTGCCTAAATCCCTCGGTTGGTTCAGAGATTGTTTTTCCCCTTTTTTTTCTTCTTGCTGTCAGTTTCTGTCTCACTGTGTCTCTTTTAGTCCATGTCCCTCGCTTTTCCTGACTTTGCATGTATGTCCTTTGTGCTGTGCTTCCGCTGCCTCTTAACACCCTCGCCTCTCTCGTTCTCCTTATTCAAACAGGTATGTTGTAGGTGGCTGTTGTTGCAGTGATGTCAGATTAATTAAAACATTTAAACGGTCACGGTCAGAAAGCATTTGATTCAGCTGTTTAACAGAGACTTTTAGGATGCTGCAAAAACCTATAGGTTCTTCATTTGTCCCTTTTGCTGACGCTCAGCCCAAACATTTGCTCGCACTCTTCCTCCCTCCCTTTTCAGCTAATTAACTTCCTTTTTTTGGCTTCTCTCCCCTGTCAGCAGCATCGTGCGCCTCCTATATTTCCATTTCATGTCCTTCCTTCTCCTTCTCTTCACTTATTTGTGTCATTCTCTCTTTCTCTGCCACGAACGCTCACCAAGTTCCTATTTTCATGTTCTCACTTTCCCATTTTTTTAGCCCACACACGGAAAACATTGCGTTTATCCTCACCTTACTCCATTTATTCTGTCACGTAAGATAGAATTTACTTTCATAGCCGCGGCCATTTAACATCCTGCCTCTGCATGACTTCCGCACGAGAGGTGATTTTTGATCTGTGCCGTTGGAGCTCATCAGGAGCTCGAAGTTCTCCTCTCCTTCTCTCGTGGCGCTTCGGATTGAGGTCTGAGTACCCAGCCCATCTGGGTGGGAGAGCAGCGCAGAGCGAAGCACCCTGGAAACGATCAGTGGGCTGTGTCCCAGATACTGGGAGATTATCAATGCACTGAATGAGATCACAAACCAGATGGAGTGTGATGGGAGTTTGTTAGAGTGAACAGAGTGGCGTGTGTGACTATACGTTTCTTTCTTTGTGTGCACGTACGCGCACGGCCGCTTACACATGTGTGTGCCCTTTCTGGTGTGTTTGCTCGCGCCTGTGTAAGTGTTGGAGAGAAGAAGAAAGATTGGCAATGATGTTTTACAGGACATGCATATGGAGGCCTGGCTGTGATGCATAGCTGTGGATAGATGGCGCAGGGCTCAGGGTTCCAACTGCTCATTATGACTGATCTCTACCCAGCAACAACCCTCTCTTTTTTACACTTTTTCTGCCTTCATTCTCTCTGTCTTGCTCTCATTATGTCTTTCACTTGCAGCGTGGTAGCCTCTCTTGGCTCGCTCGTTGCAGCTCCCATTCTCCGCGTCCTGTTGTTCAGTTTTTGCTGCAGTACAATTTGCTTAAAAAAAAAAATCTCCTGTTCCCTTTCCTCCCCCTCGATTTAGTAAATGGTGTCCCGTGGTCCAGCGAGGGTCCAAGAAGGAACAGTCACACTTTCAACTGCCGAATGCTGGTCAATCCACACGGCGAGAGCCAGGAAGAGCCACACGAGCACGAGCCGCAGCAGCAGAAGTATGAGACCATGCAGTGTTTTGCCGTTTCGGAGCCCAAGTCCATCAAGGAGGAAGGAGACGGTATGCAAGGAGGGAAAAACGGAGACTAAAGCGGCACCCTATGAAACACACTTAAGCATTTCCTACTAGGCACAATTGCGTTGAATGTTATAGTTTGCTTTGATTAAGTCTAAACCATTTGCAGTAACCTTGTTAAATAGTTTTATAGTATGATTAGGTTCCAAGAGCAAGAAAATAATATAGCCTGAAGTACAAAGGTGTTTGAATCATCGGGGGAAGCATTTTAACATTCAGCAACCTGACCCTTTTAGAAATTGCACACACTTATTTCAGCACGTTAAAACACTTGACAGAGGACTGAAAGACCTCTTCAGAAAGTAATTCAATTAAAACTGACAGTTTGCTTTGGAGCGTTCAATTAAAAAGCAAACAAAAGCAAGGATTTGTCTACTCGTATAACATTAGACTGAATTCTGCCCTCTTCAGTGGAGAGCTGAGTCGAGGTGAGCGGGATCAGACTTTTTTTTTTTTTTTTTTTTTTTAAGTAGTGTAAAGATATACACACACCATCGACAAAACCTGGAGAAGGAAAGTAAGAAAGCTTGCTTGTCTTTAAGAAACGCTGGTTGCCACCCAATGTAAAATCATTTAAAGTAATAATCAGCTGCTAGTCATTCATAGGGCGTTGATTGTTGACCATTATCTGTCTTATAACTGGATTTGTATAGCCAAATGATGAAGAGCAGTGCTGCTGCCACTCAACTTACACCCATGAAAAGTTAAGTGACACAAGGGAGACGGGAGGTTGGGCAGCTGTCATTAAAGCTCATCTATAATTCATGTACATCCCTTCCAAACCTGGGCTTATGACTCCAAGGGAACCATGTGCTTTAACCATGTAATGCAACAGCAAAAGCAGTCATTCAGTACTTTTCACAACAGCTTGAACACAACAACAGAATACAAACAAACTCGACAC
Source organism: Aulonocara sp. 'chitande type north' Nkhata Bay (assembly GCF_057382095.1). NCBI lineage: Eukaryota > Metazoa > Chordata > Actinopteri > Cichliformes > Cichlidae > Aulonocara > Aulonocara sp. 'chitande type north' Nkhata Bay. The sequence goes on from NC_141352.1 coordinate 17,401,317, forward strand.
ATTTGGGAGCATTTGTGTGTAAAGAAAGAAGAGGAATTTGTGTTAGCTTCTTGTATAAACATCTGCTCTCCTTTCCAGGGAAGCGATTTTAAATTGTACGTTGTTTCTGCTCTGCTTTCGGAGTTCAGTCACTGAGAGGTCACAGGGCTATTCCAGTGGTATTCAAGGCTTTAGATGGGAGCATGAGATGCTGAAGAGTGTAAAATTCCATTACAAACGACCTTTAGCCAGAATATTTCAGGACTTGTGATTGTACAGCAGCCTAAATCCCTTTTGTTCAAAGGCTATATTGCCAATCTTTAACTCAGCGGCAAATTAAAACAATAAGCAAATGTTTTACTCCAAATCTAGTTAGAGCCTTTTCCCCTACTCTCTGGCTTGCTTTTTGTGCACCAGCTGTTTGCCAGCCATACTTTGGCAAGTAGGCCAAATAGGACTCGGGCCAGAGGTGTGCCAGTGTTTGTGTGTACTGAAGTGGCAAAGCAAGATGAGTGGTTACCAGTGCAGGAATCTGTCCAGCTATAGACAGAAACAGGGGGAATGGAGGCGATGGAAAGCAAGAAATTAATGTAGATTCACAGATTTGAGGGTCGGACCACCCAAGAGGCTTTTTAATAGGACTGTGTGCGAGTGTGCGTGTGTGTTAGTTCTGGCATGCATTCATTTACAAGAAACGTGTATGGGAGTGTGGGTATTACTGGCACCGAAAAGTTAGATGGCAGACTTTTTGGGGTCACCCCAGTCCTGGACTTGGCAGTGTCATATTTGCCATCAGTCAGTCAGCGCTTCACACACACACAGACTTTAATGTTGAGCCAGGAGAGGTGTCATCAGTGTTAGATGTTCCTGCAGGTGAGAGTAGCCAGAGATGGGCATTCAAGCTCTCTTACACACACGTGCACACACACACACACACACACACACACACGCGCCTTCAAAGGTCACACTTCATCATTTCCCTTGCCAGCGATAGCTGCTCCTCCTCATGAAAGGAGCGGAGCCCTGATCCCTATGCTCATTAATAACTGTATTAATTATGCTGCCTGGGAATAACATGCATTTCATTTTCTTTCCCTCCCTCTGTCTCTATCATTTACACCCCATCCCTCCCCTCTCTCCCATCCCTTCCCCCTTTCACCTCTTCTGTTTATCTCTCTGTTTTTGTTTTTTTTGTTATATACTCCATCTCCTATTTTCTTTCCTGTGCTATTCTGTTTTCTCTTTCTGAGTTTTTAATTATTTTTGCTTTATTTTTTTTATTTTTTATTTTTAGACTTTCAGTCGTGCCTGATTTGTGTAGCTCGCAGAGTGCCAACGAAGGAAAGACCCATGCTTCCCACGCACGAGAGCTTCACTACACGTCAGGACCTACAAGGTACACGAACATGTCAGCCGGCAGTGAACTACAAACCGCTGTTCACAGAAAACTTTGCTCTTGATTTTTTTTATTGCATCTTTGTTTTAGCATAGCATCTTTCCATATGTGGCTTTTCAAATAAAACTTGGCCCTGCATCAAAAGAATGGTGTAACGATTCTAGTAAGGCAAAGTTCCAGCAGTACCTTATTTGATGTCAACAGCTTGTAAATCACTTTGCACTACAGTTAGGGATTCAAAGAATATTATATCCTCTGTAAAGATCCTTAGGATTGAACAACTTAGTAGACCCAGCTTCCTACCACAGGTTGCTCTCTGGGAGGTAAAGTACCTGCCTGAACGCTGACACACAGACACAGACAGCTGTTTGTGTTTCACCTGGTCTTTGATGTACCCGTACCACTTGTGTGGCACAGACACACACACACTTAGTCACTCATGTATAGTAATTTACTGTGGTTTCCCACACAGACCTCAGTAGCCATGCATCTAGGCAGGGCTATTATTTATTTGCCTCTTTATTTGGACTGCACAATTTTAAATAATTGCCGTGATTTGTTTTATTCTAGATTGACAGCATTATTTTTCTCTCATATTTTGCTGAAAGTACTGCCTCTACATTCTTGTTATGCCTACAAGAGCTTCTTGGACATGGTGCGGAGCTGTGAATAGTTCTATTATGGATGCTAGTTTGACAAGTCTTTAGTCAGTCCCTATGGCTGTCATTCAAGCAGCAGTGTGCTTGTCACCCTTTCAAATGCATCATACTTTCATTTAAATTGTATTCCAGTGAGGGACAACTGTTACACTGCTGTGACTGTGTTTACACACGCAGCATGAGAGTACTTGTTGGGCTCTAAAGATAGTTGAGGCTGAGCTGCCCTGAACTCATTACCTGCTGTAATGAGTGTCTAAATGGTGGTCTTTTTAAATTTATACTGACAGCACTTATAATTGTATTTCCATGTCTAATCCTATATAGTCAGGACCTTCTATTCTGTTTACTAACACAGAAGCCATTTCTAACGTTGGGTAAGCTGTAATTAGAATGTAAACAAAGATTTATAATGTATTCTTTAAGTAATATTAAACCACTGAGATCCTGGCCGAGTCAACAGAAGAGACATTTATTTTTAATGTCGACATTAAATCTTTACATTTGTGTATGTCAACCGAAATGCTTTCCTTTATGACTAAGGTCTCTCTAATCCCGTACTGTGTGCTTAGGTAAGATAACATCCCTAGATACCAGTCTGCTACGAGCATCCATGAAGCCGGGCTGGGAAGATCTTGTGAGGCGCTGCATCCAAAGGTTCCACCTACAGAATGATGGAGAGATGTCTTTTGCAAAGAGACACCAGCAGGAAGGTAATTCCATTAACTATGAGGACAATCGTGTTTAATTTTTTGCTCTGGATATTAGAGTCATTGGGGATGGCTGCATTAGCATGAAACGGTTGTTTAAAGAGGGGCTGCAGCCACATTAAGGAAATGGTCAAATGAAAAGTGTTATTTTGCCATCAATGTGTGTACATGTGTGCCTAGTGCTCCGACACGGCCAGGCGTTCAGCCCCATCTATCGGTTCTCCCTCTCTGACGGAACCATCGTCTCAGCCCACACCAAGAGCAAACTGGTACGCTCGTCTGCCACCAACGAACCTCAGCTCTACATGTCCCTGCACATCCTACAGAGGTATGTCCTACCTGCTCCACGTGAGTCAAAAAGACTGACATAAACCCGAGGCATCAACTTGCTAGCATGTTTTGTCCTGCGAGTTCCCTGCAGCACTGCCTGTTGGCTTCATGGAAATTGTGAGGATGGCACGGTTTTCAAAATATGTGCTTCCAAGTGTTCTTGGTCAAAATCAGACAGCGATATGTTACACCCCCCCAAAGAGAAACAAAACCAGAAAAAAAACCAAAACAAACATATTTTCTCACTTCCTCCTCATGGTAAATTCATGTAGTTGTATTCATACTTTGTCTCATTGTTGGCAAACAGAAGAGTTTTATTACATGTCATATCCCATCCTTGGCATGCACATTGACATTTTTCTTGCAGTATAGTTTATACTGTATAGATTATTTACCCTTTACCCTATTGATTTTCTGCGCATCTCATTGTGCATGCATTCATATGATAGTAAAAAGCGTATTTGAAGAAATGCAGAAATGTTCCTTTTCAGTTTAAAGCAGCCAGTTTTCTAAGATTTCTAACTCCCATGTACAACTTTTGGTATTGTTTTTTTCTAATGTGTGTGTTTGTGTTTTAAAATCCAGGGAGCAGACAGTATGTGGAATGGGTCAGGACATGGGCCCTGGCAATCAGGCCACAGGGATGGCTCCCAAACCAATGAACTCTTCCACTCCCTCCATGACTCCTCCAACCCCAGGCAGCTTGCCAGGTTCAGGGCCTCAGGGCCAGGACACTACCATCAGCAGCAACAGCACGCCTTTCTCCCCCCCAGGTCCTGCTGGTCCCAGAGAACCAACGGCTATGGGGGGGCATATGCAGGTCTACCGCTTTGGCTGTCCTCAGCCACACAACCACAATGGGAGCATGCAACCACCACAGCAGGGCCCCAACTGGAGGATGAATAGCCCCTCTCGTGCCAGCCCAAGCCCAGCCGGAGGACCCCATCCACCTCCGCAGAACTCTATGCTATCACCCAGGCACCGAGGGAGTCCTGGGGGTGCAAGCAGCCCTCGTGTAGCAGGGGGTCTGCATTCACCCTCACCAGTGGGGATGTGCAGTGGAGGGCCTGGAGGTGCAGGAAGTAGCACGGCTAGCACCCATGCTAACAGCTATACTAGCAGCTCTCTGTCAGCTCTGCAGGCCCTTAGTGAGTGCCATGGTGTAGGACACGGGCATGGACCCCCTCATACACATACACTAGGGTCTCCAGACCGGAAAATGGGCTCCCCAGCTGGGGTCACACCAGGGTCAGCGGTAAACGCTCATCTGATGTCAAAACTTGGAGGATCCACCAGTGCTATTGGTGGTTCAGGAGACTCATTTGGACCTCATTCAGAGATGAGTCAGGGACACACCCAGGCCCAAACAGAGGGGAACTTAGTGGAGCCCAAGGAGGAGAGGGATGGACCCCTCGAGGGCCATGATGCTCACAGCCGTGGACATGACAACAAGGGCCACACCAAGTTACTGCAACTGCTCACCACCAAGCCAGAACCCCTGGAGACTCCTCTTTCCCCTGGTGCAGGAGTTGAGGGCAAGGACCAGGCTGGGACAGGGGTCCGGGGTGGCAACACTCACGCCACGTCCCTTAAAGAAAAACATAAAATCCTCCACCAACTGCTTCAGAACAGTACATCCCCCGTGGATCTTGCTAAGCTCACCGCAGAGGCTACAGGCAAAGAGATGGGCCAAGACCAACCCCAGGGTTCCGGTAGTGCTGCTTCTGCGGCAGACATTACTCCTAAGCAGGAGCCATTGAGCCCCAAGAAGAAGGACAATGCCCTGCTACGCTACCTACTGGATAAGGATGACACTGTAATGAAGGACAAGGTCCCTAAGCTAGAGCCTGGGGAAGTGAAAGTCGAAGGGGGCAAACACCCGCAGGTCAAGGCGGAGAAACAAGATGCAGGATACGACCGCGCTGAACAGGTCAGTTTAACGGAGTTAATCTTGTTTCCTGTCTTTTTCTTCTTTGAAATGAGTAAAGGACTAGAGTTACCCCAAAACTAACTGTAACCTCTTTAGCCTGTTGCAAAAAGCAAAAGTTTTCTGCCCTCTATTGCTCCACTTGCCTCTTCTCTCTGTTTTGCATGAATCTGGGTTAGGTAGCAGATGCCACGTCCATGCAGGATGTTGCAGCTAAATGTACAAACAGTCAGGGAATGCAGAAGGCAAACAATATTTGTTGCGCATATATACATTCCGAATGACCAGCATATACACTGAACTCATTGTGTATGCTCTTTATTAATGTATATAAACACATCAGGTCCTTTCACTGCCTGTGTGTTGGCAGCTGAGGGAATCTATCCGCCAGCTTCAAACAACTGTGACATTTGGAAGGAGCCCCTGTGGTTCTTCAGCCATTTGATCCTGGTTGCTTTTGGCCAGATTCCTCAGGTTTGGCACCGTGCTCAGGTCAAGACTGGCGCTGAAAGAGAGAAAGGAGAGAAAGGAGTCAAAGGAAGTGAGCGGGCAGAGTGTTGCTGGTGAAACTCAAAATTTCTTTGTAGCTGATGTTCTAGCAAGGCAGAGTGTTTAGAACAACCTGCTGATGCCCTAATGCAGGAAAGAAACCCGGCATCACAGACACTCACAAGCTTTCATACAGGAAACCTGCACATGACACGCTCTACTAAACACCTATGCAAGCCTGCAAGTGTCATTCTATCACATACTCTTCACTGCTAAACCGCAGAATTACAACAAATGACATATAATTACATAAATGCCCTTCCTTTTCTTTTCTGTCTCTGTATCATTAGCTTCCTCTTCTTCGACCAGTCACGTAGTCTGGGTTGCATGCATGCCATTTAAATGTCAGTAACACTGAACAGAGGTCACATTTTTTTGTCAAAGTGCATGTTCATTTTTTTTATAAAAAGGTAATCCGTGTGCAAACTGTGCTTACTGTGGATCAGGGTGCAGATAACCTGGTTTGATTGTCCAATTTGAAATGTCCGCCTACAAAAGAATAACCTGCGTCAGAGTGGGTTTTAAGGGAATTTATAAAAATCAATCTTTTTTTATTATTATTATTTATTTTTTAATATATTTTAGGCTTTGTTTGTTTTTTTTCTCCATTCACAGAGAGACAGCGGCACCGACTGTCACGCAGCTATGCACGCTCGCAGTGTATGTACAGTATGTGCTCGTGTGCTGGGGTACATAATGTGAAGAAGAGGGAAAGGTGATTGGTTGGATAATACAGTAAGAGCCGCTGTTAAACTGAACAAAGAACGGGAGAGGAGAGAGGTGTAGATACCCCCAGGAGAGGCCAGCCTCGGCAGGCAGAGTGAAAATGATGAGCCATATGCTCCTGCATGTCCTCTCTGCTACCATGGAGATAGAGGGGAGAGGGAGTGGTGTGTTTGCAGAACGTGCAAGAAACAATAAAGAGAATTAGAAATTGAGAGAAATCCAGGTTTTAATGTGTAATGCCAAAGGGTTTTATTTTGTGGAAGTGGCCAGTATACAAGGGAACACAGTTAGACTGTATTTTAAAAGGATTTCGTTTGCCCTACATTTAAAGTGCAGCTGAAATGAGGGAATTCTGGGTTTTTGCCTTTAGTACGTTAACACACTCACGACTTAATGTGGTGACACATTCCAGTTTAACAGATCTCATTAACTAGAACAAGAGCATTTTGTTAGACGTGCACTAAGCTGAGGCTTCATTAGAGCCTTTACATGTGTGTGAGTGGGCTTCTGTTCCTTACTGGTGACTTGCTGCTTGGCCATGTGTGAGAGCTGACTGTACTAGTTTGAGTCCACTCATCCTCCTCTCCACTAACCTCACCCACTATTTTCTCGCTGACGCTCCTTCCCTTCCTCTGCCTTTCTCGTCCTCATGATTGTTGAGGGCTGAATTATTGATGGCTGGAGCAGAGCTAAATGAGAAATCAGAGCAGAGCTCTGATGGAGTTATGAGTATGGCTGAAAACAGGGGTGGTTCAGACTTGTACCAAACTGCCGATCAGATCGACTATTAGCGATTGACGAGGCAGTTAACAGATATTTTCCCTGACAATGATAATCTTTGATATTAAATCCGTAAAAGTGACTCTGCTCTTTAATCCCTAATTTAAGGAAGTCAGTTTGTTATTCCTTCATCCGATCTTTAACTTCATTTTTCATGTGCTTGCTCATGACCAAAGCATCTGGCTTTGTCACATGTTCGCTGTGTCACATCTGCCAAATAAGATTAGAAGTTTAGGTGACAATGAGGTAATAGGCTGTATCTGACTCACTCTCTTACCTGCTTCACTATCTTTACATTTTCTGTTTTCTTAAGACTATCTCTGAAGCTAAAATTGACTTCTTATTGTACCATATATACACCAATAGACCACACCGTCAAAACCACCTACATTGTTGTGGTGCACCGTGTTCCCCGTTGAGACATGGTACTCACATTATGTCTGAGTGTGTGCTTTTAGGTTCAGTTTCAGGCACCAAGAAGTTTAAAGTCGATCTATTTCTTCAAGTTGTTAGGTTCTTCTTTCCAGCATGTTCCACAGATGCTCAGTGTGATTGAGATCTGTGAAATTTGGAGGCCAAGTGAAAACTTTGAACTCACCACTATCGTTCTTAAATCATTCTTGAGGAATTTTTATGATGCAAACATTATCCAGCCGAAAGAGGTCACTCCCATCATGGATTAAGGTGTTTCTGTGGTCTGTAATATTTAGCTAGGTGATATATTTTAAAATATATCACATCAATCCGTGAATCTAAAGTTTCTCAGTTGAATATTCCCAGAGTATTAACGTACCTTCACCAGCTTGCCTTCTGCCTTCTCTTCCCAGGGTTAAAAGCCCACAGGTGGTCAGACTAGGCCACATTCCCCAGTAGTGGTGCTTTCAGTAGTGGACATGGGGCAGCATGCAGGTTTCACCAGTTTTTACAGTAACTCTCAGACTAGTCTTCACTTCCTTTGGTGGCTTCTTTGAGCTATCACATTTTGGCTCTTCACAAAGTGAGTCCAAGTTTTTTTCCGTTGCCTATTTTTCCTGCGTCCACCAATGTAACTTCAAGAACTAGCTGATCAATCCACACCTAATTTTGGATCTAACTGGGGGGAAAAAAGAAAATTGGTTTAAATTCTGCTTCTAAAAAGCTAGAATTAAGCTAGTCTCAAAAAACTGATTTACTCAAAAAAGTAAATCAGAATGACTGAAATAACTTTTCTGCACCAAATGCAGAAGCAGAAAATCTTCACTTGTACTCCCAGTTAAATGTCAGATGTCTGTGCAAGTGTTGCAATTAATGTTGGAGCCATGTGTTGTCCTGACTTTTATTTTATTTAACACTTGTTTACATTTAGGTAACAAAAGAGCAGCATGACTCTGGGGTGACTTTTTCCTTTTTCCTTACTTGACAGTGCCACTTCTGCTTTTCTTGGCCTTTCTCACTTCCCTTTCCTATAAAATTTCATGCGCTATATCATGGCTTCTGGAGGGCTCCTGTGTCCTTTTGAAGTCCACATCACCATTAGGGCACTGGACGTTTAATGGAAGAGTTGGAGATTACTCGCATGTCACACTCGCAGTGAAAGCGTGCTTTGAAATTGTATGTTAACTAATGTTTCGAATACAACTATTGCAACAGATAACAGAGTTTTTAAGTAGTGCTTTTTGTAGTTGCCATTTGGATTTTTTTTTCTGCTGGACCTTTTAAAGACTCAGTAAAGAAGTTGTTAGGTCAAACATCACGATCTTACTACACTCCCTGAAAATTGCAGTGCTCCTTTCATACAGGAGCGCTGGAATAGTTTACTTGCAGTTTACTTTGATGCCTTTTATGATACAAGTGCTGTTTATAACTCACATGTGGCTTCAACTTACAACTAGCCATGTGTCCCACTACATATATATATTGTGTATTTGTCCTACAAAGGCTGCTGGAAATGTAAATCAGCTCTGCAGTGAAAAATGATCCTTTTTATGGTTTTAAAATCTTTGATTTCTTTCATTATTTTGTTTTAAATGAAATACAGTAAAATGGTGAGAGATGCAGAAAAGGAGGGCTCACATTGCATTACATGCACCGACATGCATTTGAAAGTGGAGTGTAACATGAATTGATAGAAATGGGACCCATTAAGGGTAAAAGCAACTGGAGAAGTGGAGAGAATAGAAAATGGGAGGAGAGAGAATTGAAGAGGAGGAGGAGGAGGAGAGCAAACTGAGAGTGTACAGAAGCATTACATCATTCCTGACCTCATTAGGGCTTTTCTCTCTCCCACCACCACCGCCACCCCTCACTCTGTTACTCTCTCTAGCTTTCCTACATATCCTGTCTGCTTCTAGCTGTGATCAGCTATGTGCGGCTGTCTATATTCGGCTGTACTGAGATACTATTTAAATAAAATCTTCCAAGATGTAAAATAAATAAATAAATAAGAAGTGCATTTGGGCATAACCGAGACGAGGCTGCAGTCCTTGAGCCGTCTAGATAATTTGTTCTATCAGGCATATTTGGCAGCCTTCTATCTGTAGCAGCAGTTACATGCCCAACAAATACATGTCATTGTCAAGTACAACATTGAAACAGTGCTGGTGTGCTGCTTTCCTGCTGTACAGTATGTCATGATCAGGGGATTCAGTGATTCTGTATGTGCTGCACTCTGGTGGACAGTTGCAGCTAGTGCAACTTATTTACTCAAAGTCCCTCAAGCCTCGCTAGAAAGTGCCCGGATCACTTTTGTGAAATTGTAGTTTCTTTTTGGTTGTTGCTTATTAATGCTTTGACAGTTGTTGTTTTTTTTTTTAAAGGGTGTGGGTTGCCGAGATGTTTTACTGAGCTGCATTATTCAAGAGTTCCTGTTATTGTGTCCTCCGCATCTGTGACAGAAAGATAAATACACGCCATGCCAGTGTTGTGAAACGGACACTAAGAAGTTTATTCTTTTGTGGTTCTTCCAGTTCTTTTGTTCAAGATCAGGTCCACAGCATGCCCTTGTGTTTGAGTGTGTGTGGAGAAATGAAACAGAAATTGTATAGAGAGTCCAGCTGTGTATGAATGCAGCTTCAGGCTGCAAAGAGTTGGCTCAGTACAGCTGTTTACAGTAAGGAGGCAGAGAGGAGTTCAAACAGTTGGCATTAGCCCGACTGCTGCTTATATCTGCTCTACTGTTTTATTTTGGCAGGACAAAGTTTAAGTAGCCACATGTTTTCTGTATTTGTTTTCTTAGTTCAGTGGGAGTAAAATTTTGGATTTAAAAGTAGAGAAGTTGTAATAAACCTCCTGAAAGAACCAATCAGCAAGCGCAAAGTAGAATGAGAATCTGGGAAGCTAAGTCAAAGTGAAGTCTGGCCTAGATTTGATGTAAAGTGCTCCATTTTTTTTTTTCTTCTAGTTATCCTGTTTTATAAACAAGGCCAATCCCACTGAAAGACACCTCGTGGAAGTTTGCTTTCGGTAGATGTGCTTAATAATAATTTAGATTTGTGCATTTACAGGTGAATGAGTGAAGGGTTTCTTAATGGGAGCCTTAACAGCAAATTTAATTCACTTTTTTCCCCCCACTTGTCTATCTGTCCTCTAGTCATCGGAGCTGGATGACATCCTGAATGACCTGCAGAACGCTCAGCCACAGCTCTTCTGTGAGCCGCGGCCTGTTTCGTTGCCCAGTCCCATGGACAAACAGAACATCATCAATGACATCCTGCAGATGTCCGAGAGCAGTCCTGTCATGGCTGCACAGCCGCAACACCGGGGCCTTGGGCCCGGCATGGGACCCACTAGTGAGTCCCTTTCTTTGTTTGAAAAACAGAAAAAAGTGCACTAACCACATTGTATATTCATAAAATACTCCAATGAGCATGCAGGAATAAGCTGCATTTATTCCTGTCTTCAGACTTTGGCGGTGTTCGACCAGGCCAGCCAGGAAGGGGTTTGTCTGTTAGAAGTGTGTCTCTGGACGTGAATATGTCCCCCCAGCAGCCATCATTACAGTACCCCATAAGGACCACAAGCCCATACACTGTTATGCAGCAACAGCAAGGCATGGTGGGGAACCATGGCATGATGGGTAACCAGGCTGCTATGGTCAATGCAGGTAGGTGTGATGGTTATGATTTGCAGAAGCTTGTATTTGTCTGAATGTGTGTGATACTGCCTTCACACCTCACTATATCCTAAAAAAATGAATTAAATCCATGTTTAAATGCTTGTTTATGTTCAGATTGCTGGATGAAAATATTCAGTCTGTAAGAGTGGCTTATCTTGTTACTGTGCAGGTATTTAGCTACCAGAAGCTTTGTTTTAGTTTTGTAGTCTAATGATAAATCACATTTGAGCAGGCTTTAGCTGCATGAAGGAAACCCTGAAACATTGGCCGTCTTGCTCGGAGGCTAAATCTTGAGATCATTGTTTCTCAGATTACATAGCGCTGAATGTGTTTCCTGAGTTTAGATTGACTGTCTGTAATGAATCTCTTTTCAGTTTTTGACAGGTTTTTGTGAAGTGTGATTTCCACCTTTCAATCTCACAACAGCCAAACAAGTAGAGACAGAAATGTATTTTTCTTCTCCTAGATAACTGTGGTAACACTTAGAGCTGCTCCTGAGTTCTGAGGAAGGACTTCGTTCCTCGTGTGTGTCGCTCACCCTTTAACGTATCATGCCATGGCACTGTGACTCACTTCCTGTGACAGGAAACAATCACCCACACTGGCACAAAGTTCTCTGACTGCTACTCCCACATATTAGTCTTTCCTCCTTATGTAGCATCATGGGGGCAGCGGGCATCTACTGAAATCTGTCCTGAGATTTTTCTCATTGGTTCTTATCTTCGTGTGTGTGTGTTCCCCCAGCACTGATGGCTCCAAGTGGTCCACGGCCAGGCATGCAGCAGCAGGAGGGCTGGGTAGGCCCAGCTTCTGCACCTCCTATAGGAGCGCCGGGCCCTGGCCATCAAAATGCCATACAGGGCAGGACGGGACCCAGTGGTACTCCCATGAGGCCCAACAGCCAACCAGGGCCCCGACAGATGATGCAGTCTCCAATTATGCCTAATAGTAAGAGCGCTGTGTACCAAAAAAATACATATTACAATGTTTTAAATGCAGAAAGAACCACACTGCTGGTTTTCAGACTGAGCAATGCAATAAAGCTATTTCCCAGCCCCTAAGAGAGTACCAGATTCTCCAGCATGTCAGTATAGAAACCCAGAACAAAATTACTTGTACTTTGTGGAAATTAGATCTGAGTTGTCAGGTGTGATCCATCTAAAACTCCTTAGCAGATATCTACTTGTCATACTTGTAAAAGCTGCCATCTAGTGGTTAACCACAGTGCAGCACATGGCGTTAACTCAGATCTGCTACCCTGCACGTTCCTTTATTTTAAAGAGTATTCACTCTTGATTCATCATGACCCATAAGTACTTCACTGTCTAATATTTAGCCAATCTTTTTTTTTTCTTCTCTATTTAGCCCAACCAGATATAGACATTGGAATGGTTGGTGACCATTTCTCACAACAACAGGCTCCACCCAACCAGACGGCCCCCTGGCCAGACAGCATGATGCCAATTGATCAGACAGCTTTTGTAAACCAGAGCAGGTAAGCTCATTACCAGCGTAGCTCAGTGGCATAATTTTACACAGTTAACATTTTTATTCTCATCAGACTTCTATATTTTTTAATAGTTTAACTGTTGGTCTAAATGTTTGCTGTGGCATATACAAGACAATGTTTTTAAAATATTTGTTTGTCTCCTCTTCGCTCAGGGCTCCACCCCAGGATGATCTGCTGTGCAATACAGGGCTCAGCTCAAGTGATGGCAGTGCAGTGGACGAGGGGGCTCTGATGTCTCAGCTGTACACCGCACTAAAAGACTTTGATGGCCTGGAGGAGCTCGATCGTGCTCTGGGGATCCCTGCTATGGTAGAACAGGTGGGATTTCCATCCTGCCAAACCTACATTATAACATTCTTGGTTTTTAAGTGATGTTTTATTATTTTTGTTTGTGGTGCTGCATTTTTTTTAATAATATATGGCTGCCTGTTTCAGAGCCAATCACTGGAGCCAGACCAGTTCCCCCAGGAACCCTCGGTGATGTTGGATCAGAAGCCCCCCATGTACACCCAGCAGTTCGGTCCCCCAGCATCACACATGGCACCGAGAGGCTACCCTGGTGGCCCCATGCAAGAGCCAGGTTTCCACCCGATGCCTGGCCAGATGGGTCCACGGCCAGGTTTCCAAATGATGCGAATGCCGGCCCGGCCAGGACTCAGGCCTACTGGAGTCGTCCCCAACCAGCCCAACACACTACGACTGCAACTCCAGCACCGGCTTCAGTCACAGCAGGTGCACATGAATCTAGACTGTCCTGACACTGCTGGAAGTACTCTTGCTCACTGATTCTTGACTCTACTATAACCTCTCTCTTTAGGATCGAGAACACACGGACAGGAATTGTGTTTTTATCCTTGAGGGTGACATTTTAGCAGCTTCGATGACAACATAGGAACTTTTAAATCTACCTGCCACGCATTAGGCTTCCAGTGGACTTTAGCCTAATTCTAATGTAAAACTATAGATTATGTTATTTTCAAATCCTGATTAACAGTGTCTTCATAAAAATTAGATTATTTAACCCTCCAGGGTCATGGATATAATTGGCCATTTTTTCCTACTTTTAATTTACTTTATACTTTTAAAATTAAGTATAAAGTTGAAATTATTTTTTTAAACTATGAAAACCACAAATATGTTTAATGCATCATATTCATAACTTGAAATGCAAATATAAATTGTTGTTTGCTAAATTTGTACACAGGCATGAAACCTTCGAGGTGTGTGACTCCTGTTGTCCACCTGCAGATAGCGTGTACATTTCAATCTGCCTTTGGTGGCTTTTTGGCCATTTCTGATATTCAGTAGTGGCTTCATTGACACACAACGAGCGGCCTCATTGTTTTGACACACACAAACAAAAACATGACTACACTACACACTAACTGTAGAATCCAAACATGCTAAATGTCTCGAAACTTGCTATTTATATCGCTCTCTTTTGCCATTACTTTCATTTTTTTCTCCTTTTCCTTAGCAACCAAATACCACATGTTGCCATAGAAGTGTGTGATTGGTTGATGTGATGTATTTTTCCACCAATAGGAAAGGTGTCTTGTTTTTGTTTTGTTTTGTGTTAGTGCTTTGAGGGCTTTCCTTGAAAATCCTGTTTGTTTGTTTGTTTGTTTGTTTGTTTTTGTTTTTTTAGACACACAGCATCTCCGTCAGCTACAGAGGGTTAAAAAGTGTATATTTCTCTCTGTAACAACCATTTTCCTCTGTTTTTTCTTCCAGCAGAATCGCCAACCAATGATGACTCAGATGAGCGGTGTGTCAAATGTGAACCTACCTCTTAGAACTAATGCTCCAAACCAGGTATATGCCCACTATCATTACATGAGCCGCCTGCACACACATGTTGTGACTGTAGGTAGGGTTCATCTCTTTAATAGCTTGCAGTAAATTAAAGGCTATGATGTCAGTGTTGTGTAGACTTGCTTTTTGTAGATGCTGTTAGTGGGGGTTTTTGTTTTGTTTTTTATATTCAAACCACCTCTCTTACTTGAAGGGAACCATCAATGCTCAGATGTTGGCACAACGTCAGCGGGAGCTGCTGAGTAATCACCTGAGACAGAGGCAGCAGCAGCAGCAGCAGGTGCAACAGGCCCAGCAGGTCCAGCAGCAAAGGAGCATGGCCATGAGGGCTCAGGGCCTCAACCTGCCTCCCAACATGGCCGCCGGAGGCATGAGTAACCCTCGGAATCCCCAGGCCAACCCCCAGCAGCTCCCCTACCCGCCCAGCTACGGTACCAGTACAGGCCTGGCTTCGTCACCTCCCCCTACCAGCTCCTTCCCCTCTCCTCTCTCCCCCAGCCTGCCCTCTCTTACCCCCAACCTCCACCTGCATGGCACTTCCTCCTCTTCCTCCACTCCCTCCTCCTCCTCACAGATGATGATGGGAAACACAAACATGATGGGCGGACAGTACGGGGCCGTACTCAGCCCCCAAATGCAGCACAGTGCCTTTCAGTTTCCCAACTCAGGTACTGCTCCACCACCCCAGCCAACCACACACCTCACCCTACTACCTGTGTTCGTGTTCGTATGTGTGTGTTGATGTGACCACCTGAGCTGCTTCATGTGCTTTTTGGTAGCTGCTATCATGCGATTTGTAACTTTATATACTGATGACTAGAATAATCAGCTTCCATTGCATCATGCAAATCATACTTAATATTCTCCCCTTTAAAACGGAATAACTTGTGAGTAGTTGTCTGTAAGTGTGGCCATATGTCTTTATTATTTTGTGCGCTGTCCAAAAAGGGTGACCTGGCTATTCACTCTTGCTCCACCAGGGGACACTAGAAGCACAATAAAGCATTATTTCATGCTCCACACTGATGCCAAACTCTAAATATTGTGATCAGTAAGGACATGAATCATCTCTGGTACCTGTCAGTCTAACAGCTTGACATGCAGCCTGGGTATGATCTATATAATTTGGTAATCTGGTTTGTTAGAGAACTTTTTATTTATGGCTTGTGGGTGCCTGCAGAGCAATAGTTTCATCTCTCTCTCCCCTTTCTCCCTCCTGACCTATCTCCCAATCCATTTTCTTTCTAGTTCTCTGCCTTCTATTTGTCACATGCATGACGGAAATATAAATTTTGGCTAATAATTCTGGAATGGGCTATTATCGCGTGAGGTGCTCGTCAAAGTATTTTGTCTTTATGTGGCATGTTTGTGTCATTTGCATGGAGTCGACTACACTTCCTTACTCATTGCATTGGTTTATTAACAAGTCTCCGTGGGTTGAGTCGGGCTGACCTCTTTTGATCCACAGGTATGAGCCAACAGGCAGATGGAACATTTGGAGGTCCCGGCACACCACAGAGCCCTCTGCTTTCACCCCGCATGGCCCACACACAGTCCCCAATGATGCAGCAGGGCCAGCAGAGTGCTGCTTTCCAGGGTTCCCCTGACATGAATGGATGGCCGCAGGGTAATATGGGAGTCAACAGGTAAGGATGGCTGATGCACCTCATTACAGCATCAGTTCATGTTGTCAACTCGAGTTCTATGAATATATGCGTAGCTATTTTTAGGAAGGGCTCGTGAGGAGATTCATGATTATCAACAACATTGTTGATATCCATAGAGAGTATTGACATCCATTATCCATAGAGTTGTTTGTACCACTTGTTAAAGATGAAAAACTTGCCAGATTTCTCTGGCTGACCGAGCAGGTCACACCCCAAAGTGAGTGTTGTCACGTACTTTTCTTTCTGCATTCATATTATTGATTTTGTGTTTACTTACACAACTTCTCTCTCCTCCGCAGTATGTTCTCGCAGCAGCAGGCATCGCCGCAGTTCAGCCAGCCGAATAACAGCAACATGTACAACGGCAATGGCATAAACCTCAACAACGCGTCACTGGCCTCCAACATGGCAACCAGCAGCATGGGCCAGATGGCCGGACAAATGAGTGTCACGTCCATGGCCTCGGGTCCCTCACCTGGCTTGCCCTCCATGGGGCAAGAACAGGTAAATACTTTCAGGCCAGTCCAGATACATTGGTCCTTTAAATGAGACAACATTAGGAAGCTTTTTTATTTTTTTTTCTAATTGTTAGAGCAAAAATGGTGAAACTTGAGTGGTTTAGGAAATACCCACTGGTGTTTCTCATCCTTTCACAGTCGGGCATCATCGGGCTTGGCCTGACCGAATTAGAGGTGTTCAGGGGCTCCTGTAATATCCTCAGGGTATCTCTTTACAGTCGTACTCTGTAGAAATCAGTTCCAGGTTAACTGAATGGACCCCACAAAGTTTTACACAGTAATCAGGGGACCAAGAAATACTAAAAGGCTTTTCTCTCCACTCCTGGCTTCTACTATCAGTGTTTGTCTTATCATACGACCCCGAGTGTTTGGGTACACTTACTGAACCAGCAGGCTAGTGAATAATTTAGTTGTTTACGTAACTCTTCTTGCTGTAGTTCTGCTGCATAACTTGAACTTAGAGGTCAGTGATGTAATTAGCAATGTGCACTTCCAAGCCGGAGCGTTGAGACTGTAGACGGCTAAAGACGGGTATGCCGATCAAAGACCAGCCTCTGTCAGCTGTGGACTCACGAGCTGGTTGGCTTAACATGGAGAGCTTGACTCCTTAAGGCCTCAGATCTGTCAAATCGCCACAGCCTTTACACACATTCAGGAGAGTGACCCTACGTCATTAGGAGAGGTGAAGTCATACTTGCATGTAGATAAGCTACTTCTCCCACTCACTAAATGTGAAAATGTTTTCACTTTGGCAGCACTTAGTTGCTGGTGTTTATCATTGTTTTAATGTTGTCCAAGTTAATCCTTCTTCCTTTGTCTCACTGGTATTGTTAGCTTGGTATATGGAAAGCACTGTTGTTGTCCGCGATGCTTTTAAGCCAATAAAGGGCCATGAATATTTAACCAAGGGGCTGCCATTCGATGTCTGCACTTGAGACTGTTGTAACACACCAGTATACGTGTCACTTGATTTATCTCCCTTGCAGGATTATAGAAAAATATTGGCACTTAGATTATTTCAATTATTTACTGTTTGCCCATTAGTGCAGGCATCTGTGATATATCGACTTGTTTTTGAGCCGACGATGCACTCCGCTCTGCAAACAAGTTTAGGTTCTGCAAGTTCAAGTTAACCAGTCAGATGTGCTGCTGTTGAATTGCGGATTCAGTAACTGCCTTTCTAGTTGGGACTTACAGTGTGCCGTTTCTCTGCAGAAATACTGTTGACCCCCATGGAGCTACTCACCTGGACCTCAGTGATCAACCTGGCTCAAGAAGCGCGTCGGCCCTTTAATTATTTAAAAAAGAAAAAGAGAGAGAGAAAGAAAGAAAACACGTAATCAACCGACTGCCCCTTGAACCAGCCAGGCCGTGCCCTGACCCCCGACCCCTCGCCCCTCCCCAGCTCAAGTTTGCCGTCTGTCCAGCTGGATCCCACTCAGACACTGGCTGGGGAAGGATCGCGGATATCTGTCCCAACAAGCCTAATCCTCCTGGAGGGAGAGCCTCGTGACGAGCCAGTCAATCTGCCTGTCCACCTGCATTCACCGTAGTGTGACTTACTGTAGGCCTCCTGGTGGGGTACACTGACTTAAGGGGGCGGCAGTGGGTGGATTTTGTTCAGATGAATGTATTCCTCTCAGTGGACAGCGGCCATTTACAATCTCATCTCGAAAGATCACATACACTGATTTCTTCTCTTCTCTACCCCCGGAGCCCCCTTTATTCTCCACCCCCTCCCCCAACCTCTGGATCGTTGGAGAAATTTCCACATAGTTCCGAATGGCAGCAAATACTCCCAAGTTATGTTCACACTTATGGATGGAGCTCAGACACTTAGCCGATTTTGCCTTTTTGCTGTTCTTTATTTTATTGTTTTTGTTATTATAATTATTATTATTGTTGTTGTTGTTGTTGTTTTTTTAGATTTTTCCTATTTGTTTGTTTCTGTTTGTATTTTTGTTGTTGTGAAAATTTAAGATGTAGAGTGAAAAATATGGTGTTTAGAAAAGAGAGTGAGAGAGAAACTGAACGTGGGGGGGAAGAAAACACTGCAGAAGACTGGTTTGAATGGTGAATTCTAAGATTAGATTAATTAAAGAGGTTTATATAGTGTATAAAATTAAGTTTTATTTTCTGTATAGATTCATTTTAATTATTGTAGATTATTCTTTATCTTAGTAGCAAGAAGAAGAATATTTCTAAAATTGTGAAAGAGGCACTTCTTTTTATAATTTTAACAGCAATGGTTGTATTCTTTCTGAGAAGATTCTTCTATTAACCTGAATGGTGGATTTTGCTTTGGTCATGTAGTTTCAGAAGATGTCAAAATCAAATATAGTTTGAAATTAATTACAGAGTTTGTACATAACAATAAGTAAAATCGTTTTCTTTCCTATTTATTTTATTCCCTGGGGCTTAACGTCTCTCAGCCTGGTCCCCAACTGCCTCCTGAAGCAGAGCAGTGTTTTGGGGGGAGGGGTTGTGTGTGTGTGTGTGTGTTTTTTGAGGAAGTGGAGGGAGAACCTTCACCTTCTTAAAGTTCTGGTACAGTGCAGACAGGGGTGCGGGCGGGAGGTAGGGAGGGTTGTAAATGGGTGTGCTGTGTATACAGTGTACAGATTATCGCTTGCTTCTCTGCCTTTAGCATAGAACACAACAAAAATAAATAAAAGAAGGAAAAAAATCAATTCAACACAGCCATACACTAAAAAAAAAAAAAAAAAAAAAAAGATAAAGTGTGCTTTCTATGTTGTCTGGAGTGGAAAAATGCTTCATACAAGCTGCTAGGTGCAAACTGTTCTGTGTGTTGTAAACAAGCAATAACAATTACTTGAGAATCTTTTGGTTTGGTTTTTTTTGGTTTGGTTTTTTTTTGTAATTTTTGTACAGTTTCCTGGGAAAAAAGGACACGTTTTTCCTCTGCGTTTGGATGCAGTATTAAACACAGTTTTTTTATTGCAGTTTGTACCAAGAAAGTCTACATCCACAGACACACACACATACACAGCACACACACACAGCGTTCCTATTAGATTATGCAGCATAGGCTGAGATCTGGAGAGGGAGTTAGTTTGTGGTCCCCATATTGACACATGCCCTCTCTGCCTCCAGCCGTTCTTCTATAGCAGAGGTCAGAGTTAAGACTGCACGCTTCACAAGAGCTGCTCTGACAGACACTTAGCCATATTTTATGACCTCAGGCAGTTAGTTCACCTATAAAGTGTTCAGTAATGACCTGCTTGTTCTTGTGCCCCACCAGACGGGGGGGTTGGTTTGGCCTTCACAAGATCTAAAGCGAGTCATCTTCTCTAACCTCAGAAGATTTTCCTCAAAAAAAAAAATAAACTTTTTATATTGACTATTTTAACCCAGGACAGACTTTGAGCAAGCCAAATAATCTTCACATTTCAATTGGATTTCTGAATTCTACTCATTTTCTTTTTATTTATTTATTTTTTCTAAGTAACCATTTGATGGTTACCATGGTTTGGCCCACAGGAAAAACAAGAAATTTATGATGATGTCACTCAACAGGGTCTGATGTAAATGTTACATCATAAAACAGGAAGAGAATCACTCTGAATGTATTGTCCATAAAGGCCTAAGGATGTGACTGGTGGTGCATTGAGGTGTGGACAACATGTGCGGTTACACCGTGCTCTTCTCGGTGTTTCTGACGTTATCCATCGTTGCTTCTTTTTCCTTGTTTTTTCCACTTTTAATTTCTGTATGAAATTTGAAGCTGTAGCAATTCAACTGTGGAACAAAGGAAGCCTGCATTAACGCTTTGGTTGTTCTGCAGGTGCTTTTTTTGTTGTTCTAGTTGTTGTCGTAGACCTACAGGAGATCCCACCTTTTTGATAGATGCTGTTTTGATTGTACAAGGGAAAAAAAAAAAAAAAGATGCGGCCGTGCAGAATCAGCCTTTTGAGCCATTTTTAAAAAAGGAATCACAGCCCTTTGCAAAATTTCCAAAGATTGTTAAGATTTTAAAAAGACTTAAAGCCATGTTGGTAGCAGTGCATTTTTTTTTCTTTTTAGCACTTATAATGAGGACAGGAGCAAATAAATGATTTTTGCCCCTCACAGATATCCAGGCTTTGGACCCATGAATCAAAAATATTTTTTTCCTCTGTAACTTATGGTTTTGAAGAACTTTAAATGCCCTTTTGTATTGTCTGCCAATTTCTTAGAGCTAAGATGCAACCTTGAAATGCTAAAAACCCTAGCATAATGCCTTAGATTTTGTCCGTTCTTGTACATTACACCGCTGTCTGTATAAATTTGTATAATGACTTGTGTACAATATTGAATGGGTGCATCATTGTTCAACTCTTCTCAGCTGCTGGGAACTTGGTCACGGTTCTCCTTTGCTCTCTGTTCCGTGTTGGGTCATCTCCTCGCCCTCCGCTCACTGTTTGTATGGACAAAGGTGATGATACATAGGGATACCGAAGCAATATGTAATATACTCTATGGACTTTCTGAAGAAAGCTTACTGTTGTGTTTTACCCCCCTCCTCCCGAGATATTTTTTCTGCATTGTTCACGAGTCACACTGTATACCCGCATCGATCATTGTACCCCTAGTGTGTGAGCGTTTTATGCAAAGTTAGATATACAAGAGAAGTTAAAACCACAGTTATGCAAGTTGTGAACTAATATGGCTTCGCTGATGCTATTTGCCTTGTAAATAAAGAATTCTGTTATTGCATTATTTAATCGAGCGACTCTTATTTCATTTCCCAGCGCACGAAGATTAGTGTTCAGGTTTTGTTTTTCTAACTGAAACATAAAAAAGTTATTAGCTGGCTACTTAGTGACATCTTTATTTAGTTTTTCATAAACATAACAAAGTTGAACAAATATATTTCAGTATATGATAAGCTATTGTAAATGTTATATAATTGGTAGACTTTTTTTTATTAATATAAAAGATCGCAAGTCATCGAATCGCCAAAAGTTTCGAATGAAATATTTCATTCGCCAGTAAAAACTGAGCTTTTTAAATGGTTTTATGAAGCTGTAGGCCTCTTATGTTTGTTTTTATTTTTCCAAAAAAACACAAGAAGCTCCGCTGATCTAGAGCACAAGAAAATTGCCTGTTTAAAATTAGCAATAAAAACCTTTTATAAAAAAGCAAACAACTTTACATTTGCACTTTACTGAAGTATTGATGGGGATTGGGTTAAGTTTTTTTTCTGTATACAATAAAGGTCGGAGCAGTGATCTAATAAATGCCTGGTCATTTCCCCGCTATTTTTTTTAATCTCTTCTTTATTTCTAGCGTCTAAGTGTGAAGCACGATAATCCACTCCACGCCTCGTGAGCAAATTGAAATCTTAGGCTCGTTCTCATAATCGGCCTCACTGTGGCAAAGAGAGCCGACTCCGAAGTGCAAAGAACACGGGGGTGGGTTGGCCCTGAGAAAATCTATTCCTATGGGGTGGGTGGCATTGAAATGCATGAGGTTGAGCTGACTCCTGGCCAATAGGAGTAAGGAGATAGCTGTATACAGCATAGGTGCCCTCAGATGACCACAGAGCAGCACATCCTCTCTTAAGTTTCGGCTGCTCCCGGCAGAATCTGAACGTTTGTCTGCAGTGTTTGATTTTACAGCACGGGAGGTTGATCAAACTCTGGCCTGTGGGCATGACGGACACATCGCCCGCGTGAAGCTCCTCTAATTGTTTTCAGAAGGTAAGCTTCTTTATTAAAGTTCACAAAATGTTTGTAGCGGTCCGCTTTAATTTCAGTCATCATTTCACATGATTCATATTTGTTTGTACCTTTAAAAAAGTAATTTTAAAGCCCCCCCCAGCGGGCATTACGCACTCCTATCGCGACCCTATTTCCCTTCATACAGCGGGCTGATTGTAAAAGTCATTAAAAGCTTCATTAATGTTGACCTCTGCTCTGGCCAGCGGTTCTTTAATTAGTGTCATGACCCTGATTTGTCTCTCTATTTACTGGCTGACTGGTAAACTGTTCCTAAAAAGCACACCATCATGCAGTGGGGTCATCTGAAAAGCCTCTGATGAACATTTGATGTGTGGCTTGTGTGTGACCCTTCAGCTGGAAATAATGCAAAATCGGCTGTCCGAGTTCACTGCGGATTGCTTTCCCCCTTTATGTGCGCAGTATTTTCATCTGTCGCCGACAGTTTCATTGCTTTTCATTTTAAAAGAAAAACACTGCGAACCTGTTGTAGATTTCAATTTCTTAGCCATAATCATCTGCAGTTTGTATCAGTTCCACATTTAACCAGAGGGTTGCCAAGCTTCTTAACACCTTTGGAAAAATCTTAAAATATTTGGAAGAAATGCTCATAACTGGAGAGCGAAGTAAAGTCTTACGTTCATTAAAATAATCAGTTCTGGTGGGTTCGGCCTCTTTTGATGTCCTGTTTCCTTTTTTAGATTTCTTACATTAAACTTTTATGACTACACCCCCTCCCCTCTACCCACGCTCCCACTTGCTTCTATCTCTCTTCCCCACAGAAGGCTACATCATCTTCTCCATTTGACCCTTTGCCTCACCTCCTGTGCTGTCATGTCGGTGTCCCTGTCCAGCATCCCTGTAATGCTGAAGGAGAAGAGCTATCCAGCCGGCATGCTGAAGGGCAGTCCTGCCCGCGGCTTCTACCCAGCTCCTCTCCCCGGCCCTCATCACTATGTGGACTTCTTCCCGCGTACGCACAACCTTCTCCACCCGCTCAAGTCCCTCGGTCGTCTGGTGTCGGACGCTCAGGCTTCCCTGCCGCTCAGCCTGCACGGCGGGGCCACTCCCTTTCTCGGCCAGGCCGGCCACAACGCCTCGGTCCTCCACGAACACATGTTGAGCGCCTCCAGCATCCCGTATCTGAGCCAGATGTTGCCCGGACACCCACTCTACTCCAAACCGGAGGAGCTGGCTGCTGTGGTGACCGAACACGCCGCCGGTCCGCTGTCTTCAGACTTCAGCAGCCCGTCCAGTGAACGGTCTTCTTCTGCTCCTACATCCGCCAACACACCGCCCAAGGAGAGCTTCCTTCGGCTCCGGAGCACGGACCATTCCACAGAGAAAAAGGGCGCATCGTACAACTTCAGTGAGGACGACTTGTTCACGGTGCTCTACGGATACTCCGGCAGCCAGGAGCGTAGCGTGGGTCACGCCATATCAGGAGTGGCCCTGCCGGAAAACTCAAGTGAGAATTCAGATTACGGACTATGGATTAAAATGACTGGCGTTTCATTTTGTTTGGTGTGCGATAATAAAAACTGCCCTTGATTTCACGCTATCCCCCAAACATAAATGTTTCCCTGTCACTACTATTATAGCCGAATATAACACATCGATCAGAATCTTTGTAATGCAGTTAAAGATGAAACACTACTCAAATACTCCCGCTCAAATAGTAACGATAAACCTTTTTTATCTCCCTATTTTGTTCACATTTGTTTGTTTTCTCTTTAGTTTCTGACTCACACATTTTCCCACTGGACAAAGAAACTCTTGAACTTCCAGAGGGTAAGAAGCCACCATTTTTATCTATTTATTTATTTGAATCACCTTTACGTGTGTCCTTGATTGCATGATAGAGTAATGAAATCTGAGACCGCTTTGGCTCTGTGCTGCAGGGTTAACCATTCTCCAGGCATCCTGGGGAAACGCTTCGAGCTGTGGTGTTTTTGCGGATAAACGCAGTATTCCTAAAGGCGCCCGTTTTGGACCTTTCCAAGGAAAACTAGTCAACACAAGCGAAATTAAAATATACGACGATAACACCTTGATGTGGGAGGTAGGGTGGTGAATTGTCTCCTCACAGTACTGGTCTTTATCTAGATTTTTTTTGTCGATACTTCTAATACTTCTAACACACCCTGCAGGTGTTTGAGAACGGCCGCCTCAGTCACTTTGTGGACGGAAGAGGGGGATCTGGTAACTGGATGTCTCTGGTGAAGTGCGCTCGCTTTCCCGAGGAGCAGAACCTGGTTGCCGTGCAGGTCCAGGGCCAGATATTTTACGAGGCCTGCAAGGAGATCACGCCAGGCCAGGAGCTTTTGGTGTGGTACGGAGACTGCTACATCCAGTTCCTCGGGATCCCCCTCACACTGAAAGACCCTAGAGAGGACAGCAACGCGGTGCCTCCCTCTGAAGGTCAGGATTTAATCTTCTTCAGTTTTTTAATCATCATACATATATTTAGTGTTTTTGTAAAAAAAAAAAAGTTTTTCCCCAGATTCAAGCGAAGGCTTCAAGTGTGACAGATGTGGGAAGGTTTTTGCGTACAAATACTACAGAGACAAACACCTGAAATACACCCGCTGCGTGGATCAGGGGGACAGGAAGTTTCCGTGTCACCTCTGCAACAGATCTTTCGAGAAGAGGGACAGATTACGGATCCACATCCTCCACGTCCACGAGAAACACAGACCTCACAAGGTACAACATCCCTGCATCCGTCTTGCTTTTGTGAGGGATTTCCACACAAACCTCCCTTTACATGGTTGTGGTCTGTGAAAAGTTTTAGATGGTGCTGAAAGAACAGCTCCTACACTGCGTCACAGGGACCTTCAGATTTTTATTGGACGTAAAAAAATAAAAAAAATAATAACATTTATATGAGACTTGCATTTTGTTTTGTTTCTGAAAAGCGAAAACAACTCCGAAATGTATTTAAACCCATTCACAAAATGAGGTTAGGTTCTTTTTAGCTTTATTTTGAGCTTAATGCATTCGAGTGACACTTTGTGTATGTGAATTTGCTGCAGTGCTCGGTTTGTGGGAAAAGCTTCTCCCAGTCCTCCAGTCTCAACAAACACATGCGCGTGCACTCGGGTGAACGTCCGTACAAGTGTGTCTACTGCAATAAGGTAAGAAGCTTTTTTTGTATTCTTTCTAAAGATGCGTTTGGCTTGACAAAGACGAGACCGTTTGACAATTGGCTCGATGCTGAAGAAAAATAGGAATAAATCCTGGAATTCGACTTAATTGCTGGTGCCAGAATAGTTTGAATACGCCATGGGTGTGCTGCCAAAAATAAATATATACAAAAAAAATAAAATGAAAATCTTAGAAACATAAATTGTTTTACCAGCAATAACGACACTGTCCTCTGAGAGGTTTTTCCCAACCTGCTTCTATTAGACCTGCAGGCTTTCTACTCGTTCCTCTTTAAACCATTTCGGGTTTCCTCCTGTTACGGTGCATTTGGCACGCGCCTCTCCTTATTGTTCCTCGCGGAGGGCACGCTCTGCATAGACACTTACATGCTAATTATCGCCAGATGTACACCCACCCCTTTGTCTGCCAAGATTATACTTTTATTTTATGGCCCTGGAATGAGCAGAAGTTTTTTTTGTTCTCGATATCCTTCCCTTTTTATGCGGACTGTGGACGTTTTGTTCAAGCTGTTCCCCTTTCTCCTTTATTTCGACTATTTTAGCAATGTGGCACGAGCCCAAAGGTTTTTGCCGCCTTTGAGCACTAGGCTGCCCCTAAAAATGCCACAAAAACAGGGGGAAAAAATCCTTTAACAAAAGTGTTCACGAAATGTTAAGGAGCATTAAAAAAAATCAAAAATCAAAACTTTTTCTGAAAAATATTTTTTGGCTCCTTGTAAAAAAAATAAACAACGTTTATCTTGCCTTTAACTTGACAACTGAAATTGCGCTTATTTACCCAGTGTTTTAAACTCCACTCTCCCAGGCCTTCACTGCCTCCAGCATTCTGCGCACACACATCCGACAGCACTCCGGTGAGAGGCCCTTCAAGTGCAAGCACTGCGGGAAGGCCTTCGCCTCCCACGCCGCCCACGACAGCCACGTCCGTCGGACGCACGCCAGAGACAAGCCGTATCCATGCGAGCTGTGCGGAGTGTCTTTCCAAGAAGAGCAGGAGCTTAAATACCACATGAAAAGCCACAAAAGTAAGCGCTCGATTTAAAATACCCGCATGGGAAGTGTTTTAGGCTAACAGCATGGCATCAGGTGTTTATTTTATGGGTTCAGACGTTTTTATGGGTGCTGTCTAAAGCTTCATTACAGTAGAGCAATTGAAGCAATCGAATATTAAGAGGAATAGAAGTTCAGTACTATTATTATTATTATTATTATTATTATTATTATTATTATTAATAATAATAATAATAATAATAATATTCCATAATAAAATTAACCTAAGACAGTTGAAATATTAATTAGCTTTGCTACAGACTGCTGTCATTGGCAATGCCCTTAAAAAAAAACTACTGCAAACTGCCAAACTAAAATGTTGCATACTTTTTTTTTAAACTACATATTTTCTGGTATTTTTCTTCCCCGCAGAAAGGCAAATCTTGGACAGCACCATTCTCCCGTCTTCTCCGGGGAGAGGATTGCAGGAGGAGTCCCTGTTTCCGCTGAAGGACCATCAGAAGAATAGCGGACAAAACTTTCCTTACAGCGGCTTAACAGTTTTAAATCCAGAATATCGGCCCTGGAACTAGACTCCACTTTCTTCTGTAAACATGACTGATCCTGTGATATATTCTAGATGATTTGAGACAGCACAAACACAGCGAAGAATCTTTACGCAGTGTTTGTGGTGAGACTGTGAAACATGAAGGTAAATTTGTTGTACAGGCCTATTTAAATAGGTAGATAATAACTGGATAATTTGAGCTGCTGGGCAACTGTGTCCGCGTCTGTTTATATATGAACATGTTGTGTATTGTCATATGGCTTAAAGCTTCTCTACTATTGTTGTGCGGGACAGTTTTGATGCATTGTAATGCCTATTATTGTTATTATTATTATTATTATTTCCTTGCGTCATCTACCGCTTCAAAAGCAAACCTATTTTATCGCTGTAGATTTGAGTCGATTTGTGTATAAATGTACCCCCCCCCCCCCTCCTAATTTATAATGTATGATAATGTTTTTTACTGTAATGTTAAGCTGCCAGAAAGCAACTACAAGAGTCGTCGTTTGTTCACTTTGAGCGTCCACTTTTTCATGGTTAACCTAAAAAACAAAAATCAGCGCATGCAACAAGAGTGTTTTTGCTCTTGTTTATTTCCGAATGTAGAAAATGTATTTCTAAAACGAATAAAATAAATTAACATTGCCCACACTGTGCACTCTGGCTTGTTAATAGTCTTAAAGGGTTTTTTTTGTTTTTGTTTTTTATGTTTTCATGATGAATAAAACCTTTAAACAGTTGTTATTTACCATTACAACCAAGAAGCAAGAGTTTTATTTTATGTAAATTAACATAACTGCATCTCAACATGCCTAATGCAATCTCCATTCCCAATTCCAGACATGCATCCATCCAGTCAGGCACATGTCACTCCATATGCATTTACAGTCTGCCGAGCTTTTTTTTTTTTAAGCCACGTGATGAATTGGATGCGTCATGCTCACAGTAAAAATGAACAAACCCCACAGGACCAAATGAATGACAATGAAATGAAGCAGTAAGGGTCATTTCTCCACACACAAAGGCAGTCGCCATGACTGACATCTGCCCTCATGCTGGCACAAACTGTCCCACATGTGTTCCCCTGAGATCGGATAGATAGAGAAAAGTGTGTGTGTGTGTGTGTGTGTGTGTGTGTGTGTGTGTGTGTGTGTGTCTTAGGGTTAATTTAAGGAAAGCCCCAATTGGTAGTGTGGTGGTGGCAACAGCATGAGGTCTGACAGATGACACAGTGTCCAGTCTTTGTCTCTGTGCTCTGTTATGTCACCTTTAACCTCTTGGCTGCCATCCTTCAAACTGTTTGGAGGAGTAATATCAATCACACTGCAAAGGTAGGTTCAAGTAGAACGTAGAAGAGGAAAACTATGAAGCAAGACACTGAAGAAAGTGAGCGAAAACACATCACGAAGCACAACATTTTACAAGTGCCAGTAAAACAAATTAGACATTCAAAGTTGCCATCAGCTCAGAGCAATTAAAGACTGAAAATTAGACTTCCTCCTGGGTTGTCTGCAGAGATAAGAGCAGTAAAGAGATTAGCAATCACTCCAGCCTCTCTGTTTATTTTCTATAATGGATGGACAGCAGTCGTCAGGGTCAGGGGTCACCTCCTTACTCAGTGTTTAACAGCCTCCCTCTCTCTTCAAATAGCCAAAATATGGATGCTTGAGCAAGTCTAGATCAACCTTCAATGGACTAGCCCCTCCCACGTATACAACCCCTCAAGCCACCATGAATGGGCCCACTGTGAAAAGACAAGATACTCCCCTTTGTGGTCTTCCAGGAGCAAAAGGGGTGGAGGAGAAGGACGGGACAAGAAACAAAGACAAAAAGAAAGACAGAAGGAGAAAAGCGAGAATGAGCTGCCAGAGCTGAAATACTGAGATTGTTAGCATGCTGTGCTAAAAGACTGGTTTTACTAGCGCCTCTGTGATTGGCTGATTTAGAACTCAGCGCTAAAGCATGGAAGAATTTTTATTTAGGTTGTTTATGTGGATTGATTTCACACTTAACCACCTGGCAAGCTAACAGGGCCCTCTAAAGGGCAATTCATCAGCTTCATCTCTGTATTAATGTGATATTAATGATTGGAGGAGTGGAGTTTTTATGGCAGTTAATTCCCTCTGAGGTTGAAGCAATAGAGCATAACATTCCACAAAGCAGTTTCAATACTTTGATACTCTGTAACACTCAAATGCGACCCGTAAGAGTGCAACATTCAGTGGTATGATTCAAATATTGAGCTAATCATGCATTTACACTCATGATTAGCTCTTCTCTTCTCTTCTCTTCTCTCATACAGAGCTGAGTAGTCAAATGCTCTGATGTATTAGCTTCTATCGATTGCCTAATAGCTGTCAGTGTGTATGTGTGTTTGTGTGTGCTGTAGTCTGATGTCGAGGCTAGCCGTTGCTCCAGACAGGCCTCAGATCTTCAGCTGAGTGGACTCTTAAAATACAACCACAGCAGCTCTGCGTCCATCTGTGCCTGAGCCTGCGTCAAACCACACAGCAACTCACTGATGAAAAAGATACATGAGAACTTTAAAACATGTTTCTTCTTGTTCTTTACAAATGGTCAAAGTTTAGTTTTGATTGCTACTGCCCCCTTCATCCAGCGTTTACCTGATTGTCTTTTGCATTTCAGTCAAAATATGCAATTTATGCACAAAATATACACAAAAGAAAAAGCTGACAAGGGTGACTTCCTGTACCACCTCTTGCCTGAACTCTCTTAGCCAATATACAGTTCAGTTTTATTTCTATAGAGCTAAATCACATGTCACAGGTTCAAGGGGCTTTATATTGTAAGGTAAAGACACTGCAATAATACAGAGAAAACCCCAACATTCTGACGACCCCCTCATGAGCAAGCACTTGGTGAGAGTGGGAAGGAAAAACTCCCTTTTAACAGAAAGAAACATCTACACCAGTCAGGGAGGGGCAGCCATCTGCCAGATTATTAATCAAGATAAATAATTGAATGTAACCTCTGACGACTAGTATTTCACGAGTGAGATGTGATCCATTGTTCATCATGGTTCTCACTTTAGACAGAGTTCTCCTCTTTGTCACCGTAGCAGCTCTGTGGTGTAGCGTTTTGACCATTTGATTAACTAACAAAAGATCCCTGGTTCAGTCCTGGGAGAAAGCTCAAACCCAGAGGGATTCGTGTCAGGGAGGGTGTCTGGTGTAAAAACTCAGCCAAACCAAGCATGTACAGCTTCCTGCTGTGGAGACCCCTGTGAATAAGGGAGCAGCTGAAAGTAGGTTCTTTATCACCATGTCCAGAGAGTCCGAAGAAGAATCAGAGGAAAGATTCTGGTCCTCTCTCAGTGATTTGTTTATTTCTCAATCATCTGTTGTTTCACTTGTACTTCGAATGACTGTAATGCATCTTTCATTTAATTTAATTTTAATTAATTTTATTAGTTTCATGTTGTTCAATTGCATGTAGGCACTGACTCTGCAGTTGTTTTTGATTTTTGCATGTGTTAATTCAGTCTTTTAAATCTACTTTGTTGCATTTTTAATCCCAGCTTTCTGACATTTAGTTCATCCTTTCAGAGAAGGTATTCTCTGTGTGACCCTTTCTTTCAAAGAAATATTAGACTTAAGTCATTTTAGTTTGAAAAGACCTACTGAGCTATGCCACCCCCTCCTGTTCCCTCAGCTGAGAGATGAAGCTGATCAGCTTGTGTCCTGCCATTCATGCCTCGGGTTGAAGATGTTTTCTTCGGCCAGTGATTTCCA
The DNA here is from genome assembly GCF_057382095.1 of Aulonocara sp. 'chitande type north' Nkhata Bay. Taxonomy (NCBI): domain Eukaryota; kingdom Metazoa; phylum Chordata; class Actinopteri; order Cichliformes; family Cichlidae; genus Aulonocara; species Aulonocara sp. 'chitande type north' Nkhata Bay. Next base: position 17,432,170 of record NC_141352.1, read on the forward strand.
CTGGGACAGTGGACAGTAGAGGAGTAAGACATACAGAGAGGATCAGCATCCTGCATGCTGCTGGCTGGATGAAAGCAGATCAAACACTGTCTGCAAAGCCCCTCCATATTGCTCCTGAGAGTGTGTATCCTCTAGGTGGGATTGGTGTGTAGGGTGGGCAGATGGCCTTATCCTTCCCTGTGGGGGCTGGTGTGAGGTTCCACTGTGGTCCCATGGGGCAACATATTTGCTGACACACACTCTTACAAACACACACCTCACATAACCCCCAGCAACTCACAAAGCAACCTATGAGAATCTACTGTATACATTATATCTGAGTCTTCTGGTACCTATCTATCAATCCATCTATTTATATCCACCCATCCTGTTTGAACTATTTAACCCCTGATGGATTGCAGGGCTTCTCTTTCGAGTCAATTCATATGCAACTAAGCCGAAAGCAGTGATTCTTCTTGTAGGCTGACATGTGGCATTGTCATTCGGGATGTTAGAAAGTGTTATAGAGTTCTCCTCCCCATGCGTTGCGCTTTACAAAAGTTTTTCTCTGTGTGCTATCTGAGTGTCTTTAGCCGCAAGGCTTTTGTCCGTGCCCAACTGTTATTCCTGCGGGTGATGAAGTTGGTGGTAGGTTAGTGAGGAGAGGACTTAGTGTTACTGTACTGCCCTTGCTCCCTCCCTCTTTCTTTTGCTTCTGTTTCTACAGTACATCATCCCACCTTTTCTTGTGACGCCTCTGATGTGCATGCATTGAAATACTTCTTCAGAACCTTTTTAAGGTTATTTGATCCAATGAGAACTGGTGTAAATACTGTATATGTTTTTTTGTTTTTGTTTGTTTTTTCCGCTGACACACGCTGACCATGTAATTCCTTTGGAAGAGCTTCCTCATGTTGTTAGACCCCCAGTTGTGCATGAGTCTTTTCTGGGGTGAGTATTTTCTTCATTCTGGTGCATACATGCATTAAGGCACTTCAGGCATCCTTAATGTTTTGTTTTTTTGTGTGTTCCTGAGGGAAGGATTTACAACATATGGACACTGTACTCCTGAAACATGCGCATCCATGCACAGACAAGGTGACCTCTCTGCCTCTAAAGATGTTTGCCGTTAGTCCAGCTAATCCTGACTAAGCTGTCCACTTAGATAAACACTTGGAGGGTGTCGCTCCCGTATGGTATACAAAGAGTAAGTGCCAGAGTTCAGTTCACGTTCTCACTTTTACTGTCACATCTTGGGGAATGGATCCTTCCTTGGGGGAGGAAAGAGAGATAAAGATTTAGAGACAGTCTTACACATAGCTTATTGTACCAGTGTCACTTTTCTACAAATACTGAAGAGCACAGAAGATGTGAACATGGAGGAAGTGGGAGATTTCATTCCTCTTGGGGTGGATTAGCTAATAAGCACCCTTGTCTTTTCCTCATCTTCCTTGTTTCCTTCATCAGTTTTTCCCTGAGAATGCACAGTCACCAGCCACACAGGACAGCCAGTGATTGATTTTCCCACTGACTATCACGAGAGCATAGGAGTGAGCTGTGCAATCTACTATAACCAGTGAGTGTACACTGGACGGCCACAAAATTAAAACCACTGACAGGTGAATTGAATAAGATTGATCATCTCATTACAGTAATGTGCACTGTAACGTCATCCACACACAGCCCACTATAGTAATGGCACTCACTGATGGCAGCGGCCTCCCTTTGGAGGACAGTGCGCCGCACCAAACTGCAATAATTGCTCAGAACAGCTTGGGGAACACAGCAAAAGGGTGTAAAAATGAGTTTTTCCTTCCCACTGTCGCCAGGTGCATATTTGTGATAGGGTCATCTGAAGCTAGTACAGTCTCTGTAAATATCATGCTCTTCCCTTGCCTTTAAAAATGTTGTAATTCTAACTATGCTTCTATTGTTTGTGAAACAATTTACTGTGACCCCAGTCAGCTCCCGCTGGTCTGTGAGGTCAAAGGATAGAAGAAACTAAAAGGCCCCAGGGTGTGGATGTTTAGCAGCTACCTCAAGACTGACATGACTGTTTAAGCACCTGATGGTTCGCACTGGTGCCAAACATCGGCAAATCCGAGGCCAAACGGTCGTAAACCTGCTCATCCAGGAGACCAGAGGTAATGATTCAACAGAGCGCGAGCTGACAGTGATGGAGATGAAAGGACGAGGCGGTTGCTGAGTGCACTACCACAGCTAAAAGTACATGTGCTTCTGCTTTGCGGGTCACGCCGTGCATGCGTGTTCCTAAGTGTATTGTCTATCAAATGTTTGTGACTGTGCCCTGCCACAGGAAAATAAAGTGTCTTGGCCCTGGAGCCGCAGTCGTCCATCCCCACCCCCAATACTGAGTCATGATGGCTTTTTGACAGTAGAGCTTGGAAGGCAAATGCCCCCGTCCTGCTGAAACATTCATGTAGCCTTATGATCCTCTCCTCCAACTAATGTACCCTAACAGGCCTTTATGGCCTCACTCTAGCCTAGCGTCACCTTAGTGCTGCTTCCCGGCATCTAAGTCCTTAACACCCTGCTGGTCTTTTAAGCCCTTTCAGCAGTTTTACTGGAGAGGCCTTGCCTTAGGAAGTTTTCCTTAGCAGACAAAGGAAGGCTGCGTAGTCATTACTGCAAGAGACGCTCTAAATAAAGCTGCATATATGCACATGTGTGTCCTCCATGTCTTTGGGGATGGCTAAGGCAGGCTCTGTCATTTGCTTCCAGGTTCATGTTGTTTCCCTTCTTGTTTCTTTCATCCTTCACATGTGGTCATTGACAGTTTTTGCAACCTGACTCCTAAGCACTGCATTGATCTGTTAAGATTGTCACTTTTAAAAAAAGCCCCATTAGGGTTTAAGGTTTGACAGTTGATATCAGCATCCGTTAGTGCTGCGTAGTGACCCGGAGAGCAGACAGGAAGGCGTTGAAGAGCAGGAAGGGACCACTGTGTGTAGTTACATAGTTTGCTTTTTTTAAAAAAAAAAAACAAAAAAACAAGAAAAAAGTCAGAAGATAAAACTTAAGAAAAAGTCAAAGTGCTGTAAAGCTTTCTGCACTGAGCAAAATGACCTCAGTGTGTCATTGGACCGTGTCCTCTGTGTGTGTCCACCCTGTGTGGGTCCACAGGGAGATCTGGCCTGAGCAGTGTGTTTTACTATTCTCTCGGCCTCCCCACTGTGTTTACCTCTCCGTGGTAAAAATGCCATATGCTAAATGGGCTAGTGTTACGGCTCTGGTTTCCAGGCGGCCCATCGGCCCCACACACACTCCAACATCAGTCAGAATGGATATCTAAGCTATATCTAAGCCTATAAAGTAGAACATCATTGATCTGTTTATGCTTTTTTTTTTAACAATCTCCAACACATGAGATTCATCTCGGTCACAGACAATCTTCTGATGCTCATTGATTCATTTGGTAACACCAGACCAATTAATTAGCGGTAGCAATCATTGCCGTCCTTTGTTTTCAGTCCTCATTGAAGCATGATCTATTACCTCACAGTGTTTACAATTCAGGAAGTCAACTGAATAATTGTTGCTTGGTTTGTTTTATTTTTAATTAAGCATTCAGCAACACATATAGGCTCACGCCACACAACTTTACACCCCAGACTACATTATTGACAATGTTCTTATTGACTGAGATAATAGTCATAGAAAATGCCTCAGGATACGGTAAGGACCAGTCCATATCTCTCTTAATGTACATTCATCAGAAGAAAACTGCACACGTCTGCAAGAATTTTCTTCACTTCTGGAGTGAAGTGAAGAAATGGTGCATAGTGTCTACATACCAGATATAAAACTGTGTCCAAACATCTTTATTGTATCTGTTTTACTAAACAGTTTACTAAATTTAAATTATCCTAATTACAAGTTGTAAATCACTTCAACTGAGGGCTGAAAAGCACAACACAATACAAGCAGGCAAAAAGTGAGCTTTTACTTACGAGCTGCTACACAAAAATCTATGCTAAGCTGACATTAAATTAAAATTTTAAATAATGCCCAAAATTAAATCATTTCAATTCAGGCTCAAGGAAGATGGGCTACAAAAGGAGGCAGGATGCACATATGAACTGATAAATAAAGGGCAAAGAGGAAGTTTTTCCAGATGTCCAGAAATTCCAGAAATATTCAGTGTCACGAACAGAAAAGAAATGGACATAAATGTGTTATTTAAATTAAACAGATGACCAGTTTGAGGAAGACCATTTGAAATTTAAAAAGGCTGAATTTGAGTTTTAGCCTTTGTTACATTCCCTTAAAAGGTCCAGGGATGAGGGAAAGGGAAAAAAGGTGTCCGGGTTGAAAAAAAGGAGACATGGGGGCAAAATGGATAAATTAAAAGGTTTTATTAATGTTCCTATTACTAACTAAACTGAAAGAGACAGACAAGCCGCTTTCAACTTTTAAAGAAGGAAAACAAACCCAGGCATTGGCCAATAAACTGAAAAGTAAGTAAAAAAAAAAAAGGGTTAGTTACTAAAACACTCATTTCCACAGAGCAGGAGCAATCAACCACCATGCACACAGCTCACTAGCTGCAAAACCACCAAAGCTCTCTGGCATTAGGGCTCACCTTTCTCTGGCCCTAAGCACTCTTAATTGCGGATGGGAGTCAGCTGTACAAAAAAAGGTGGCACCAAAGGCAGGGGAGATGGCATAATCCTGAAAACACACATCACAGACTGGAAACAATGCCAGTGTGATACTAGGTGTCATCAGATAATTGAGTTATCACACACACTATGGGAATTGTGGCTTTACTAATCTGTGGTACCGACAAGAAAATAAGTATACAATAATTATCATGCATTGAGCAGTGCTAGGAAGAGAAAAGACAAGAGGAGGGAAGTAATGAAGTACAAGTATATTTTTTACTGTACTTAAATAGCGTTTTCAGGTATCTGTACTTTGGTATTTCTGACAACTTTTTACTCCCTACATTTAAACACAAATATCTGTACTTTGTACTCCTTACATTTACCAGGCTTATTACTTTAGGTTCTACTGTATAATTTATGGCTTTATAGGAGTTAAAGTGGACCAGAGCAAGTTGTGGTACTTTAGCATTAAGCTAGCGCTACAGACGAGGGGCTAGCATAAAGGGAGCAACGTTATTTCAAATGTAAAACAAACTGTTTGCGAGCAGTCTGTCGCACAGTGTGTTGGTAGCTGAAGGTCCACCTGCTGTATTTCACAGGGAGAGATAAGGGCGAGAACGGTTTTAGTCGGAGGTGGAGAAAGATGTAAGAAAGAGGGAAAGGGATGGAAGAAGAGGGGATATATTTAAAGGTAAGATCTGATCAGTGACACTTGATATACTGCAGATTTAAAGAATACATGTAATTTTACCATTTATAATCTATATATGATGTGTTTTCATAAATTATGTATTTTCATATTGTGAAACATCCAACCTTGTGTTATTCAAATGTTGCATGAAAGGACTTTTTGTGCAGGATAAACAGGTTGCCTTGGAGTACTGTGGTGAATTTACAGTAAAGCACTGTGTTGGACTGTTGCACAGTGGCTGTGGTGCTCGTGGTCAGATTTAGGTTGAATTCAGTTGTATAAATCCACAAGAGCAGCAGGTCAGCTGATCAAAGTCTGTACACAAACAAAATCTGTTGGAGCTCACGTTTGAATTTTTTTTAAAAGTTGTAGTGTTTTCCCTGCGCTGAGCAACTGCAACAGATCTTAGGGTTCCCCCATCTGCTGAAGCTCATGACTTTTTCTAGTGTATTTTTTTAACACATATATCTGTACTTTGTACTCCTTACATTTACCAGGCTTATTACTTTAGGTTCTACTGTATAATTTATGGCTTTATAGGAGTTAAAGTGGACCAGAGCAAGTTGTGGTACTTTAGCATTAAGCTAGCGCTACAGACGAGGGGCTAGCATAAAGGGAGCAACGTTATTTCAAATGTAAAACAAACTGTTTGCGAGCAGTCTGTCGCACAGTGTGTTGGTAGCTGAAGGTCCACCTGCTGTATTTCACACCCATACGGTAAAAAAATACATTTTTCCTGGCCAAAATATATTTCAAATATATGGTAAATATATTTTGTATTTGTGATGCTCCAAAAAAATATATTTTTGAAATTGAAAATATATTTCTTTCAAACCAAAATACATTTCAAAACATATTTTAGGGTGAAGAAAATACATTTCCAACCTTACAGTAGAATGTATATCAAAGTATCCTTTATTTAAAATATATTTAGTGCAATAATGATGATAATGATAACAATACTAAAAGTAACATGTTTTATGCACATCTGCAAAAAACAGTTGGATTCAAACAAAACAGAGTCAAAGGTCTATCACGAATTAGGTTGTTTATTCATTTGCTTACAGTATTTCACATTACACAATATCTCACTATAATGTAGCGTTCATTGACTTTGAAATTATCTGTCAGTGATACAGTAAACAAGATACAACAACTGCTATGTACACTTTAGTTTTTGACAATATATACAATTTAGTACTTAAAGGAACACACTCCACTGTTATGGAAATAGGCTCATTCTCCACCTCCCTCAGAGTTAAAAATGCAGCGTCTTCTTTCTAGAGCCGTACGTTAATAGGGCTCTGGAGCGTGATCTTACGGGATGGGGCGTAGCCAGGATTTTTGGTCAAGGCGCCATATTAGCAGGCCAAACAAATGCTTGCTGTGTGGTCGGTTGTAATGTTAGATTGCACTACCGACAAAGGAATAAGCTTGAAAACAGGCTCTCTTTTCATTGTTTCCTCACCTGGAAACATCATGAGGGAGCTTATGTGTTGGATGTTACCAAAAGAAGGCGTCTAGCCTGGATAGCAGCTGCGAGACGAGCTGATATTCAGTTCTCTACCAGCCACAGATATCTGTTGGTGTGCTCCAGTATTTTCATTCAGGTAAGTTCTAAATAAGTTCATATTATTATTTATAGCCTGTTAATTTTATTTTCAATAGCACAAACTTAGAACAAACATGCAGAACTACCTTCTATTTATAGAGTTGCTAATTATTTGGCATTATTGCAACAAACCAGCCTATGAAATGAATGAAACAAATCCTGACTGGGTTCCAACACTACACATGGGGCACTACGAAATCCCTGCTTCAAACTACATGCTACATACCACCATGCCAATCAGATTACTTCTTCCATGTGAGGGTAAAAAGGTGACCTTCCTGGATAAGATGGCAAAGGTTTGCTGCGTTTTGGTGAACATGTGCCCCAGTGTGGTAGTAAAACCAGGGAAAAATGCTCTTGTTAAATACTTTTAAGTCTTGTGCTGTTTATGTAGTGATAAGTTTTCAAAAGAGACAGTAAATTACAGAATGCTAGTAGTGGGTGATATTATACAAATGCTGTCATGATTTTATGTGAACATTTTGTCATTTGTAAACTATACATAACATTTTTTCTACATTGTAACTGATGTGATGTTCGACAAAGTGCTTTTAATTAAAAATAGGCAAACATTTCTTTGTTTCTTTATTCAACTTTTGAACAGTGGTACATATTCAGTAAATGCAAAGTATTTACATGGCCCCCTAAATTAAAACATTATGGGTTATTCAGAACAGAACTATGCTTGGAAAAATATTGTCCCATCAGTTGATCCAACTCCTCCACAGTAGCAGGTGGAACCTTTCTTTTTTGAGGATGGCTTCTTTTACCTGTCACAACGAATGGTCTGTTTATGTTTTGATCAAGAACCTTTTTTTTGGGCAGCTGAAGAGGAGAAGTCTATCTTATGGCCAACCTCTGGCTGTATCTTGGTCATATTACCCAGCAAAACCCAGTATGCAGGTTCATCTGTAACAGTCCTTGTGCCACAGATCCTCACTGTTGCTTCTACATTAAACAGAAGAGCAGTGACATGGCTGCAAGTCTCCACGACTCTAGCCATACAGCTGCAGTGGGCGGCTTCAACCTTCCCTGTGATGCTCACAATGACCTGTGGCTGCAATGCTGCAATTCAGTCTTTAAGAGTGCAGGACCTAAAACACACACAGACAAAGTTCATTTAAAGACAAGAACTTTAATAAGCCAAGTCCGACACAAATGTGTTTTATTGTGTGGATGCTTTAAGCATCCACACTATTGAGTTCCTGTTTCTCTTTATTCTTTATACTTTATTCTAGTTGCTTCCGTACACTTTTTGGCACTTAACTACTTCCACAATTTTCAGCCGATTTTCACCGTTCAAATTTTAAACTATTCTGCTTCTTCTGCTAATGTGCGCTATGACTTTTGGTATTTTTAACTATTATACTTTTTAAAATATTAAGCTTTTTTCCTTTAATTTGTCCCATTGAAATGAATGGGAAACTTCTGCAATTCTGCTAAAATTTGCTTGTTTTTGAAACTTAACTACTTCCTCATATTTTCACCTAGAACAATCATTTAAATTTTAAAATGTTCACGAATTATTGGGCTATTCAGGTATGATTCAGCTTTTTCAAATCTTCTACTGTTTTACTTTTATGCCTCTTAAAGTTTTGAGTTGCAAAATTGTGATTTTTCACAAAATACATGCGTTGTTATGGTTGCTATGCTCTTGGCTTCCAGTGTGTCACTGAAGGTTTTGCAGTCTTCTCTTCATGTCCGAACAACTGTTTGCTACTTGCTCAATTTTCACTCAACTTCCACAAATTATACATCAAAACGTAGGTATTTTTGCTGGCTTTCAGGAAATGTCACTATCATTGTTGTGGGATTTATAGAATTTTCGCAAATCTCCTCAGACCAACACAATGTCAGAAAACTCTCCATATAAAGTGAATGGAGAGCTTGTTCAAAATCACCGCTGGATTTCTGTAATGAGAGGCATATTCGAATCGTCATATCTCCTTAACGAAGCAAAGTTAAGACATGAGGCTTGTCCCCGAATATCTTCAGACACCCCTGACGCTCACAATTCAAGAATTTCTTTCTCACCTATTACCGTTCTGAAATGAGTTGGACTTGTTTGAGGGTAGGAAATTCGTCCTTCGCTCAGATTTCTTCAGATTTCAAACTGTGGAAATGAACCACTTTTTTCTCTCGTCATAACTTTTTGTTGGATTTCCACAGAGACCTGAAAATTTCCATGATTGTTCACCAAAGCCTGCTGTCTCTTACGGTGAAAGAATGATATCGATACTCCAAATAGATTTCAAGTCACAAAGCGTTGTTTGAGGGCAAGTCAAGGCAGTTTTTGCTTCGCTCTACTCAGTTATGGTGCATTAGAAGTCAAATATCTTTAATAATTCATATTTTAATGATAAATTGTAAACACTGGAAGATTCCCCCATCTCTTCTGAACAAAACGGTGTAAGAATGACCGCTCTAGCCCCTACGGTTTGGAAATTATGGTCATTTGTTTGAGGGGAGTCCTCACTATGAGAAATAGGCTGCAATAATCCTGTGCCTCTCTGTGCTGCGTGTGTAAAAAGAGGCACATGTTTTGGCGGGAAAAAGTACACAGGCTCTCTGATTGGTGGATTCAAATTCAGCAGCTCCCAGGCTGACCTAGAAACTTACTTCTCTCTCCCTGTGCATTTTTTTTGCTGATTTTTTCATTTAACAAGTATATTTGAGGGACCCTCAGCATGTTCAGCATTTTTTCAGCTGTCCATTTTGCTTTTCCAATTTTTCTGTTTAACTTATTACTATTGTGCTAAATAATACTATTTCTGCTATTTTATAAGATTTGTGCGTAATATAGTATTTCTGCTAAATTACAATATTTCTGCTTTTTATACTATTTGTGCTAAAACATAGTATTTCTACTAAATGTAGTATTTATGCTTAATCATACTATTTCTGCTTTTTATGGGATTTGTGCCTAATATAGTATTTCTGCTTTTTATAGGATTTTTGCTCAAACATAGTATTTCTACTAAATGTAGTGTTTATGCTTAATCATCCTATTTCTGCTTTTTATAGGATTTCTGCTTAATATAGTATTTCTGCTAAATTATAGTATTTCTGCTTTTTATAGTATTTGTGCTAAAACATAGTATTTCTACTAAATGTAGTATTTATGCTTAATCATAGTATTTCTATATATTTCTGCCAGGTCCCCAGGCAGCCAATTCTCTGTGAGGACTGAGAAATTCAAATTTTCAAATCAGGGCCTGCACGGCTTCCCAGCCAATCATATATGTGTCCTGAGGCATTCAAATTTGCATATTGGGGCCTTCATGGCTTCTAAGCCAGCCAATCATATCTGAGGGCTGAGGAATTCAAATCCACAAATCAGGGCCTGCACAGCTTCCCAGCCAGCCAATCATGTATGTGGGCTCCAGGTATTCAAATTTGCATATTGGGGAATTCGTGGCTTCTAAGACAACAAGTCATCCATGTCATATATCTCTAAAAATTCATATTTTAATGATAAATTGTCAACACTTGAAGATTCCCCCATCTCTTCTGAACAAAACGGTGTAAGAATGACCGCTCTAGCCCCTATGGTTAGGAAATTATGGTCATTTGTTTGAGGGGAATCCTCACTATGTGAAATAAACTGAAAGAAGCAGGTCTATGTCTCTGTGCTGCGTGTGTAAAAAGATGCACCTGTTTTGGCGGGAAAACGTAAACAGCCTCTCTGATTGGTGGATTCAAATTCAGCAGCTCCCAGGCTGACCTAGAAACTTAGTCCTCTCTCCCTGTGTGTGTGTGTGTGTGTGTGTGTGTGTGTGTGTGTGTGTGTGTGTGTGTGTGTGTGTGTGTGTGTGTGTGTGTGTGTTTAGTGGGAGAGAGAGGACCCTGCCCTTATTTGACAGCATGTCATTGTAGGATTTAAATTGAACATAGTTAGACTGGTTGACTGGATTAGAGCCTGTGTTTGTGTGTCCCTCTGTGCATTTGTGTTTCAATAAGTTATTACTATTCTGCTAAATCATAGTATTTCTGGTACTTTTCGGTACTTGTGCTAAATACAGTATTTCTGCTAAATCATACTATTTCTGCTTTTCATAGGATTTATGCCTAATATAGTATTTCTGCTAAATTATAGTATTTCTGCTTTTTATAGGATTTGTGCCTAACATAGTATTTCTGCTAAATTATAGTATTTCTGCTTTTTATAGGATTTGTGCCTAACATAGTATTTCTGCTAAATTATAGTATTTCTGCTTTTTATACTATTTGTTCTAAATTATAGTATTTCTGCTTTTTATAGGATTTGTGCTTAATATAGTATTTCTGCTAAATTATAGTTTTTCTTCTTTTTATAATATTTGTGCTAAAACATAGTATTTCTACTGAATGTAGTATTTATGCTTAATAATAGTATTTCTATATATTTCTGCCAGGTCCCCAGGCAGCCAATCCTCTGTGAGGACTGAGACATTCAAATTTTCAAATCAGGGCCTGCACAGTTTCCCAGCCAATCAAATAAGTGTCCTGAGGCATTCAAATTTGCATATTGGGGCCTTCGTGGCTTCTAAGCCAGCCAATCATATCTGAGGGCTGAGGAATTCAAATCCACAAATCAGGGCCTGCACGGCTTCCCAGCCAGCCAATCACATATGTGGTCTCAGGCATTCAAATTTGCATATTGGGGAATTCGTGGCTTCTAAGTCAACAAGTCATCCATGTCATATATCTCTAAAAATTCATATTTTAATATTAAATTGTCAACACTTGAAGATTCCCCCATCTCTTCTGAACAAAACGGTGTAAGAATGACCGTTCTAGCCCCTACGGTTAGGAAATTATGGTCATTTGTTTGAGGGGAGTCGTCACTATGAGAAATAGACTGCAAAAATCCTGTGTCTCTCTGTGCTGCTGCGTGTGTAAACAGATGCACCTGTTTTGGTGGGGAAAAGTGCACAGCCTCTCTGATTGGTGGATTCAAATTCACCAGCTCCCAGGCTGACCTAGAAACTTACTTCTCTCTCCCTGTGTGTGTGTGTGTGTGTGTGTGTGTGTGTGTGTGTGTGTGTGTGTGTGTGTGTGTGTGTGTGTGTGTGTGTGTGACAGAGAGAGAGAGAGAGAGAGAGAGAAAGAGAAAGGCTTTTAATGGGATGATCTCATTCTAAGATTTAAATTCAATATATTTAGACTGGTTGACTGAATTGGATCTTGTGTGTGGGTCTCTCTGTGCATGTGTGTTTCCTCATGTGTACATATTTGTGATTGTGTGGCTATAATAAATTTTTTTGCAGATTTTTGTCATTTAACAAGTATATTTGAGGGACCCTCAGCATGTTCAGCATTTTTTCAGCAGTCCATTTTGCTTTTCCAATTTTTTGTTTAACTTATTACTATTGTGCTAAATCATACTATTTCTGCTATTTTATAAGATTTGTGCTTATATACTATTTCTGCTTTTATAGGATTTGTGCTTAATATAGTATTTCTGCTAAATGTAGTATTTATGCTTAATCATACTATTTCTGCTTTTCATAGGATTTGTGCTTAATATAGTATTTCTGCTAAATTTAGTATTTCTGATTAATTATAGTTTTTCTACTAAATCATAGTACAGTATTTCTGCTTTTTATGGGATTTGTGCTAAAACAAAGTATTTCTACTAAATGTAGTATTTGTGCTTAATCATACCATTTCTGCTTTTTATAGGATTTGTGCTTAATATAGTATTTCTGCTAAATTATAGTATTTCTGCCTAATTATAATATTTGTGCTAAAACATAGTCTCAATTTAAAATTACAATATTCATAGTTCATCACAGTGTCTCTGGTAAATCACAATATTTCTGCTCTGTTGTACTATTTTTCTAAATCATAGTGTTTCTGTAATGTTTAAGTATTTTTGGCTAAATATATTCTTTCTGTTATCTTATACTATTTCTCCTAAATTCTTGTATTTTTGAGAAGTTATCATGTTTCTGGTAAGTTACAATATTTCTGCTAAATTCTGCTATGCTATTGTATTTCTGCCAAGTATTATGTTTCCTCTAAGATATTGCAGTTCTGCTAAGTTATTCCATTTTAGCAAACTTCTTTTGCTTCTGCAAAGTTTTTACAATTTCTGCAACTTTTCAGCTTTTTCAGCTACTTTTTGCATACAGCTTCAGCTTTAAGCATCCACACTGCATTTTCGCAGGAAATGCAAATTTTTCTAGTTTACTTTCAAATCCATTTATCATAAATGTAACAAATAAAGTGTTTTTATGTATCCATCTATAGAACGCTGCATGTTATATTCTAAATCTGCATGTTTCTTTTTAGAAACCTATCAGCAAAAAATGAATCTAAAGTATGTAATGCAAGGATGTAATCACTTTCAAGAGGGAGAAAACATAAAGTTCGACTTTAAGTGACAACTATGGACACCTAATATGACAAGCAGATTCTGCAGGTCATTAATCAATGTATAAAACTAAAACAGAATGTATTTTTAGTGACACAGGACACAAACAAGGAAGCAAGATGTGTAATTAGGATTATTTATAATAAATATGAATTAATTAGGGCAATTTCTTTAACCATAAAGAATAACTAAATCCTTCAGGACAATGTCACATCAATGCACTGAACTCACTATGTTATCCCTCTAACAGAGCCTCTACATGTTCTCACTGTAATTTCCCCCTCACGAATGAATTTTTGCTAGCACTAATTTGAATGCTGGGGGGAATCAAACGCATTTTACTCGCAGTACTCAAGCTGACTTACCTTTGCTTGAATGACGGCGTACTCACAACGTGGAGGCTTAAAAATAGCCAAATCTTGTACCCAGTCCTTGGTGAATTGGATGTGCGCCTCCAGAGATTTATAATTGCGAAATTGGTGCGCCGTGTATGCTCTGACTCCACAGACAAGGTATGAGAGTAGATCATGCTAAGTCAATAGCGGTTTGGTCTTCAGGGTTTCTACTTCACGGCTATATTTCATACGGGTCCACATTTCAACAATCAAGTACCGTCTCTTTGCATCTGGACAGAATCTGTCTCTATACCGTCATTTTCTTTTGAGCTACGTTTCAGAATGGTTCGTAGCAATCTTGTTTTGATTCGTGACCTGCCAAGATGGTGCTGCGCTCCCACAATGCATTGCGACATTACGTCAACTCCAAAGCCCTTTGCGTGCAGGAGTGTATGCGCATGCGCATTGCCACGGTGGTTTAAAAAATAAAGATATAATGAAAAGTAATTAATAAAAATTAAATATTTAAACATTCCCACAAATGTGCAATGAACGTGCAAAAACTCTCTTTAGTAGTTGTTGCTGTTTCTTTCTTTCTTTCTTTCTTCTTTTTTTTTTTTGAAAAATAACGACGTCTCTGAGGCGCGAAATCTGACAGCGAGAGGAACGGCCGGATACAGGAGACGGGAAGAAACAAGCCGATTATGTTCGCGTTAATTAAGTGGTTGGAAGATGTAAAATTCTCAATTCTGCCAACTGAACATATACGAGATTTTAATGAGGATGAATAATTAGCCGGCATGGAGGAAACGGACCTTTATTTCGTGGAGTGGCGACAAGAAGCCAAGGCGGGTGGCCAGTCTAAGAAGCCTCCATCATCAAGCTAGCAGGTGCCTTTTCCCATATAATATTACTTTATTCTCGTGTATTTGGAACGGAAGCGTAGAGCTGCCACCCAGGCAAAAGAGAAATATAAGTATATCACGTTATAACGTGAAAAGTTTATCGTTCTAACAATATACTATCATGTTTGAACAACATGTTTGAACAACATTGTACGAAAAATGTACATAATTATCACGTCCGTACAATATTGTGCGAACGTGACAATTATGTATATTATAATAACGTGATATTATATTATACAAACATGAAAAGCATAATGTTAGAACAATAAACATTTCACGTCATAACGTGATACAGCTCTATTTTTCTTTTGCCTGGGTGGCAGCTCCACGCTTCCATAATTTGGTAATCAAAATATGTAACTTAATTAATTATATTGTGACGTACTTTTGCCTTTTCTTATTATTCTGCCTTCTCAATAACTATCAAAGCCTATTCACATTTAATTTGGCTTTCACAGAAATCCTACCTCTCCTTCTGGCTACAGAGTACTTACCAAGGTTAGAAACAAAGAACAGTTATGCTTTATTAATGTTCGCTAATTACAATGTTCCACATTTCCTTGCTTTTTAAGTCATTTTTAGGCTTTTTAGAGTTTTTGTTTTTTATTTTTTTAGCAGTAATGTTTCTGCCTATTTATTTCAGCCCATGAAATCGAATGCAGATCTTCCTAATGTGAGATTTACATAAATGTAAGTAATTTTGTTTGTCATTGTCATTAATGTTGTTGCTGTTGTTGTTTTTGTGCAGTTTGCAATCATATAAACCTAGCAAGCATCAGTCAGCACAGTGACTAACCTAAACAGATTCTTGCTTTATTCACATATATTATATGTAATTATATATACCTGCACATTGTACCTAGGGTTGCAGCCACTTGGCCCCACCCCATTGTTGTGACAGCCCTGATTGTACTTATACACTGCATCTGAACAGGGAACAGTCTGCCACATTAATGTATTTTTAAGTGACTTGTTTGTAATACATGAATTTGTTTTTTACAGATGTCAAAGTCTCAACCTCATGCTGCCCTCCCCCATCCTCCTAAAGTAAGTATTTGTTGTTGTAGTTTTTTATGCGGTGTCTTTGTCACATGCTAATCATAATTATTGAAATAACTGTTTTCTAACAGATTTTCCAAAACACTAGTTATGTTTGTTGTCATTCAGACCAATACTACTGCTTAGACATTGTTTAGTGGTCATGCATGTTTGACAAGCTCGTTATGATACCAAAACAGTAGGCCTATCACAATAATCGATATATCGACTTAACACACAATACATGTACATGACCTCAATAATTGTTGATGATGTAATTTATCCGCCATTATATTTACAAAAATAAAATATAATGATAACATAACAATAACATTAAATAACATTGTTTTCTATTTGTTAGAAAATTTACTATTTATTCAAGTTTTTAAGGTATCTAATATTTTGATTCCTAATTTCAATGATCTAAATACTTTAAGAATTAGATGTTGGTTTGTCAATTGAAAGTGTGTAGATCTTGCATTATTATGGTGTTATATTATGATTATACATTCAAAGACATAAAATGGTCTTAAAATGACAATGACATAACTTGTCGCAATTGTTTATGGGGCAATATACCGACCAACAAAAAGTCGCTATCGTAACAGGCCTTCAAAACAGACGGTTTTATGATTGATAAATTCAAAAAATAAATACATTTAATTTCTCTGAGATTCTCTAATATTCAGTTACAGTTCACAACACAGTTACCCGTACATGCAGTATTATACTGTAAATATAAATCTCTGCATTTAGCATCCCACTAGAAGCGTCACAGTTACTGCCTCTTTTTTTTTTTTTTTTTTACAAATACCTGTACTATCACTAACACATTTACTGTTTTACTTTTAGCCTGTGGATACAAATGCAGATTTCCTTAATGTAAGTTGTGCATTTTAATTACATCATGTTATTTTTATTATTATTTATTTATTTATTTTATTTTACATTCAAATATTTCAAGCTTCTTGGTTAAAGAAGCTTGATTGCTAGTAGGTAAAGAATAGTTCACCTATAATTCATATTCCCAATTAATTTCTCACCTCTGATTGAATGCCTTTGTTTGTTTTCCTTTTGACTATAACAAAACATTTTTGCTGGATATATATGGTGAATTTATATGCATAGATACAGTCGTAGTGCTTGACACATGCAAACAGCAGTAGATGTAGTAAAAAGGAAATAATTACAATCATGATGTTGATTGCTGATGTCAGTATATATATTTTAGAGGAATGTTTTGTTTTTCACCCAAAATGAACTATATTGCTTCAGAAGAGATTTATTACCCTATATAAACAGTATCTATATATTGTTCTGTTTTTTGTTTGTTTTTGTTATTTTCAGGTTCAATGGTGCGTGTTCTTCTAATGGCCGCCTTCCCACTGGAGGTTTTGATCCACAGCAATTTAAAAGGTAATCAGCTTTGAAAGTCAGTTCAAATGGTTAGCTAATAGTACTTTAAAAAGCCTACTTCTCTGTCACCAGTTTCTTTACCAAAAAGCATAATATTGTAGTTCAAATGTTTAGATGAACAAAGATCAGATTTTTGGAAATTTAACTAGCCAGACACTCAAATGTTAATGCTTTTTATAGGAGGACACAGCAAAACAGACATCGGCGCAGAGCGAAGAACTGCCCTTGATAAAGAAACCATGACAGCCATATATAGTAAGTGAAGACTGTGTATCTAAAATTGCATACTGCACAAGTAACTCACTTTGCAACAATAAAAATTGCACAGATAGGTGATGAAGCATTGAAGTGGTTGGACTCAGACAAAGAAGGTCAACAGATTGAATGATGGAGAGTAAGGATAGATGACCAAAAGGGGTGTTAGTATTACTGTAATGTGAACTGGATAGACTTTCCATCGAGGGGGAAAAAAAAGGTAAAATTATGTGGAAAATATATCTGTATCTCTATAAACGGAAATATCTGTTTGCTAAATGAAGCTAGCTAATTTAAATCATGTTTTTATTTTAACTCTGATAAAAGTACTAGAACTGTGACTTTTGTTTGTTACAGTGGCGGTAAGGAAGAGGTTCCCCAATGTATCCAGAGGGGCTTTGGGGATTGCAGTCAATTCAAAGCTGGGGGAACTCAGACTGTTGGAAAAGAAAAAAAAAGTTACATTTTAAATATGTTTTATGTTCGTACACACCCACATATATATATCTATATATATATATATGTGTGTGTGTGTATTCCTCTGCTTGTTATTGATCAGTAAACATCTTTGAGTGATCACATTTTTATTGTGTTAATAGCAGTTCACATCAAATTCACAGTATCGTTACTTATAAGTGTTTGTTGCAGTTGCATTTTGTATAGTAAAATGTATGTATATATATGTGTGTGTGTGTGTGTGTGTGTGTGTGTGTGTGTGTGTGTGTGTGTGTGTGTATATATATATATATATATATATATATATATATATATATATATATATATATATATATATATATATAAAATTTTTATTTTTTAAAAATTTTACAATTTTTAAGAATGTTATGAAAATAAAGTTGTATAATGTATGTTCCTAGCTTGATTTATATGCTGTGTTTGTTTTAGATATCAAATAAAGATTTTCAGTTGTTACATGTGAATGTGTTTTCTTCGACTGAAATATATGAAGGGTAAAATATATTTTTGAAAGATTTTTAATTAATTTTCAATTATATTTTGAAATATATTTCAAAATATACAAAAATTGGCCAAAAAATATATGCGCTAAAATACATTTCAAAATATATTTATATATTTTGAAATGTATTTCAAAAAATATATTTTGAAATACATTTCAAAATATACAAAAATTGGCCAAAAAATATATGCGCTAAAATACATTTCAAAATATATAAATATATTTTGAAATGTATTTTAGCGCATATATTTTTTGGCCAATTTTTGTATATTTTGAAATATATTTCAAAATATATTTTTTTACCGTATGGGCAGGGAGAGATAAGGGCGAGAACGGTTTTAGTCGGAGGTGGAGAAAGATGTAAGAAAGAGGGAAAGGGATGGAAGAAGAGGGGATATATTTAAAGGTAAGATCTGATCAGTGACACTTGATATACTGCAGATTTAAAGAATACATGTAATTTTACCATTTATAATCTATATATGATGTGTTTTCATAAATTATGTATTTTCATATTGT
This sequence comes from Aulonocara sp. 'chitande type north' Nkhata Bay, assembly GCF_057382095.1. Taxonomy (NCBI): domain Eukaryota; kingdom Metazoa; phylum Chordata; class Actinopteri; order Cichliformes; family Cichlidae; genus Aulonocara; species Aulonocara sp. 'chitande type north' Nkhata Bay. Next base: position 17,450,885 of record NC_141352.1, read on the forward strand.
GAAACATCCAACCTTGTGTTATTCAAATGTTGCATGAAAGGACTTTTTGTGCAGGATAAACAGGTTGCCTTGGAGTACTGTGGTGAATTTACAGTAAAGCACTGTGTTGGACTGTTGCACAGTGGCTGTGGTGCTCGTGGTCAGATTTAGGTTGAATTTAGGTTGAATTCAGTTGTATAAATCCACAAGAGCAGCAGGTCAGCTGATCAAAGTCTGTACACAAACAAAATCTGTTGGAGCTCACGTTTGAATTTTTTTAAAAAGTTGTAGTGTTTTCCCTGCGCTGAGCAACTGTTCCCCCATCTGCTGAAGCTCATGACTTTTTCTAGTGTATTTTTTTTAACACATATATGTGTACTTCTACTTAAGTCAAAAATGTCTGTAGTTTTTCCACCTCTAGAAAGACTTCATATTTACATATGAGGCTGATAGGAAGTTAAGCCACATCTCAAACTGAAAGGAGAGGAGCAGACAACTGCAACATACATAAACTCATGAAGTGATCTTAAGACGTTTTTAATGTACTCAAATAAAGGACTCAGCATGTTTCTGCAGAAGTTTTCTTTAACATTGATTTATTCTCTACTCTGAGACTACCAGACCCTCACTAAGCTACCTTTCAGACACTGTTAAAATGCCATTTCAGAGGACCAATAAAAAAACTAAAAGTTTCAAGACCTTTTAAATATATCTGCAAATTTTGTTTTATTTAAGAAATAACTATACAGACATTTTGTTCTTTCCAGAAAGTGTGAGGAGAGTTAATTTGTTTGGATTTTTTGGGATACACCGATGACAGGTCTGAGCAAAGATAAGCATGTGGCATTAGTAGCCCTCATTGCATGATTTTATATCCACTCTGGGTCCGTCTCTCAGGCTCCACCTCAGCTCTCGCCCAGCGAGCTCCAGGAGCAGATCAATGTGTCTGAAATGGAGCCGACCCGCAGTCGGCAATAATGGTGCTCGTATCATCTTAAAGGGCTCTTCCCAGAAGACCTTCCTCCTCACACTCTGATACATGCGTCAAACACAGTAGCCAGCAGAGGGGAGACAGAGGTCAGTCCAGTGTTTAGCTTAGCGAGGCCTGCTAACAGTCAGAAGCTTACATTACAAGGTCCTGTTCATTAAGGACCCCAACAAAACCAGCGGTAGTTCTCAGACTTGGTGGCGTATCGCAGGGAGGGTGGAGTGGGTGGCTATCATATGATCTGCATGTTCTCTGCAACAGGAAGCATCTGTTTTCTTGACATGAAAAATAAATCAAGCACCTTTCAGCCTTCTTGTCTCTCTCTCTCGCTGTGTGTGTGTGTGTGTGTTTTCTTTTTTTCTCACCGACCGCAAAACATCAATTATGGCACCTCCTACCATAAAAAGATCGATTCACGGGCACCAAAACATTCTGAATATGATTTTTTTTTTTTTTTTTTTGCAGACAGGGACAGGGATATGACCAGTGGATAACAACTGGAGATGTCACCTTCACCACTGAAAAGTAGTGACTGCTTATTGGAAGCCAAATTAGCTTCACTGATGAGCCACTCATCTCTAAAGGTCCTGGTGGACCTGAAAGGCCTCCTCAGGGGAGAAGGGTTTAGATGTGACCCTTCCTTCCTCTGCTTTCTACTGTGGGAAGGCCTCCTGAGGACAAGCAAGCAGAGGGACATGGTAATGCATGAGATGACAATTTTTATGGAATTTTTTTCTTTTTGTGGTGGTCCAAAACATATTGGTACCATATTTATGAGTCCACCTTTTCTCGCAAATAAGGTCACTTGTCTTTTAAAAAAAAAGAAAAGAAAACACTGAACTCAAGGCTTGAAAACAGCCTAGAAACCAATGGATGACGTAAAAGTACTAGATCTATCTTTTATATGAAGTCTATGGATCTTCAGATGGATTAACCACATTGTTGTGAATCAAGACAAAAAATAAAGTGTTGATTTAAAAAGATAGAGTAGAGCAGGTTTCATTTCAACCTTGCATTCAGGCTCCCTCCAGGTCAAGGTCTTCTTTAAGTTTATGCCTCATTTAAATGGTTTTATAGTGACTTATAATCAAGAGAAATGAATAATTCTGTACTTTTGAAGAAACTCAGAGGAAGAAAGCTCTGAAGCCTCCTCAACTAAGAGTAGTCCAGGAAATAAATCCACCTGTACTCTGTACTATCTCCCCAGAGCATCCAGATTGGTTACACATGCTAATCATGTGTGTTGATTTGATTTAATCTCAGCTGCCAGTGAAGAGGGTCAGTGGCACAAGAGTTTCCCTTCTGTCCTTGCGGTGTTCAGGCCCAGCGCCTTATTGATCAGAATGAGTAAGTTAATAAGCTTTAGACTCATTCATCAGCAGGGTAGAGACTGGAACTGTGCACGGCAGGCTTAATCAAGTCATCAGTGCCCGTCAAGCATGAACACAGTAATTAAAGGAAGAGGGAACATAGCGATGGGGAGAGAAGCAGAGCAGAGGTCTATAGGGCTTGCCTTGAAGAGAGATAGAGAGCTTAAGTGCTTCATTTATAAAGCACCGATTTATAAAGACAGTGGCTGAGCAATGACAGAGTTACAGTCATCACTGTTTGTTTTGCCAGAAATAGCTTTCACATTAATCCGACCTTAGTTAATCAACAGCTGAAATACAATCAACCAAGCGATCCAAACAGTAACCCGAGGACAGACAATTCATCCCGCCTTGAGCAGACCCTCCTAAGTGTAAAAACACGTGTGCATAAACAAGACAAAGGACAACACACCCCTCCTCTTCCTAAAGATACACACAGCCGAGGAAATCGCCAATAATCACCCATATCATCATCGTCCTCCTCCTCCTTGACATTTCACCGCTGCAACAGAAGCGCCACGTGAAAGAAAAAGGATGATCTCATTCGGTTTTCTTGCCGGATTGCTGAGGCCCGCCAGATTTACAGCAGCAGCTGTGAGTGATGATTTTTAAAAGCCGTCGCTGCTGTCTGGAGCAGGGGAAGAGAAAGGCTGGAAGAAACTCTAATGGGCTCCATGCACTGATTTAGAATCACAGCCCATCTGAATCTATGGATTCTCGCTGTTGCTACAGATGTGCGTGTCAGGTCATTCGAACAGGCCTCCTGCTGGTTATTTTAAAAGGGAGGTTATGAACTTTGTCACACAAATATCCTTCATTTGTTTTGCTTTGAAAGAAACATGCTTGACTTTGCTAATTTGGACGGCTGAACATTAGCTTCAACGTACAAGGAGACATACTGTTTACTGTGCATAAGATATTATTATATTTAAGTTATTTAAATTTCTAATTAAACTTTAAAGGGTTGGTTCTTCCATTCATATCATTTGTGCTTATAGGATCATGCTTATGAGTGTAACATGTGAGCAATGGGCTTCACTCAGGTGCTCCTATCCCCCTGTGCCCCATTATTTTTAAACCTGACCATTACACTGTCCCTTCAACTCCTGTGACAAACACACACATAATGAAGGCAGCTCCCAGACCGAGCATCCATTAACTGTGACTGTTGTTGTCCTGTAACATGTCTCTGCCTTGAGACGAGTCTCTGAGCTGAGAGGCGGTTTTGATGTGTGTGGTGAGGAAGCTGACAGGTATTCAGAGGTGGACAGGGAAGCACAGGTGCACGCACATGCACAAGTGGGATGCACATGCCCAGACACATAAACTTGTTTAATTTAATTAGCATCCCTTCTAAGTTTTGGCAGCTTTTTTTTAGTCTTTATTGCATTAGAACAGAGAAACCATGAGAAGACACACAGTAAATAGCCTGAGGACAGATTTAAGCCCAGGCCTCTGCATCCAGCCTTCCAGCACATGTGTCTCCATGATTTTTAAGATCTTTCAAATGCAACGAAATGACCAAAGCGAAGTGAAGTGACCTATGTGCTTGCTATTTCTGTTCTTTGCATTAATTGGTTTAACATCTCAATCCACACGTCTCAATCCCCTCCCCCCCGGTCTTTCTAATCACACAGTGCAATGGACAGGATGAATACTGATCCCCCTCTGGGACGAAAACCAACAACCACAATCACAATCTGCTTTACAACTGATAATTAGCACGGGGAAAACATCTCCCATTTGGGCTGAGAGTTTGAAAAACACATGCAAAAAAAAAAAGCAACACTGTGTGTCTAAATGATGATGATAATCCTACATGGAGCATACCTGGGGCGTATACAAATGTGCCTGCAAACCAGAGCACAGGCACACTCCCACAGCAACTCAATTACAGCGCGAGTCCTTCATAGATCTGTTAGTTTATCTGATAGCCAGATCACCTGATCGATAGAGAACAACCACTGAGGGTTTATTTAAGCCTGCCGATCATTAATGTGGGGCCTGCAGTGCAGAGACGGAGCAGGGATGGAAACCTGTTGGAAGAGCTCAGCAGCACAAACAAGGCCAGCACCAGATGTGTGTGTGTGTGAGGCTGTTGTCGGAGTTTCTGTAAGCAAGATCGAGAGTTGCGAGCTTGATTTCTCACTCTGGTTGATGGAGCGAGGGCCGGGAGCTCATCTCATCTTAAGCAGCAGTCGCCCTCGCTGTATTGATCCCCATATAATCATTGACGGAGCAATCTCTAAATGACTGGCATGGGATTCAATTAAAGGCTCAGCCCACTGATGATTTCTTTTTCTCATCCACCTTGCATGACACCACCTCCCTCAGTGCCTCAATAGAAACACCGTACCTCCTCAATTAATGGGTAACTAATAAATGAAATAAATGACCACTTGTTTCTCAGTGACAAAAGACCTGTGATGAGAGTGGCCGGCCTCTAAACACAGAGGCACGGGGCAGCACACTCCAGTGTTTGCATTAAGATGTCGTATAAAAGTTTGGCCCATTGTGGGCCATGCTTCCTGGCCCATGGCGGGGCTTACTGTCACAGGGCTAATTGTGCCTCTGCTTAGTCCCTTTGTGGCAAAGCACACTTCTCTTGTGTGTGGGGCGAAAGAAAGACAGCCTTTTGGAGCTTTTGGAGGGGTCTAGGGGGGTGGCGGTTCAGGGCATGAGGAGGAGGGTGAGCACCGGCAGTAATGAAGGAGCAGGCACGTATGGCCAACAATGAGATCCATGGGATTATGGTACAGACAAAGACAGTGTTGCGGCAATTACAGTGCAAACACCGCTGTATTGTGTTTATGTGTGTATGTGTGCGTGCATGTGGGTCCACAGAAGTGAGGGCATTGCTCTGTTAGCAGCTGTGTCTCAAGAACCTGATCGCTGTAAGAAGAAGAGGTGTGTGTGTGTGTGTGGCCTGCAGAATGATTAAAATCAGAGAGGAAATAAAGGGAAAGAAACCTGCAGCTTGTGTATTTTTGTTTGTTTAGGGTTTTTTGCACCAATAATGAATAAATATATAAAAAAATGGCAGTGATGTCATACATTTCAGTCTTCATCAGCAAATCTCTCAAAAAGACAGAAATTAACAGTGTGCAAATTTATTTCTCACGAGTGAAAAATACCTAAAATTCTTAGTAAATACGTAGTAAATAAAAAAAACTGACTTTTCTTCTTTTACTGGACGAGGACAATGAGAAAAGAAGACTCATCGTTTAAAGTGTTTGTTTTAGTATTCCCAAACTACATTTACAGTTATATTATTTTAAATAAGTGCGTATTGTATTGTTTTAAAATCAGCTAAAAGTCTACACAGCACAATGAGAAAAACAAAAGACCTGTTTGAATTTAAAAATATCCCTTTGAATGTGCACACAAAACTACTCATTTGTCCTTTTTTTGTGATGATCTCATCTCATTCACTCATTTCCTTAACTGCTTATCCAAAGCCTCAGAATCACAAACTCTAAACTACTAAACTGACCTATTTTTATTACACTATCAGTGCTAAGTGTCTTTTTGTAGATGCATGCACAAAGCAGTGCTTACTGTTTTCTCACACTGTAACACGAAGCACACTTGCAATCTAAGATGTGCATTGATCTTAGCTCACCAAATGCATCTTGGGAACTGTTACCAAAACTTGTCAAACTAAGGCCTTTTGGTCCAGCCTGTCATTTTCATTGAAATACTACCATTTCCTTCATTAATGAAGCTCAGGCTTATTATCAGGAGTGGCCCATTTACAGTATGGCTAGAAGGTAATTAGTGGGATGAGCTGGGCAGAAGGATCCTCTTCAAGGGTTAAGAAGCCACACACTCAAGTACCCCTGGCTTCTGAAGACCAGTGGAGCTGGTGTGCTTCTGGGTGGCTTGATAACAAAAGGAAAGAGCTTCCCTTTTAGAAGCACCCGCGTTAGCACCAACTCAGTTCAGAGGCTTTGGTTTATTTCAGTCACAAAGTCATATTCAAAATATTTTATTTTCTTCAGGAATCATGCTTCCTATTCAAAATGAAAACATGCAAGAGAAATAACCAGTTTAGCATTTGTCTTGCTAACTTGCTAGCAGGCAGGTAGAGCCCACACATACACACCTTCCTTTCCACTGACAGATAAGACAGAACCTCTGTTTGAGTGGCTGATGGTGATTACCTGTGCCTGAGGGCCTGAAACACTCACACATACTACAGATAGCAGCTTAATCCTCAATTATTCCATTCATATGGAGGTAATTGTCTCCCATGAATATGAAATGTTTGGCAGTCTCTCCTTTAACACTGTGAGAGCTCTGTTGATGCTCCTGGTGGAGAACAAAGCCCTCAAGGTATGTCCCATTTCCATATGGGGGAATTGAGGAAAGCTTGAAACATCCCACTGTTTACAGTAAACTCCTGGTCCCTTCAGAGGATCTGGAAAAGCTGGCACTCATACCAGCAGCTTACTCTTTAACCTTCACCCGCCAGCTGCTCTTCATTTAACTCCCCGAGCTGAGATCATTTCTCCGCATGCACTGCGCAGAGTTATTTTAAATTTTGATATACGATAATCGACTATAACATTTCATTTGAGTTCCTGATGCATTCAGATTTATGATTAGAGATTTCATTTATTATTTACCAGCACTTGCTGTTAATGTAGGCTGTTAATGCAACAGCTTGACCTATGTGTAGCGCAGTCGTGTCTTTATTTTATTTATGCTTATTGAACTGTATGATGCTTTGTTTATATATTCTACATAATGATTTCAAGTTTCTGTTTTTAACTCTTACACTGTTACAGCAATCTATAATCACATTAGATTAGTTCTAAGCTCTGAGATGTTTTCCAATGCCGCCCTCAGCAGGAGATGGTTCTCGGCCATCACTGCGTAATTAACTTTGCTAATCAAACCTGTATTCTATCAGTGTTAAAGATCCCTACAGGGAAAGGAGCTGTTGTGCTCTTTTCTTAACAAGGCACATATTTGTTAATGTCCTCCTGATTTATTGGGAAAGGGACATTCAGTGAGCCTTTGTCATGGAGAGACCTCTATACAAGAGCTCTCATTGGGTGAGCAGGACTACCAATCAGGCTTTTGGCGGTCAGAGTTTTTTGGAGGATGGGCTGGGGAAAGCGGGGTGAGGACTTTAGCATAAGCATGGGCTCAATCTGCTAGGACTGCTCTGCACAGTAAGGGGCCCTCCACAGGCTTGTACCAGGGGTCTTTATTTCAGGGTTCTTGCACTTTTTCCCCCCTTTTTAAAAAAACCCCACAGCAACTACATCAACCTTCTGTCCTGACCTGCTTGACTCATTCATATGTATCAGTTGCTCTCTGGGCTGCGAAGTTTCCAGATGCAAGCCTGCGTGAATAGGTGAACTAATTTGGGAAGTAGTCCTAAGACACAGACAGGGGATCCTGTCCACAACACAAGAATGTAGACTTAGAAAAGCAGCACAAAGAGAAGAGCTAATTTACAAGGATGCCGTTCTTGCAAGCAGAAGATGGTGAAACAGTACCACAGAGGGTTATAGTTCAAGCACAGAGTTCTCCTAAATCTTGTGCTGCTGTAAAGCCATTAGCTGATGAAGCCATGCAACAGTCAGCAGAAACTGAATTATATCTTTTCAAACAGTGATGCAAAAACAGCAAAAGACCTAAAAAAGATGCATTGTTATTATAAAGATTAAGTAGTATTTCTTATAAAGAAAGTATCACATTTGCTCAGTGGTCCAGGAATTCATAGTAACACCCCTGACTTCCAGTTACAGATGCACACACCTCCGTGTCTACCATTATTAGATTTTTCCCGTATGCCACTCGGTGGACATGATGCTCAAGGCTGCACATACAGGAAAAAGTGTGGATTTGAATAGTGGGGGATGGGCATGTACAGTATATATATATATGTGTGTGTATATATATGCATGCACAAACATGCCAGTGTGTGTGCCGTTCCCTGTAACAGGCAGACACTGTGAGCTAAGAAACAGACAGCGCTTCATTAGTGATTCCTGTAATGTCAATAAAGTTGGGATGGTTAACAGGAAGAGTGTGGGATGGGGCAGGGGGAGACCGACCCAAGGCCATGGGATGTGTTGGACCAGGCTGATGACGGTGGTGAGCCCATCACTCATCAGCTGACAGAGAGAGATCTCACTGTCACAGTAAATATGCAGGAAGCACTCTGAGTATTGTAAAGACTGTGTACAATCGACCAGTGGACAACGAAAAGCTTAAATCCCCCAAATCAAAGGCCTACTGAGTATTTGTTTTTAATGTGATGTTTGAGAGAACACATTTTCCCTTCTTAACATCCAGATGTTGGTAATTACTATACAATATTTTCTGAAACATTTCACACTTTAATTCAACCCTATCAGAGCAAAGTTCTTTTGGTAATTCTCAGCATCCCAGTTTAGCTGTCCATTGCACATATTATAATTATTATAAGAAAATGTGTAAATGTAATATTTCCAGGTTCAGTACGAACAATTAAACACATAATGAAGTCATACTGTATTTATTTAATTAGAAAAATAGTAGAAATATCCTAACTTTGAGGGCACATGAGACAACATATCTCTTTAAGGACTAAGGATCTCAGAGATTTTGGTCCATGTTGACACGGTAGTGTCACACAATATCACACAGTTGCTGTGGATTTGTTGACTGCACAGCCTTGATGTGACTTTCCCGTTTCATCACATCCCAAAGATGCTCTGTTGGATGTATATCTAGTGCCCGTAGAGGCCATGTTTAAGAAACCAGCCTGAGATCATTTGAACTTTGTGACATGGCATGCTATCCTGCTGGAAGTAGCAAATAGAATATGACTACACTGTGTTCACAAAGGGCTTTATGTTGTCAGCAGCAATGCTCCGGTAGACTGTGGTGTTTAAAGAATGATCAGTCGGTACTGAGGGGCCAAAGTGTGTCAAGAAAATATCCAACCCATACCATCTGGATGTTGCATCAGGAATTGAGAGTCATCAAATCAGGGAATGTTTTCCAGTCTTCAGTTGGAATGATTCGTGTGAACTGTGGCCTCAGGTTCCTGTTCTTGGCTGACAGGAGTAACACCTGATGTAGCTACTCTTCTGCTGCTGTAGCCCATCTGCCTCAAGGTTCGACGTGTTGTCTATTCCTGTGCAAACGTTGCTTGTAAAATGTTATTATTTGAATTACTGTAGACATCCAGTCAGCTTAAACATCCTCTGACCTCTGGTATCATCACACTTATTTTCACCTTAGTGGTGGTCGTCCAGAATAATCCCAGTAGATAAGACGGTCAGATACTCAACCTGGTACCTGCCTGACACCAACAATGTCTCTGTTAACAAGCAGTCCAACAGGTGTACCTAATGAAGTGAGTGTACAGTTAGGTTTTTGTTCATCTGTTAGTTTGTTTTTTAGGAAATTCGCTGTTTTCAGGATTGTTATTGTAAAACAACTTCCACCATTCCCATTAATAACTGAATATATGCATTTAATAAAACCAATGAAATATTTTAGAAAATGTAAAACGCATTCAACCCTGCAACAGGATTGCAGCCCCATTATATCAGGAGTTCTGATGAGCCTGGAAATCTTTGCACTATTGACATTATTGACTCTAGCAGCTATCAGTACACCACATGGCATCATTCAGTTGAGACATTCGTGGGACATTTGTGAAAAACTAAGATTGCCAGAGTCCATATATAGATACAAATAACAGAAAATCACTGAAAATGAATCAGAAGCATATCTGCTGTTCACGTGATTTAGATGCTACCAGAAAGATCAAACCACTAATTTATGGTGGGGGTGGGAAGTGTTTGTATTGCAAGGTTGTGTAACACATGTGGGTAAATGTTTCAATTTCTCTGGAAATCATTGTGTACTTTTAGAGAACTTTGAAAAATGAATGAATGAATGAAAAAGTGCTGTGCTTATTCAGCATAACCAAAACGTTCTGAAGATATTTCCATAACTTCAGACATAAAAATACTCAAACTGTGAGTAATGGCATTATGTAAATACCGAATCTGAAGAATGAGGCTACTATTTAAAGGGGGACTATGAAGCTTATTTACCACTTATGATTTCTATTCTTGGGCTCTTTTAGAGTAGCTTTGCATGAGTCAAGTTCAAAATAATCCTTATTTATCTTATACTTCAGGTAGAACATTAGGAAAAACATTAACCTCCCAAGACCCGAGCTCTTCCATGGCATACATTTTTAATTTCTCTTTGATATTTGGGCATAGTGGGACCCAGTGAATGTAAAAACAAAGAATTACCAGATTGATTTTTTTTAATCTGATTTTTGTTTATAAGAAAAATGAGAGCCACATATGAGGATATTCGTATAAAATGTTGATAGATCAGTGGCAGTATAATGTCCTCATAAGTGGACATCAGGCCCTTGTAGAGCAAAATGTAGTGTTTTGGTCTAAATAACCCAAAATGTGATGTCCGCATATGTAGACGCCAGGTCCTAGGAGATTAAAAATTAAATAATGCACTTAATGGGTGAGAAAGCCATTTTCTGTTTTTCAGGATACACAATGAATCTTAAGGGGCACCTGTGCAATTTATTCTTAAATATCCACATCTGATATGGCTGATTTTCAGTTGTTAGTCAGATGTAACCAACATGTAAAGATGTGTCTTAGAAGGTTCTTGAAAGAGCTGGATCTAACCTACCTTACCTCATCATTTCAGGTGTTACTACTAATAATAATCTGAGAGCCTGAGATGAGAAGGGTTAGTTTTTCAGACATGCAGCAGATATGGCTAAGCAATGCTCTGCTTGATTAATGCATATCTTCATATTTAGTATCAGAAAAAAATTATTAGATAAACTATGCATTTAGTCTACAACCAGGAAAATCAGTGCTGTATGTCTTCCCAGAAGCATCCTCTGGTTGAAGCTGCTAATCTTGAGGTCAAAGCACCATCTACTGGTCATCATTAAAAAGCCAAAAGCGCTGCTTTTAATAGCTACTCTGCATGCATCCATGCACTAGATGGTAGTGTTGTACTTGTCTCATCCAAGGGACCAGCGCTTAGTTTGTGCCCCTACTTCATATTACAAATACAAATAAAAACTAAAGGTTTTGATGTTTATTTGCTGTATATTCCAGTTAATCCTTCTGTTTTTAAAAAAATCCACAGTGCCGGTCTCCCTCTTCAGTGCCAGTTCAGCAGAGAATGATCAGTTTCTTCATAAAACATCCCTTCTGTGTATTGGCCAACAATATTGAAATTTCCAGTAGTTTGATTTCTGACCCCATATGAGTAATAAACTATTCTGCAGTCATTATAATAAGTGGCTGTAAATTCTTACTGGTGGGAATATCTGAAATGCAATGCAGTGATAATAGCTGGCAGCGCTTGTGGGAACCATTTAGACGTGAAGGAAAGCTTTGTAGTGGCTCCACTGTTAAAATGCAGTCTTGTTCAGGCCCTTGTGGTACAAATTTGCTTGTTTATGTGGGAAAATTTCTGTTTGTCCTTTTGCACAAAAAAGGCATGTTTTGTTCTTCTGCTGGCATTTAAGAGAGATTCTTCTAAAGCAGGACTGAACTCCATAAAAACTATCCCTGAGAAAACGTGTTCGTGTTAACCTTTAGAAAAGGCTGCTCCTGTCATCTGTGAAGTCTCCATTCACTCTCCTTGTTCTCACAAAGGTCATGGGCTAACCAAATGTCCCCAGGATAAGGCTAAAATGTTGCTATCCTCTCTGAAAACAGCATTTGGCATTTCTGCCGTACACCATGAATATACAGTATGCGGAGTAGACAGATACTTCTTGAACATCTACAATTCATTCCACATGATTGGAACTAAATGGAGATATTGTGTTGGAGGTCCTGACCTCATAACTTTGCCAGGTGAATGGTGGCTCTACTGAACCCACATAATAACCAAATATTATAGGACATAATTAGATAATCACACTTTTCTACAATGGATAGAAATGTAAAGGCGTTATAGGCAGTGGTCAGCATTGCAGCCTCACAAAAAGAAAGTCCAGAGTTTGAATCCACTGACCTCTCTGTGTGGAGGTCACAGGAAACTTTCAATGTCAGAACATCACAACAACATCAAATGTTAAGCCTGGACATCGTGTCTCTGTAAAAGTTGTGCTCCTCCATGGAGGAGCTGAAAGACATCTGAATTAGAGGAGGAAAGGACTGATGTAGCTTGTAGACCAGGAAATTAATTAATGACCACCAGCATAGCGATCCATCTTTCTGACAGGCCAGCCTCTAGTCTCTAAAAAAGGAAAGCCTTCAGCCCAGATGTTTTACATTTAATATCTACATTTACAAGTGAAAAATGAACAAATGTATTTTACAATCTCATTTTTTATGAGTGGAAGTGGTGTTGCAGTCCTCTTGAGAAATATCAATATATGTCATGAGACATTTACGTTGTCCTCCTCAAAAGGCAAGTTTCATGATTTACATTAATGAATCTCTATTGTGTATTGTTTGTATTTCTTAATAAAAGGTTAAAACATTTTGTCCAAGGATGAGGATGTTATGTTATTTGCGGTGTTTACTGCAGCGCATCCCTGGAGGCCGTTTCATCATTGACAAGGTGGTAGGAGCTGTGGTCTCAAAGAAATGAAATGACTACGCTTGATGTTGCTTTAAATTTATGGCTTCAGAGAGTGTGGCAAGCTCAGAGGCCATTGTCAATCCCAGTCAATCACTGCTATGTCAGCAAGGGTCCCAGCTGTCCACATGACGTAGTGCACTAAACCAGTGACCATATGGACTGACAAGCATGCTGGTACATGGAGTCACAGTGTCAGTGCAATTTAAGTTAAGAGAAAGAAAATTAAATTTCGGAGAATTTACTTGAGTAGCAGATGTAGTTTATGCCTGAAAGTACCTTCGTTACTGAAGTCAATTATTTCTACGATAAAGCAAAGAAATGGACGTAGGTTGGGCTTACGGAAAGAAACTACAAATCCCAGTATGGCTGGTGTGGGAAAAACAATTCACCCCCACAATCTGGGGCGTTCAAATTGCTGTAGCCGCGTTGGATTTTTACCGTCACAGTTGGAAAACTGTGAAAAAGATAATCAGCCTTACGATTAATGTTCGTGGTGAAAAACCGCAGGACGCAGGCCGAGAACTGCAATATCCCAGAGCTCAAAAACAAAGCACTAATTTCACTTATGGCCTTTAAAAACATGTAAATCTTCAATTAAGTATACACTTCGAACAAGAAAATGCTTATAGTCATATCAAACATGCAGTTCTAGCGCGTTTTCCATTTTACGAGTTTTTGTTATGAAAAATTAAAAACATTTAATAGTTTTTTCCTGCACTGTTTCAGGCTCTAAACTCTGCGTTATATGATTTCCGACCGTATTTGAAAGCATCCCCAGCGGTAGCAGCCCCTCCGCATCACACACAGATTCATTCACTGTGTGGCTGCTCCGTGTAGAACAACAGGCTACCTCCCTCAGTCCTGTGTGAGTATTCCAGCCTCTGAGCCCTTCGTTAAAGTTAGAATAAATATTAAATTGTCGTTTAGCCTCGAGGTCAGATTTCTTTTAAGCTTCAGCACAGTAATATTTCTCTTGCGGTTGAATCGGGGGTTTTATTTCTTTTCAAAGTCATGACTGAGACGTTTGTGGACAGCATGGTCTTTTGTTCTCTAGCTATATTTCTCGTTTTGACAAAGGAGAGCTGGGTTTTTATTTTGCCTAACCGCCTCGGCAGCTCGACACCAGTGTTTGCTAGTGTGGGTTATTTTTTTAAATTTTTGTTATGAAATATTCTCCAGTCCTGTGTAGCAGTTAAGCTTTACAAGGCGACTGGTATAATCCTGTGTAGACATAAAACTGACATAAGAGGAAAGGGCTGTATTTTGTATTTAGGCCTGTATGAATGTATCCACTTTGGAAGTAGCTATACTTAATTATGTTTTTCTTAACCCCCCTTTTTTGTATTGTTTTTTTCTAGGATGCTGCACAGCAAGGGAACAAAGGAAACAACAGAAGCTTTGAACCAATTTTGCCATCTAACAAAGAGCCATAAAATCAAAATCAACATGGGATCCTAGATAAGAAAATCATTGTGACAGCATCTTTTTGTTGTTGATTACATTCTAGGAAATGTGTTGTCAACAGATAACTCTGTTGATGACTTCAGGTTTTTAGTTCAAGAAGGTGATGTTTTTCCGTGTGCAGTCGAGCTACCGCTATCAGGATTGTTTTGTGTCTTGTAAGCATATTAGGAGTCTGATGTTTTGCTTTGAGGGAGGCTGCTTGTGACAGAGCGGTGCTGCTGTGAGTGGGGATGTGGAATAAAACATGCACATAACTAGAGGAGTTCAGTCTGCCTCAGTATCACTGACAGGGCAGTCCTTTCTCCAGCACACAGCCCTGCAGCAGCTCTACACTTTCCTCATGTGGCACTAGTTACTGACTGGCAGACTTGTCAGCGCAGCCAGGGGCCGACTGAAGCTGAAACTCCAGCTGCGCCATGGCTTCATTGGACAATGATGAAACTGGGAGTGATATGTCTGAGTCTCTGGAGATCTGTGAGCTCCAGGACCAATACATGGAGCCAGAGAACTGCTTCAAGTCCAAAAGTCTACCAATCCTGAATGAACCTTGTCAACAGGGTGGCAAGGCTGCCGAGCCTCGGCTGGTCGGCACAGCCCACACTTGTGTGGCCCTAGAGGACAGTTGTGGGCTTCATCGTAAAACCCCAGACTCCAGCCAGGAAGAATCCCCCTCCTCCAGAACAGACTTCTCCCCCTCTATGTCCAGCATGGTGGGGCTCAGCAGCTCCCTGCCTGTGGAGGGCCACAGGGCCACAGGCTCCGGTGGCAGAAAATTTGGATTCTCCATCACCCGCCTTATCCGCATCCCAGCTAGAAGGTATGTGCAGGTCATCCTGAGCGACTCGCGCTGCTTCTTGTTCTGCATGTGCTACTTGACCTTCATCCAGTCCCTGATGGTCTCGGGCTACCTGAGCAGCGTCATCACCACCATTGAGAAGCGCTACAGCCTGCGCAGCTCCGAGTCCGGCCTGCTGGTCAGCTGCTTCGACATCGGCAGCTTGCTGGTGGTCGTCTTCATCTCGTACTTCGGCGGTAGAGGTCAGAGGCCACGCTGGCTGGCTGTGGGGGGTGTTGTTATCGCTGTAGGCGCAGCGCTGTTTTCCCTTCCCCACTTCATCTCACCACCTTACCAGATCCAAGAGATGAACTCCTCAGCGGGCCACGAAGGCCTTTGTCAGAGCAGCAACAACAGCGGCCGTGAACTGCTGGACGTGGCATCGTGCCCTCGCGACCAGGAGGGCAATGAGCACAACCTGTATGTGGCACTGTTCATCTGTGCCCAGATACTCGTGGGCATGGGGTCAACGCCAATCTACACCCTGGGACCCACCTACCTGGACGACAATGTGAAGAAAGAAAATGCATCTCTGTATTTGGGTAAGTAGCAGCAGAACAGGAGGCACTGCATTCAGAAGAGGATAAATCTGTTCCGTCCTCTAATCCACTTCTGTTTTCCTTGCTTATGACTGACATTTGCAAAAAGTCAAGGAATTATGTTTCAACACTAAAGCACTTAGTTGGTTTTGCTCAGCCCAGACTGGCTGAATTTATATAAATAAATCTGTAAAGCTTACAGACCGCTTTCTACGACTTGAGCAACTTCACAGTTAAACCGAGCAGCTCTGGTGTGTGGCTGGAAGAATGCCGAGACGCTGGGTTACACAGTCAGTGGTTTGTAACACAATTAGCATCGCTTACCCGAGCCTATTTCATTCCATTTGTTAATGGATTGGATGTTGGGAACGTCCGAGGCGGAAAGGTTATGAATTTCTAATTCGAGAGATTTAAAAGACTGCTTTTTAATTTGTTGGGTCATGTGATTTTTACAATGCATGCGTTTATACCTCAAGATTTTATCCCCCACTCTCATGCTCTGTTCTTCTGATTTAAACCTCTACGCCATGTGACCTCTGCACCACGCTGAGGTAAATACAGAGACTGCAAAGTCAACCTTGGGCCAGAGGCACACAAGAGATGAATCTGTACCAAGAAGCAGAACTAGGTTGCTTATGATTAATAGACCACAACTGGCTCTGTGTGTGCGTGTTTTCTCCAAGTTTTGTGTGTGCATGAAGAAGCCAGAAAAGACAAGGTTGTGTTCGAGGTGTTAGCAGACTGTTTTCTCTGTTCTTATGTGTACTTCTTCACAGGTTTCCTTTTATTTATCTGTGTCGAGGCTTTACCCGTCTCTTAATGTGTTTGCTCAGATTAATTGGATTTATGTAGATGTATCGCATACTTTAAATAGCTCATGGAGTAGCTTATGACTGTAGTAATCCTATATGTGCACTGTAGCTGGGTTACCGCGACATGGGGCACCCTTCAGTCTTGGAGACGGCCACTAAGGCTACGTTCACACTGCAGGTCTTAATGCTCAAATCCGATTTTTTGATCAAATCCGATTTTTTTATTTTTTTTTGTCTGCTCGTTCGCACTACAAATAAAATGTGACAGCAAACGCGCTCTAGTGTGAACCCTCAAAGCGGCCCGCATGCGCAAAAGAAGACGTCACACACAACGCGCTCTGTTTAGTCCCAGACCAACCAGTATTGTTTGACTGATGGCCCTTAATATAAAGACTTGTTTCGGACTTTACGTTTCCCAATTTTGCTTTAAGTTATAAAGTTATTTTGTTATTTACATATGGCCTAATAATTATCTTTATTGCTGTTTTAGAGAGGAGCGGTGCTTCAAAGGATAGTTGCAGATTTCTGTCAGAATCTGCAGATTATACAGTACAAATAAAATGTTCACGTTTCTCCAACGTTGTCTTCCCAGCTGTTTCACTAACATCTACACGGGATGGCCGGGAAGTGTTCGCAATGTCTTATCAGGCGCTTCTCTGGCGCTGATAATTGGCGTCTGTCTTGTGTCAGTGACATAGAAGACGGATTTAATGCGACATGACCGTTCAAACAGCAGTCGCTTTCTAAAACATCAGATATGTATCGGATTCAGTACCACATATGAAAGTGACTCCGATCGGATTTGAAAATATCGGATTTGTGCCGTTCACACTGTCATACCATGATCGGATATGGGTCGCATAGGGTCAAAAAAGTCGTTTCATTTTTGATTTTTTACACTAAAACCATCAGATAAAAGATAAAAACAAGCATTCAGAGATACAGAGAATATATGGTTGTTTTGTATAACTGTTCAAAACTCTTGAACCACTGACTGTTTTACTTGATTTGTCCACTTTTTGTCATCGAAATCGTTGATTAGATGTTCACCGGTGTGCATGAGCATCTGTTTCAGTGACAGCTGACTACTAGTACTTTTGAAATTAGTGCCTATTTTACCACTGAAATGAATTCACATCATTAGCCACGCTGCTGATGCTGGCCCAGTTATTTCAGCATTGCGCAGCCTACAGAGCATCGGTCTGCTCTGCTGCCTGCACTGTTGCCCTCGAGACCCAGTATTGATCAGATCCCTTCATCACAGCGACTCATTGCAGCATAGCTATCGAACCATCCACAAAAACAAGGCCCAAACGGTCTCAGACACCAACTTGCTTCGCCTTCATCCTGCTAAGGTATTTCCGCAGCAGATGCATTAGGGCTCAATATGCTCCCTGAGTCGTCCTGCTCAAGACGTCCCTTTGTGCAGATTTCCATCAAAAGCAGCGCTTGCTCTGATGACCTTGATGGCTATTTTGAGAGAGCTCACAAAGGGATAATCTGTTCACTCCAGTAAAGCATTGTTTGGAAAACCAGACATGTTCTGACATGTCAGAGGGAGCAGATAATCGGGGGAAAAATGTACGTTATTTGTATTGTAGATCCCCAGAGAACCATGGTAACGCAGTTTCAGTAGTATCCACTTTGAGAACTCTTATCTTTCAGAGTCTAGACAGCGATGGCTTATCATGCTTTCTTGTGAGTTTGAGTGTAAACATAACCTGAACAGAGGAAGGAGAAGAGACCTTACAGCAGGACTGCAGGTTTTCACCCAGAAAATCATTTTGTAAAAATATAGGCTAACCCACATCTAGAAGAAGCCTCCCCTTTTCTCCTCCCTTCAAACCCATTAATGTAAACCCTATCTCAATTTGCTCTGCCTCAGAGGGGAGGAGTTGCTCTTTTGTAGGACAACATGCTTTACGTTGAAGGGTACTTCTGGTGTCCTTGGAGAGAGAAAAGGCATGCACATGTGTAAGAGAGATGTATATTTGATGCGTGTCTTTGTGTCTGCATGAGTACACAGAGCCCATCACTCCATTTCTCAACTCCGGCCCACATCTCTGGGGTAATATAATAGGGACCGTGTCTGAACTTTACCTTTTTTGCTCTACTTTCAGAGCAAATGGTGACATCAGTGTAGCATTTATGGTGTGTTTTGCCGCTCTCGTCTGTTTTCTAAAGACATGACTTGGACGGACACAGGGGCTACTACCTTTCCTCTTGTCTTTCCTCTTCTTTCGCTCAGACAGATTTACAGCATATCGTTCTTGGTGTTACTATGGTGAACGTTTGTCTGGGAAGTCACTTCATTTGTGTGATGGTGGCTCGTTGCAGTGGGTACTGTTGTGTGGCAGAATAATCATTTGCAATAGATGAATGAAAGAAAGATGTATTTGAAACACTTTTGTTCTTGTTATTTCTGTTCAGTTTACTCAGCTATTGTTGTGACTTGTTCTCTATAAGTAAAACTACCTCAAAGCACCTTATAGTTAAAAGTAAAGACCCTACAAACCCTTAACAATCAGATGATCCCTATGAGCAAGCACTGGGCGAAAGTGGGAAGGAAAAACTCCCTTATAACAAGAAGGGAGGGGAGGAAGGACCAATTGTGGTTAAAGGGGAAGGAGACAGGAGAAAATTGTTGTTTTTGTTTGTTTGTTTTTTTAAATGAATGTCTCCAAAGAGATCCATAGAACTAATCAGTAATCGTGTTTGTCTTTGAATATTTCCTCCACACCAGCCTTTGGGCTGTGGCTTAACCTGTGCTTATTAGATGGGGTCTTTTTCCCCTCTCCACTGATGACCGCAGTGATTTACATGCTAATGATGCAGAGAAGGTGTAATTGACATGGAATAACTTGAGATGCTGGGTTTGATTTTACTGCCTTCTGCATTCCACAGTAACTTTCAAATGGCGTGCTTGAGCTAAATTTATAATAAAATAAACAGAAAACACTGATATTAAAACCTTTTGTTTATGCTCTGTTGTTCTTTAATAACCTTTCAGTGTCTAGACGTTGCTGTCTCTGGCGCTTGTAGCTAGCTACCTGCTTTACATACAGGATAAGGTTAATTGATTCCTCCTAGCTGTCATCCTCACGGCCTCTGCATTAAGTACTGTAGTTTGCAGTGCAGAGGTCTCTCTGAAACTTCCATCCCAGTTTCCATTATTGGTGTTTTTGAGTTATTAATTTTTTATTAGGTACTCATGGAAACCATGCATCAAGCCTCTGGAGGATGAATAGGAAATGAAGGAGGCGATGCCCAGTTTATGAAGAGAGGCCTAAACAGCAGTGCTGTCTGCACGCTGACACACAGACACATGCTCACATGGACACAAGGGGTGTGTTTTCTGACAGATTTAGAAAGAACAGTTGCTCTCAGACTTTTCTCCTGCAGTGCGTGCATGTACTGCAGCTTAGAGAGGCAACAGAGGAATGGACTGTTAAGTTTACAGTTTAAACCTCACTGTGTTTATGTATTTATTTTTTTTGATGTAGGATTATCACTCGTGGACCTGGTACGTCCCTTTTTCTGCTCACTCAGTCAGTTTCATTAAATTGTGTGTCCTGGTCTGCTTAGCAGCAGCCAAAGCAAATGCAGGTTGTGCACATAGTCAGGCAAACAGTGAAGTCCCCAGAGACCCCGCCTTCTCCCCGCTCCTCTCTGCCCCTCTGGGCTGACGGGCTCAGGTTTCAGGATCAGTTTAGGGTAGACATTGATCTGTCAGAAGCTGGCACACATATAGAAAGAAGACTGGTCTCGTTTCATTGCCGTCCTCATGGAGGGTTTAAATTATGCCACACTGGCCATGCAGGGTTACTCAGGAGCAGGCGACCTTTCTGTGGGACTACTACTGTTACTATGACACGCCTGTGAACGACTGACCTCTGCGTGGCTGTGCTACTGATGACAGTGTGTGCATCAAGAAGAGAAGTGATGTAAAAAAAAAAAAAAAGGTTCATGTGAGCATAATAATTTGTCTCCAGTGGTGGAAGTTTTTAACCGCAGCAATTGTAGTGTGTTGTATTTATTGCTTAACCTCATTGACCAGTGGCTGTTTTTCAGTGTGGTGGCCGGTTGTTTTGATAGTGTGGGAAGGTTCCTGGGGAAATGCCAGCAGAGTTTTTTGTGATATGAAGAATGCTAGAAGTCCTTTTGTTTTCAGCTATGCGGGAAAGAAATGCTTGCTTTGTTCTTGCAGCCTCTTTGGTGCATGTTGTTCCACCACATCCTCACTGATCCCTGACTTCTTTTTGGAAATCAAATTAAAAATAAATTCTCAGAAGACCTTTTGGTGTAGTTAAACTCTCAGAGCACAGAAACACTGTCGAGGATTGGGAACACTGGTGGTAGAAAACAAGACCGTGTTATGGGTATAACATAATTAATAGACACCTCAATAGAGTGATTATCTGTATCGCATTTGCTATTTAACTTGTTTAGGACTGGATCTAACTTATACCTAATTATTAATCTGCAGTAGGCAGTAAGCTTTTCCTTTGTCACCACTTCTTTGTAGGGGCTAAATTGAAAGCTGACTTAAACAGGATTGCAACCTTGCTATTTAATGATAGTTTATTCTGGAATATTTAGTTGCTAAAAACATTTTCACCGTTACAAGTTACCTATCATCCCTCACCCCAACTTCTTTAGCTTTTTATATGGATAGCTTTGCTCCACTCAGCTGTCAGATCCTTCTGAAAGTGTTTTATTGCTTAAAAACTGCAAGTAGCCACTTCCTTTTCATCGCTGCTGGATGAAAACCCTCAAAATAATTTCTGTGTATTTTCTGCTGTTAAGCTAATCATAACCGTGATGAGAAACATGGCCTTCCGTTGCCTGTTTTGTCCGGTCCGGAAATGAATTGGCGTCAATAATTGCCAGATGTTTGCTACCAGGGGTGCAGTATATCCTGCGATGGCCATCAGAACAGAGAGTACTGCTGCTAGCACACGCCATGTTCTCGGAAAGACGCATTGTCTGATAGAGCTGCTTTGGGTTTCCACGTAAGTGGCTTTTCTCTTGGGATCGCAGGGTTACACCAGCCAGACACCGTACAACCACATCAAGTTAAATTGCATTTCCTCCTCTCCTTCTTGTGCATGCTACCTCCTCTGCGCAGTCCAATCTCCATGTTGATGCAGGCTTCAGGGTGTTTTAAGAGTGTTGCTTTGCTACAGAGACGAGGGAGAAAAAAAAATCTCACTCCATTCCAGTGTTGTGCTCTCTTAGCGGTAGACTGGCTATTGTTCTTCTTGACCCCTGTGCTGCTCAGATGGAGAGTGAGCGAGGGAGGGTGGCTGGAGGGAGAAGTGCTAATGGGATTTACATAAGTGCAAGAACATGTGGAGAACAAAAAAAGTTCTGTTTATGAAAATATTTCTGTTGCTGTTGTCCATACAGATGCCCAGCAGATCTTTTTTTTTTTTTTTTTTTTTTCTCTTCACAAGAAGTGATTTATTTTTATAATGGTTTATAAATGGACATAAATCCTGTGTTGAGCTTCCCAGAGCTGCTCTGTGGGATGAGATGGATGTCTTTAAACGCTCTCTGACCTAACCCCATTGGACGCACTGTGCACAATGACGCGCCTTTCGGGAAGCGCCAAAAAAATAAGGCATTATGACCAAAAACGTTGCCTGACAGCCGCACAGATGACAAGGGTGAATTTAGCTGTACGCTTTCACCTGTCTCTCGCAGCGATGCTGCCAGGCTCTGTTTAGCTTGTAAATGTAGCATTAATCTGGTCGTGCATTATGCAACACGGACTATTAGGCTACACATGCAACTGTGATACAGTTCACTGAAGAAGCAGTGTTTTGACAAGCGTCGTCCTCAGATGTTGGCAGCAGCTGAGTTTGCTCTTTGTGGCGAGGTTAGTGGGTTGGGAAGGTGTACAGGTACAACGGAGGATCCCTCTGCTTAGCACAGACACTTTATGCTACGAAAATGTTCATTTTTCACACTTTTGTTTCTGTTTACATGTGTGGGGGGGTGTACCTAGTTTTAAGGAGTTGGTAGGCTCCAGGTGTGACCCTGGAGAGAGCAGCTGTTGAGAGCTGGCAGGATGCTTGCCTGGGGGAGGGGGAGTACACATATATGAATGTGAGTGTGCACCTGCAGTTGGGGTGTGGGTTAGAATTGAGGGCTTTTGGGGGGGTGGCTGGTAGTGTGGATAAGTATTCGCAGAAGGCTTGTACACTTGTTTTTCCTACAAGCTTACACTTACAAAAAAAGAAAAAAAAAATGCAGGGCAGAAAAGTCTCATCCTCAACGTCAAGTATGGCTTCATACTCTCCTGCCACAGTGTGTAGGAGGCACTGCTGCAGAGCACAGTCCTTTTCTTACTTGCGTAACACCAAATTAATGAAATCTGAATAAAGCATGGCTGTGCTATGTAATCTTCACATCCTCTCGTCGTGCTCTCCTGTGTTGATTATATTCACCCTGTTAGGAGATCATTAGATCGCCTGTCATCCTTCAAGATACCCAGAAATCAAATTGTCTCAGGAGTTCTTACATGGCTGTGAATTGCAAAGCACACCTACAGGAATGAAAACAGCAGGATTTTCTTTTTCTTTTTTTTGTTTAAGAATTAGCTTAGTGTGTGTGATTAATTTCCAAGTCATAAAGGGGAAATTTTTAACTAGAAACGTCAGTTTGAGTATGAACACAACTTTTTCTTTTTTAAAAAAAATGAGCTCTTGAGTTGGAATGAACATTTTTGTGGTTTAAAAGAGTAGCAGAAGTAATAGTCCTAGTGGAGGATGTATTGAGGATGCCAAATAAATTCTGGGCATAGCTTTAGAGCCATGGAGCAGATTAGTGTGCCATGTCTGTCATTTACAGAAACTGAAAAGCTGCAGGTGCCAGCTTGTGGCACACTGAAAACCTAACTCGCTGCTGTAATGAATTCACAGCTTCACCGAGTGTAATGTGGTTCTACCCTCAGCCCCCAGATGCCTCATTCATGGCCACTCATCAGCTGAAAGATTATTTGCCACCCTCTCAAATGTTGGAACATTATGCACAGGCAAACACACAGCTTGTTGTGTTTCAGGCTGGATCTGGGACCCCTCCCCAGTATGTTCCTGTTGGCAGGGAAGAAATGAAAGGAAGGTACTGTAAAGGTCTCCTCAAATGTCCTTAAATGCTACAGCTCTGCTCAAAAGTTTCTCTATGTGATGATTCACAAAGTCACAGCACAGGCTTTAATTATACCATTAATCTCCTAAATCACATACATTTTTGTTGCAATTTTTTTACAAGGTGTTGATCTGAATGTTTCTTTACCTTTTTAGAGAAACCTCTTCACTTATTAACCATAAACATTTAGTCTTGGATAAACAAAAAGTTGTCTACTTTCTGTTCAAATCTTGTAAAGTTGAATGCACGAGAAGTCACAAAGAACGATGGATTAAGAGGAGAATCCAAAGATGATGATGGATTAGGCTGCTAAGTAAAAGGATTTGCTAAACGTGGCAGCACGCGAAAGACTTCTGAGAGTAAGTGAAGTAAAGTAAAGAAATAAAAAAAGGGAGGAGACGCAGTGGAATTAATCCGTTTCTCTTGAGCCCGTGTGCCTCTGAATGACATTTCATCACTAAGCCATTTAAAGAGAACCGTGTTGCTTTCATTGGCTTGTCACAAGGGCAGATTGTGAAGAAGAAAGATTTTCAGTTGTAACAGTGTTCACAAAAACACCCTTGCAGCTGCTGCAGCGTCACAGTTAAAGTAAATACGTCATGGCTTACTTATAAGTAATAATTAACTGCATATATGTAATTGTACACTGCTTAATGCAGGGTTTGCTTTTGTTTTTCATGTTTTACTGAAGGGAGGGTGGCAAAAAAAATACACGGTACACATTTCTCACCCATAAATAACAGCAATACAGTAAATGGAAAGTGGTTCTAAGAGAGGAAATCCTACTTAAGCAGATTTGTTTTCCCATGCGTTACTTAAACTTAAAATCTTACACAGGGCAGATTTGCATTCGAGGCCCACTCACACATTTTAATACATCACGGAAGAGCGGGCAGCTGAGCTGAGTCCTGATGTGCGTTGCTTGCTGGGTTTGTCATGTTCCCAGATGATTTTGAGATTTTTCTTTCTTTTTACCCTACCCATGCGTTCTTTTTCAGCTGTGCTCTCTCATCGCTTCATCCCCTTGAGTGGATTCTTTTATTTATTTATTTTTTTAGATTAGCAGCAGCAGATTTGAGGACTTTTGCTGCCAGTGCAGGACTAGAAGCCTTAGGCCAGCAATGGAATCAGCAGAAAATGGTCATTTGGTGTCAGACTGGGTCTGTGACGCAACTAATGCACGCTAGCGTGAAGCTGTGTGTGGGTGGATCGGCTCCCACTGGAGAGCAGTGGCATGCTGGAACCACTATTTCTTTTTGGACGTTGCTGACAGTCTGATTAAAACAGTTAATATCTTTTATTCCCATCTTTTAGGATGTTTTTCTTTATGCTAATTCAAATAAACAGATAAATGTGTATGCATACATGGCTGGTTGAAGTGTTGCCTCACTGGCTGACTACTGTACCTCAGGCTCTCTGCTGCAGCCGAGGAGCAGCTAAAAATAGAGAAAACCCCTTTCGTTCTTTTTTACCCCCTCTCGTTTTCTAAATATTTGATTTTGCCAAGTGAGCTTGGGGAACCCCTGCATGGAGCAGCTTTCATGAAAAATTCATTACATTTAGAATTTTTCCTGCACCCTACACAGCAAAGTGCTGTGGTATAACACGTAATAACAGAGAACACAGTTTCAAAGTGACGCAACTTGTGCCACTTGACTGCAGCATGCACAGAATATTTATGAATGGGCCTGCACTTGCCTTTATTGTGTCTTACACTGGAGGCATCAATAATATACCATATTACCAGCATTTTTCACAGCTGGATTAGGCAAAAACATTCATAGTTTGTTGTACAGAAACAGAACATAGAAGAGGATGGAGGAGACAGGCAGGCTTGAGATGCTGATCAAGTTCTTAGTGCTCCTTGTGACTTGTCATGTCTCTGCTTAAGGGGCTTCCACAGGAATGCCTGGAGATAAAGTGGTACAGACGTCTAACGGGTGGCCTGAATGTTGATTTCCTTCTGAACTGCTTTGATTGTGCAGTTCAGAAGGGTTCCCGGTAAAGACTTTGGTCTGGGTCTGTACCCGGCTGTGCTGCTGTACTGCTAGATCAAAGTTTTCCCCATTTAATCCATTAAGATCTTCACCGCTTTCGACACCTGAATGTAAATTCAAATGAAAACGCAGTTTAAAAAGGTGTAAATCTCATAAAGAAAATCGAAAAGTCTTGCTTGTTCAGCATGTTTTCATTCACTTTATCTAGAACATTTATAGAGTGCCAGCACTATTCCTACTATTCCTTAAATATAAAGATGGATATGTGTATTAATAGATCTGATTTGCATCATTAAACTAGTCCAGATTTAATGTTCTGTATAGCTATGCAATTAAATGAGGCTGTGCTTTGTTTGGGTGTCCCACGCAGATTTATGTTGTTATCTCAGATACGGTATCTGCCGGCTGCTCGACAGTGTTTGACTTTAATAAGTAGTCAGTCTGTTTTGGTTGCCGAAACTAGGAGCTAACACAGTGAATGTGCAAGTGTATTAAATGTAATCAGTTAGTAATAGTCGGCTCAGTTGTGCTTATGTTGCTTTCAGCTTTTTTTTTTTCCTTTCATGCCTTATTCTCATGCATTTCCACTGCCAGTACGCCATCGCATTTTCTCTATCTGTTCATGCATGTCTCTTGATTTCCATTTAATTCTTCTCCCTGAATGTTCTTATCTGACTGGAAGCAGTTGTACAAGTATGTATAGAGAACTTTCCCCCCATTATTCACTTGGGGCTAAACACATGCACGGTCTTGCAGAGGCAACTCATCCTTCAAGTCTGTGACGACGAATGTGTACTTCATTATAATTGGGACCACATCCATCCTGAAAAACATCATCAACACATAATAAATGGACTTAGAGATGTATGCCTTTTTGTGTATGTGTGTATCATATAAATAACTCATGCATATTAAAGCAGTCTGCCCCACTGGCCTCACTCTGTTCGTGTATGTGTGCCCTTTGGGTGAAACTGTAAGGTTAGGACTTGTAAGAAGACACTGCTATGTCAGCAAGTTGTCATGACAATGCCGCCATTCCCCTATTTCATTGTGTTTTTTCCTCCTCTTGTCTCTCGGGGTTGGAGAGGTCACATGACTGAACTGATCCCCATAATACAGGGATACATAGAGCGGCGTTTCCCTTCTGTGGCTCTTTTTCGAACAGCAGACGCCGCATAGATCATCTATCAAAAACCCCACAAAAAACAGCTACTACACTTTCCAAAGAGCTTTAGGAACTCCACAGAGCAGCAAATCAAAATTCTGTGCTGCCATATCGCATAAAGTAGATGTTATTAAATAAAGTAGAATAACTCATTCTGAGGCTCAGTTGTTATCCTAGGCTAGAGTGAATAGTTAACGTGTGATGTATAGTGCCACATAAATCAACGTGGCAAAGCTCAAGTAACGCTCACGAGACAACGTGATTGCATCTTTTTTAGAGAATCGGCAGCTCCCACGTAACGCGGTGAATACGAACCCAAGGTCGTTCGCTTGCTGCCTGCTGCCTGCTATCCATTCCCGGGCTTGTTTAGAGGCTGACTGAGCGGTGTAGGCTAATGGCCAGGTGGAGCGCTAGATAATTCATTGAAACGAAGCTTTGCAGCCAGAGAGCTGGAAAGAGAAGGATTACAGAGCGAGGCTCATACCTCTACAGCCTTTATTGCAGGACAGTCACTGGAGAGAAATAAATTCCCGAAAAACAAATGAGATTTTTACTTTGGCTGCACGTAAACGTCGCTGCATGGAGTTTGGTTTTGTATATGTGGCTGTGTGGAGCTGTGCGACCTTTTGACCTCACTGACGATGCAAGCCTTGTCCTTTTTATTTCGTCAATGTGCTTAAATCAAATCATTAATCTGCGCTAATTAGTTTGACCACCAGGGAGCTGCTTCATTAGCCGCAATGTGCTTTCTCATCAGGTCCTGTGGCTCTGCATCCTCTGCTGCTCTGGCTGAGTCTCATTGGTGAGGAGAACACGAGGTCAGGAGAGGTCGTGGGGGAGGGGGGTGGAAGGTCACTAGAAGCCATTGCATTTTTATGGATGAAAGTCCGTTCTTGTCATCTAGCTATTCAAGCAGCTTCGGGTGCCTTGGTGACTACCAAAGATGACGCCGTAAAAGCTGAAACGCAGTAAGACCGAGTGCAGTGAAAATCATCTCACCAATTCTTTCAATTCATTCTTCTTTTTCTCTTTGGCCTTCATTCATTCCTACGAGCTGTGAATGAGTCACTGCTGCTCGTGAATACAAAGGAACCGGCAGTGTGGAGGAGGCAGAGCGGAGACAACAGAGCAAAACTGGTCCCTGAAGGTTAGATGTAAGAGGGATGCTGCTGAGCAAGCTTTATCACTCAGTTACACAGCAGGATCAGTCACCGCAGACTGCACCCAAGCTTCTTCTTTTTTTTTTCTTTTGCGCTCCTTCTGTTTCTTGATGTTCGCTCTTTATTCTCACTCTCTGTCTCACATATTGTGACCATACATCACATTTGGTCAGATACTGAACTGGCAGCAGTAATCTTAGGCGCCTACCTTGCCCCAGCGTTTTAGAATTTGTAACTTTTTTACAGCAACACTGATTTTTGAAGCATTGTTTACTTTTCTGCAGAATCATCTTCTTTTATTTTGCGTTTTTCTTTTTGCATTGACATACATATGCTTAATACCTTCTTATTAAATTCCTTCGCAGCCTCTGCATGCACTACAAGTCTGGACGGACATGGGTGTAAACTCCTGCTTGACTGGTTGGTAGACAAATAAAACGGTTTCTTGCTTTACTGCCTTTCTCTTTCTGGATTATTGTTGAGTAAATCTCCTTTCTTCTCCTCTGCCTGACACTGCTGTGTCCATCCATCACAAACACTGGAGCTGAACTGCTAAATTGGTGTCAGTGAAGCCGTTTAAAACCCTAACCTCACTCTTACCCTTAATGCACCTTGCCTCCCTCCTTTCACACTTGCGGGTGAATGCACATTAGAGTTAATGTTTTTAAGATGCAGGGAGAGCTGACCTTGGATGCCGGTGAAGTCACTGAGTTGTAATTGAAACTGTGTGCTTCTTGTTGAGCTGTTTTTGGTGCTGGGGTGATTGTGTTTCCTGAGATTATGTGGCTCAGATGGATTCTGTTTGTGTATCTTAACATGTATGCGGTGTGACTACATTCTCAGTTTATATCTTTTGAGGCCTAGAAACCATGAAGGCTGAGCCGTTACCTCAGCCTACATGAAAGTCAAACTGAATAACCACGTGGATGATTTAGACTTTGTTTAACCTAAGAGTGATAAACCAGTAACTGCAATGCAGCGCTCCTAACGCGGTGCCTCTACACGTGTAGAAAGCCACATCAAGTCTTAATATGTTGTCCTTCAGGTGCCGCTGGTGAAGGTCCATTGTGTAATTCAGTGAAATGAGCCTGTGGGCGCCATGCGTTCCTCATTGGCATGCACCCCTGCAGTCCACTGACGTCTGCCACCGCAGCATGTGTTGTGTGTGTGTCTTTGATGGCGCGCTGCTGCTGTGCCAGCATATTTCTCAATCCGATGCCTGTGCCCCGGTCGCCCTTCAGGCCGGATGTGGCCCTCCAATCCCGTCATCCCAACCTGCTGATCTAAACTATCTCGGCTCTATGCCAAGTGGGCAGGATAGGGCAACGACTAAGGTACAGTTTATGACCCGCCCTTTGTCCTTCAGTCAGGCACAACGGCGTTAACGTGATAGATGGAGTAGCAGGACAGACACAATCCCCCACCAAAGGGGATAAAATATGGCCGTCCTAACCCGGACCCCCACGTATGACGAGGATTGAGTTTGGAGGGCAATCAAAGGACCATGCTTGGTGCTTAACTTTTGCATGACAACATGCTGGTTGGATGCACCTGGTGTATTTGTGACTCAAGCCAGAAGGTGTTTACACTGTGATGTGTTATATTTGGGACAATAGAAAGGTCTATGAGACATTGG
This sequence comes from Aulonocara sp. 'chitande type north' Nkhata Bay, assembly GCF_057382095.1. Taxonomy (NCBI): domain Eukaryota; kingdom Metazoa; phylum Chordata; class Actinopteri; order Cichliformes; family Cichlidae; genus Aulonocara; species Aulonocara sp. 'chitande type north' Nkhata Bay. The sequence continues at coordinate 17,480,587 of NC_141352.1, forward strand.
AACTATAACTAGTTATTTAGCTATACCCTTATACCGAGAAAGATTGCTAATGGAAGCTACCTACAGATTACAGTTGTCTGTATAGTTTATTGACTAATGTAATGGGCAGTGAATAAAAAGATGATTTGTGGATTTTCTTTTCTTGGATATTTGAAATTTGGAAAATGGGTTAATTAATGCTTTGCAACCCAATCTTTGTTTGCTTCAAGTTTGTCAAGCTTACAGTACTTGATAGTGACATTTAGAGTCTGTCTGATAGGAAGTTTTTAAGACAGATACTGATATTTAGTGAAGAAGAAGATCAACCTGTAATATGGATCAGCAGATGAATCAGTGCGACTATGAGGGAGGATCGTGACGGGGGCAGATCATTTGAATCTGCAGCAATCTATAAAATGGCGTTTACCTACACATTCACCCTTGTCTTTAAACTCCACTACATTTCCCAGAATTCATGTGTGGTTTTTGTGAGACATTTTTAATTTCACAAAAGCCAAGGCACAATAAGACCTCTTATTGTCCCTGCCAACTGTAATGAACTGTTTATTGTCTCCAGGTGCTAATATCCTGTTGCACTGTGTAAATGCTTTGACTGCGGCAATGAATCGACTCTCCGGGCAGCAGGATATGAGAAACGGCAAAGTGAAATGAGTTAAAAAGATCAAACGTGATAAAGGGAGAAAAAGGCAGGAGAAGCTTTAGGTGTCTGGAGAGGAAATTCTTCAGTTCATGTAGATTTTATTGGAATAAGACTTAACAGATCTCCAGGCTCACCCACAACTTGGTTATACATTTTAATATATGTGTTTTTTTTTAGATGTGTATAGGTTGTTTGTTTTCATTACATTTTTAAAAAAATATATTTTTATATAGAAACTTTGAGCGCAGAGAATTGCTGTCTTACATCTTGCGCTTACAAAAGTGTGTTACTGTTAGTGAATGTCTGCTTTAGGTTGGCAAGAGGAGGCTGTTGAGCAATGTTTTCCTCTCTTCTTTTACTCAGTGCTTTTATTTAAGGGAGCCTTGATTTAATTAAGTTTTGATGAGGATTTGGGCTTTAGAAATACGCTTTTTTTTTTTTTTTTTTTTTTTTTGCTACTTTACTGGCCAAAATCCACAGAGGAAACGATGTCCAACAACACCCAAAGTGCTTGGATGAAAATATGTTGGCACGGCAGCTGAAACATTTGGTTAAACAGACTGGGATGAAATGGTGTTTGAGTTTCCATTCTGACAAAGGCGAGCTTACATGGTGGATAATGTGTGTGCGTGCGTGCGTGTTATGTAATCTGGCTGAGAAGACGCGTTCATTTGGTCTCAGAGATAGATTTGATATTTTGGGTGCTGGTGTGGACACACGGCGCACCTGCTGCCTCTCCTGCTAAACACAGGCTCTGTCACAAACAGCAAACACCAGCATGTGTGAACACACAGTTCAGAGACGCAAATCTGAGCATTTTGGTAGGTGTGTGTGTGTGTGTGTGTGTGTGTGTGTGTGTGTGGGAGACGAGCAACAGAAGCATATGGGTTGTAGCTATTTTGATCTCTAACTGCAAAGTCTACATGTGGGTATGAATTTTGTCATTCACGGCAACATTTTCAACCACACACACGCGCGCGCACACACACACACACAGTAATTATTAAGTGCTAGCAGCAGTGTTCCAGGTGTAATTATAGAAAGTTTTGCCCCCTCATTCTGACTGGTAAATGTCTGCTGGATGTCCACAGGAGGTTTTTCCACTTGTCCAACTAACTTTAATGAGTTTTCCTCTTCCTGAAACAAAGAGACGGTGCATGATTGGCTCTCTAACTGATGGTCTTAGACCTCGGTGAGTTAATGTTTCAACCACACAAGGTCTGCTGGTGTGTCAGAGCTACAGGTCATCGTGAGACCTTTGTTTTTGTTTTTGTTTTGTTTTTCCTCAGATGCTTTATGAGCTGTGAGAAATTACCTGAGGTGTAGGTGCGCAGTTTCCACTGATCTCAGTGCAGGTGTTTAAGATATAATGAATGTGATGTAACGAACAGCTCCTCCAGGTCTGATGCAGTCAGTTGCTGGGAACAGTCGGTCATTAAGCATTAATGTGGAAATTTGTAGGCTTTGCTGGCTGCAGGCTTCACACTCATCAAAACTTGCAAATACCTGATAATGTTTAATGAAAGCTGCAAAGTGTTTGTTTTGCAGACTTCTGACTGTTCTGTCTGTGCCTCTTCTAGCCATCATGTATGTGATGGGAGCCCTTGGACCCGCAGCTGGCTACCTGCTTGGAGGCGTCCTTATCGGTTTTTATGTTGACCCCAAGACTGTTGTCAACATAGACCAGAATGATCCTCGGTTTGTTGGAAACTGGTAAATATGAAGCTCGTTTCCTCGTGCCAGCTGTCCTGTGATATGATCATGTATTTTCTCAGATATCTTTATAAAACTTTCATTTTTCTTTTCCTTTCAGGTGGAGTGGTTTTCTCTTGTGTGCCATAGCTATGCTTCTGGTCATCTTCCCCATGTTTGCCTTCCCTAAAAAGCTGCCGCCACGCCACAAAAAGAAGAGGAAGAAGAAGAAGATTGGCTCACCGGGTGACGTGTCCAGTGATGATGACGTGATGAAGGAAAAGTCCAATAGCAAAAGCCAAAATGTTTCCTCCTCCATGGGCTTTGGAAAGGATATTAAAGGTGAGGAACAGATAACATTATTTTCACTAAGTATTCCTTATAGATGGATCTCTAGGTACCTTACACAAAGGACCCATGAGCTACTGATGTCCAAACAGCCTTTAATTCAATCAATGACTGGGATTAGTCATTTTATACTGTAGTGCAAGGTTCACTGAACTCTCCTTTAAAGATGTTATCGATTAGTGATGGAAGAGCGTGTCTACATAGATGCCTAATGAAGCAGCAAACCTTGGAAGTGTTAGTGGACTTTAGGTTCTATTAACTTTAGTAAATAAACAGTAAACATGTCTAAAGGTCACACACAGGACAGTATGGCTGCACAGTGAACTTAATTTTAATCATAGTCACAATTTTGGCTTCCTGCAATGAAATGAGCTCCATTTTAAAATACATGCTCTGCCAATTAAAACACAAAGCAAAAGCAAATTAAGCACTCCTTAAATTAGGACCGACCAGGTGCCTGCATGTGCTGATCGCAGCTGTTCCCTGCACTGTGCTGCTTGAAGCTTCCTACACTAGCCTGGTTGAGCTGGTTGAGTTAAAAGACAGATTTATAAGAAAATTCAAATGTTTGGCACAGGTACAAACACAAGTTGGCACAAATTTAAAAGGAATGTAGCAAAAGTGAAAGCGGTGCTCCTTTTTTGGTCATTAAAATCAGTGTTGATCATCATGATGATAATCATGATTATCATCGTCGTGCAGTCCATCAGTTCATTTTGCCACCAAAGATTACTCGCACTTAAGGATGAACTGGTTCGACTTCAGTGATCAATGTAATATCAAAGCAATGCATTTTTGTGGTCAAAGGTCAAGGTTGCTGTAGCTTCTTATGTGTTCCATTCTTGTGGTTGTTGATGTTTCATGTGCACCTGGATTATTTTCATTACATCTGACACAAACGTTTTCTTGTACTCAGGATGAACTGGGAGGGACTGGATTGTGGTTTTTGCACCACCCTAAAAAATGAAAAATGTGCTGTTAAAAATGTGATTTTTTTAAATTTTTTTTTTAAAGACCCGCCCAATGAATTCCTCCTTCACAACAAATCACATATCGGTCTAGACTCTAGACAGACGTGATTGCAAACTGCAACCGGACTGGTTTTTGGAGGCGTCCAGCTACAAAGTGGTGATTCTAGTTTATGTCATCTCTGAGCCAGATGCCCCAGGAATCTCCCGGCTTTCCCTGGAAGAGCCTCTAGCTGAGTCCTGCTCTAGTGTTTCCCAGTTACCTCTTGTGCAATTTTTGCTCTCAGTCAGACAGCTCTCTCACTCTCTCTTTCGCTCTCTCTTTTAAATGAGCTCTCAAGAGAGTTCAGTCACATTTCCACACACAGGACTAGACAGACTGAGCTGCAGAGGAGTGCACGTTCGCATATGTGAAAATCACAGCTGTAAATTTGAACACGCATTTAAGGTTTCTGCACGCTTATAAATGAATCCCCGTGTGTACGTCGGAGCATTCGGAACAGGATTTCGTCTCAGAGAGACGCACCCGTGCTGGAATGATGATGAATGCGTTATAGCTTCATCAGCCCACAGCTAGCTCTCCGGCTGTTTTATTTGTCTCAGCACAATGTTTTGGGCTGTTGTGCAAACTGTGGCCAATTTCGCAGACTCGGGAGGTTCAGTGTTTGGATCTGGAATGTATTACAATACTGTGCATGTCCTTCAATTGAGGTGTGCTTGTTTGTCCATAGCCCGAATTCAGCACTTTCTGCGAAAGATATGCTGCTGTGAAGTAGCTATCTTTTTTCTTTTTTTTTTGTTGTGCCCTTCACATCATAAGCAAACCCTGAAAAATGCTAACACTGATTTTTTTTACACATCACAGTGACAAACTCTTGATTATGGGAAATTCCAGGCCTTGGTCTACTGCTGCGTGAATGCAGTTCCCCATGGAAATGTTGTCATTATGGATAAAAAAACTGCTGACACATACTGTGTATTACAGCCATGTTTCAATATGTGATTTATTACCTTGGCATGCTGTGAAATACACACACAGGTATTTCAGCTGGCATTTATTCCTCTCACAGGATAAAACGGATTTCAAGACTCAGTTCTTAGCTCCAAACGTCAGCATCCGTCTGAAGAATAGAGTCATTTCATGTCAAAATATGCGTTTTGCATTTATACCCTCTCAAATCAGTTTTAAATACTGTAGCGCGCAACGACTCAAAGCTAAAATGATATAGGGGTCGGTGCATTGTATTACTAACTGCGGTAAATTGTCGTTCTATATCTTTAACCAACACGAAATGTGACACGCGACTATTAACGACGCTTAACGTGTCTGTGTTTCAACCTTGTTGGTTGGCTTGATCAAATAGATGACACAATTTGACGGTGTCGTCAAATAAATCCTAATAGAAAAGCAAATGTGGCAACTCTTGTGAGCCAGTGGTCTGTGTGATTGAGGGAGCAGCTGCTGTAGATGCCAGCAGGACTTCACCATCTGTCCCCCTGCAGACAGCGTTACAGCACGCCTCCCAGGAATGAAATAATTAGCGTCACTTTCCTTTTCCTACCATTTGATCTGGGATAATGCTGACAGATGCTGCTAATATTTCCCCGCCTACAACAAGATCAGTTGCATTAGTACTGAGACTGCTATTCTCATATCTAGGCACCGTGTCATCTAGTCACACTGGCCGGCTTCCTAATAACCTCCTTTAATAAAAGGCGATAATAATCAACATCACTTTCTTTCTGCCCTTTCTTTTGTTCCTGCTTTGCTTTGTGGTATTTGCTTTTGAGGCGTGTGAGTCAGAAGAAGCCCTCGTGAGAGCCGCATGGCTGTAAAACCTTTTGTGTTTAAAATCCCTGGACACACATACACACTAGCAGGGAGAGACTGGAGATGCCAGTTGCGCAGAGGGTAGGCGAGCCACCTCCAGCTAAAAGGTTTTCCAAGTCTCGCTTTTGTGCCCAAATGTGACTGATCAGACCACACACACACTCATACTGAGAGAAAAAGACTGTAGAGATGGAAGAAAGGCTGAGCGGCAAGAGCAAGATTTTCATGATTAAAATATAAGGCTGTCATTATGATCTAATGATTTTTTTCTCTCATTTGAATAAAGAAGCTGTACTGACATATTTGTGACCTGACTTCTTAAAGTTGGTTGGACGTTTTCTGACTCTTTGTGTTTCCTCTGAATAGTAAAAAAAAAGAAAAAAAGAAATTTTCCCAAATTTATTTTTCTTTCTATTCACTTTGTCTCTTGTTATAAGTGTTATAATCAAAGGAAACCCTACAGACTCTTAAAGGATGATTTGCTCCAGCTCAAGGTGACTTTGGAGCTGTAGATTCTGCAGCACGTTCCGGGCGTTCTACGGCACATCAAACATCCAAACTACATGGATAGTAGTTATAGAGAAGCAGTAGCTTGAATCTGAGGTCCCTGTGGATTGCAGAGATCCTCATTCTGTCAAACTGTTCCTGAAATTGTATACCTTAGCTGTGCTGAGATGGAGAAGTCCATATGCGCCAGTGACCTTGTACCTCTTACAAGCACATTCAAGGAAAGCTTATCTTACACAAGGTTTAGACACATAAAATATACAGAAGACCGAAATAATGTCCTGAATATGTCGTGAAAACAGGGAAACCAGGGAGCCATCCCTGGCAGAGACTGTATATTTCCATCTCCTCTGATCTGATATCTTTTTATAAGATATAAGCAGGGATTAAAATCTGAAACCCAATTTTAGGGGTCAAATCTGGAACAGAATTACTTAAAAAATCTTGCTTTTGTGAGGTTGTGGTCAGCTGACCTTTGCTGCTCTTTGTGTGTTTAGTCAGCTAAATTCAACAAGATACATATCGATGTTTCACAACTTATATCACAGATTTTTCCAACCCTTTAATACCATGAAAGTATTATAAAAGGTAGCAAGTGAATCTAATCAACATCATTTGAAATACAAATTAATGTCTGCTACCTTTGATGTAAGCTAATATTGACCACGAACACCACGTCTGCTCCGTAGCAGTCCAACATGAAGTCCTGACTGTAAACTTCACCACAACACTGTAAACTAACCAGTTTAGCCTGCATTAAACTGCTTAGTAGTGTCCTACAGTATTTTTATGCAAAGTTTGAATGAGACAAAATGAGTGTACTTCAATTCTTAACTTTCATTTTAAATGATCTCCAACTTAACCCACCCTAAACAAAAAATTGTTGTTGTTGATAATATTCGCTTCTCTTCTGTAGCTCTGACCGCAACTTTACATTTGCACCATGAACGGTTTACAGGAGTGAGAAGAAAACAGAATGTGTTCCGGGCATAGCAGTGAGTGGGATGTCTTTATTTTCTCATTTAATGAAAAGGATTTCTCTGTCATCATAAATTATGAACTCATTTGACGGTGTTATGCTGGCAGTATGGTAACCCGCCTATCAGATTTAATAGATCATTAATTAAAGGTGCTGGATTGTCGTTCCAGATCATTCCTGCACACATTAATGTCTGTATATAAGATATATGCAGAGATGCATTTTTGACATAACTGCATAATTGCATTGGGATAAAAAACATTTTTTAAAAACATTTCCTGGGACTATTAAAGGCTAGTAGCAGGGAGTTGATTAGTGATTCAAATGGAAGTCTCACATTTGTTTTGTCTTGACAGCAACCATCTGCCCTGCTTGTTTATGTATGAGTACCTGAATCCTTACTTGCTCCAAACATTTTTTTTTTTATTGTCACCAGATATTTATCTTTGAATCAATAAAAACATTTCGGTCCACTTTTCTTTGCTGCTATTTCTCAGCCAGTATGACCAATGTACTGGACTCCATAGGAAAGACAAGGAGCTCAGTTCTGCCCGGTAACAGTAATGCACATTTGCAGTTAGACCACATGACTACCGAGTGACAGAATTAAGGGGGGGTGTTTTCATCATGGGGACCAAATCATATGGACACTGCCCTCAAGCAGACATAAATGCCCTTGTCATGATAAACCAAGGATGACAGTATTCAGGCTGTAAATGCAGAGATTGGTTGGTTGGTTTTGTGCACGCAGCACAGAGGCACATGATCCGCATGTTTGCACTGTATGGCAAACATGCCGGTGGCTTCGTGAAACCCCTGAAGCTCAAAACGATATGTAGGCACAACTAAATAATGAAGGGAGATAATTAAGAGGGCAGCATGAATGGTTAAATTGTGCTCATTTATAAAAAGAAAGCGTTTTCCACAGAAATCGCGGAACATCTGCATGTTTGTTTACTGTCTTTTTCTTCTGCAGTCGTGCGTGAAACAAGAATAATTACCCGGACTAATGAGACGAGGCTGAGTGCATCTTTGTATTTAACAATATTTGAGTGAGTTTCATAGACGTTTAAGTGTTGTTTACTCTGACATTACCTAAGGCTGATACTACTTAGGGCTCGTTTTGGCTTTTTTCAATTACAACTCTTCTTGCAACGATTCTTCCGATTGTAGAGTGTGTGTGGGAGAGAGTGAGAGCCAAATTAAGAAATTGAGTGCGCGTTAATTACAGCGCGAAGGTAATGAGCTGCTCCGTCTTGTCTTGTGTCGCTCCTCAGACCTTCCCAAGGCAGCACTGAGGATCCTCAGCAACATGACCTTTCTGTTCGTCAGCCTGTCCTACACAGCAGAGTGTGCCATTGTCACCGCCTTCATCACCTTCATTCCCAAGTTTATTGAGTCACAGTTTGGTATCCCTGCCTCCAATGCTAGCATATACACAGGTGAGTGTGACTTTCTTTACTCGTAGGTGTGAATATGTTGCTACTAGCTGCCAGTGAAAAAGCTGTGGCAGATGGTTCACTTTATTAATGGTACTTATGTCGGTTTTGTTTTCTACAATCAGAAAATAGCCGTCGATTCAGTCTGTACTGACTTAAGCTCACATTTGTTCTCACCTCTCCACGTGCACACATCGCTATGACTCTTTGAGTCCTGCTGGATTTCATTCAGTGATAATCTTCCATTACATCTCATGACTGTAACACACAAGTCTCTGCAGGCGACATTCATCATAGCTTGGTCTCTCTGATATGCACAACCACACATACACACACAGGACCCTCCACCCTGCCTACGATTTGTGCACCACATACGTAGGGTTCACAAAGAACCGGTCTAATCCTTCAGTCGCGTCTAAGCCAGCGGTATTAATGCACAACTAATCTGGTATCAGGATTACTACGCTAAGGACTGATTAAAAACTTAATTATGTCTTTGAAGTCATGAAGGTGTGGGTATTTGTGTGTGTGTCTGTGTGTGTGTCCAAGAATACTGCTGGCTAACATATGGTCATTTTTAGACTCTCACATATACACACAATACCGTCGCCTCTTCTCGTCTGCCTGTTGCCAGGATACAAGGGGTAAGGGCAAACGGGTGGTGCAGTTGCCATGACTACTCAAATGATGCCAAGCTGCCAGGATGTGATGATGGTTAGAGGCGAGGAGGAGAGGTGCCTCCCGTTGATGGGAGCATAGTGCTTCCTCAAATAGTCAGCTGGACTGACCGAATACATTTCAGATATGATGCAAAGGAAGTGTTGGTTATAACTTAGTAGGTGTAGGTTTGGTATTTATATGCCAGATATCCAAATCTCTTTGCTAATAGCTCTTCTGGAATCACATTGTTTGTGCAAAAATACTCCTTTATGTCTCTTAAGCTGCAATATCTTTGGCATTTTTCATAGATTCGAGGAAAGAAATGGAAGCAAATTATATGTCTCTATAACAGGCTGCTACTAACAAACTGCCTAAAGGTACAATTTAAAATTGTTTTTTTGTTAAGTTTGCTTCAGTGATTCATAGGTCAGTGTTAAGTGGGTTAACAAACACAAAACTTTGAAAGACCTCCAGATAGCCTGGAGAACTATTGTGGCTGTAAAATACAAAATAATCTCATCTTTCAGGAACCTTTGAATGGTTTTTCTCTAGCACAAACAGTAATGGAGTTGTGCTTTTTTGAAGAGCACTTGTAAAATGTGCACGCTGCAAGGCTGATGTTTAAAAAAGAAGAAAAAATCAAAAAGATCACTTTTTTAAAAAAAAATCCAAGAAAGTCTGGCTGCTGGGAAGCAAGAAAGAAATGAGGGGTGACTCAAGACTTTTGCACAGTACTGTATATAAATAAACATGACTCGGCTTAGTGTAACTAAAGTGAGCTAGCACTGCATTTAATGAATAGCAATATAGTCTCACAGACATCAAATAGAAATAACTTGAAATTACATTAATTACCACCTTGTTGGATCAGCATCATGCCTGGTTACAGAGCTGCCACAGCTACATGTTCATTAGATGTTGCTGCAGAGATAGAGCTGTAACATCACACACGCCCCTCTCAGCTGTAGCCTCCCCCTCTTCTGCTGCTTTGCTTTCTGTTTTTTGACTATTTGTCACTTTAGTTTCCCTTTGTGTTCCTTATAGTTCTTCTTAGGTTCTTAAAGCACCTCTTGCATATAGTGACACACACGTAACCTCTCATGTTAATAACTGTTAATGCGGAAAGAATATGTGTAAAGAGCCTTTTTCCCCCCATGTGTACATGTTTAATGTCTCACAAAGTGCATGGTTTAAGCATAGAAACATGCACTTATAGGATAATTTTAAACACCTGTATTCTGCCTAGTTCTCCCTGAGCATGCTCAAGGATACTTTGTCTTTTGTCCTCTCTTCTGTTTTTTCCTCTTGAGCTCTGCTTTTAACACACACACACACACACACACACACACACACACACACACAAATACCATGGATACGGTGAGAAGCCACATGACATTTATGTGTACTCTTATCATTTCTCTGCTAATCCTCTGTCTTTGACGGCCCTCCGCCTCCGCTGACTGACCCGGTCTTGCTCATTACCCAGCTGTGAGCATGTGCGGCTGGGCTCGTGGGCTGCCATGTGCACCCACCCTGATCCTCGACCCCAGCATGAGGACACTTGCCACTCGGCCTGTTTTGCTAGAGGCCAGGGTTGCCTCTCTTCTCGCTGTCAGTCTGACTGGCTGTGGTGGACTGAGAGCACGTGCTGCAGCCTGAAATGACTCACAGCTAACCCACAGCGTGGCCTTGTCACATTGATGGAGCAAACCTAGTCTGGTCTCTTGCTTTCGATAAAGTAATTTATTCTTGATTAAACGGGCGGGGTGACCTTGAGCAACAATTTCTGACAAAACTCACAAACTCTGTCATATAAACGCATAACGAGCTCGCTTGGCATTCGTGTCGGTGTGCCTGATTAGAAAGCTGTGCCTCAGATGTGTACACCAATTCATCCAGTGTTATCATTTTTCCATGGCACGTTTTATCTGCTTGCAACACCTCTCCATCTCACCGATTACTTTCTCAGGTGTGATCATCGTACCCAGTGCCGGGGTGGGCATCGTGCTTGGGGGCTACATCATCAAGAAGTTGAAGCTCGGCGCAAGAGAGTCGGCCAAGCTGGCCATGATCTGCAGTGGGGTGTCTCTTCTGTGCTTTTCCACTCTCTTCATAGTGGGCTGCGAGAGCATTAATCTAGGAGGCATCAACATACCCTACACCACTGGGTAAGGACAGATAAACAGAAGTTATTGGAAAGGAATTGTAAACCTAACATTGCTTTTCATTCAAAATAATATCTAAACATCATTTAAGAGGTTTCATTAGTTGTAAAATAGACACACTAGACAGTTTTTTTCCCAGTCTGATCGAAGTCTTGATTTTTTGCTTTGCAAGCGTGACTCTAAAAACAAAATTAATCATTTAAAATGAGCCATTGCAAAGCCAGAATGCTCAGACTAGACTGTGTATAAGATGTATCTGAGAAAGGGTGTGGGCTGTCAGCGCTCCCATCTTCCTCATGTGTTGTGGTGTTGGGAGTGTGAATGATTAATTAGCAACACTGGCATCTGCTGAAGTGACTCGCTTTGCCACCTCTATTTCTGAAGCTGCTGCGGCTCGACAGCACATCAGCAGCCTGCTGCTGAGTTAACAAACAGTCATGTGACGTGTCAGCCCCGGGGGCAGAAATATGGAGTGGTCTGCTGGCACACTCAGCTATGAGCCCGCTCGCACAGACGGGCGGTACCATCCACACGGCGACCCTGGATGATGCAAAAGACCCTGCAAACTGATTACAAACATTGCAAATCTACTGTAATAATTTCCTCCTCTCCTCCTACTGTTTGCTGCTAGCATTCTCAGATGTTACGTGTGCAAGCATACAGGGATAAATAATACAAATGCAGTGAACATGACAAGTATTCACAGCACTTCACTTATTGCACATTTTGTTAGATTTACAGCTTTATTCCAAAATGTATTAGGTTCAAGTTTGGGCTCTGGCTGGAACACTCAAGGACATTTTCAGAGTGGTCCCAAAGCCTGAAGCACACTGAATGATGTCTCTCTACATTTGTATTCATCTTTCCCTAAACCCTGACTAGCCTCCCAGTTCCTGCTGCTGACAAAGCAGCATGATGCTGCCACCACCGTGCTTCACTGTAGGGATGGTATTGGGTGATATCATTTAACCTCCTAGGACCTGGCGTCCACATATGTGAACATCACATTTTGGGTTATTTAGACCAAAATACAAACTTTTGCTCTACAAGGGCCTGATATCCACTTACGAGGACATTGTAGTGCCATTGTTCTGTCGAAATTCAAAATGAATGTCCTCATATGTGGATCTCATTTTTCTCAGAAACAAAAATCAGGTAAAAATAAAAAATCAGGTAATTCTTTGTTTTTACACTCATCTGGTCCCAATCAGCCCAAATAGCAAAGAGAAATTAAGAGGTTAATAATAAGGTGATGAACAGAACCTGGTTTCCTCCAGTAGCAACAATCGGCATTCAGGCCAAAAGGTTCAATCTTTGTTTCACTAGACCAGAGGATTTAGTTTCTCGTGGTCTGAGAATCCTTCAGGTGCCTTTTGCAAAACCCAGAGTAGGTTTTCCACCCTGTTGACCCAGGATAATATTGAAAACCTGCAGGACACTGGCCCTTGAGGCCTGTAGTTTCCCATCCCTGTTCCAGAAGGTTCCCCTCTCACCACAGAACAACACAGGAGCTCTGTAAGAAAAATTAATGGAACAACTGAAGTGTTGTGAATACACCAAACATTTTATTAGCCAAGAAAACTTACATTAATTAGGCTCAACCGAAAAACCATCCAAGAGTGGACGCACTTGAGTTGACCTCATAATTCACAGCAAGCTAATGGCTCTGTCACACAAGTTTACTAAGAACAGATTGTATGTAATTGCCAACTTGACCCCATTCAATTACAGACTGATATCAGATTGACGCTGTCTTATGGCAACATTTATGACAGGGTTAGGGTTAGGTTAACTTCGAAGACATCACTTTCAGTTTAAAATAAAAAAGTAATATCGCAATATTTAGCATAATATTGTACCTTAAGTAAGTTATTGTGATAATATCGTATCGTATAATATCTGGTGATTTCCACCTCTAGTTTGTATCCATGTGTATCCCACTAAATACACTTAACAGTGCTTAACCTATGTGAAATGTGCTTTTCGCATAACTAAGTTAATTAAGGGGACTATTTACTACACTGCCAGTAAGCCCCTGTGCTTTAAAGTCCTGGAGCTGACTCATTGTAACTGTAGTTTTTGTCTGAGCCCATGTTTGTAGAGGGGTCAACAAGACTGTGTGAGCCAGCGGGCCTCCTCATTACGAGCAGCGGTGGTCTCTAGTCACAGGTAACACCCACACGGGAAATATTTAACCCAAGCTGCCCTTTGTGTCTGTACTCTTATGCTAGTCTAGACGCGGCTCTCCCCCTGCTGACAGACTGAGGACTATCTGACAAAAAAAGGACAAAGCCAGGAGGCATGTCGAGTTATGTAATGTTCTTAAATGTCTGCTAAAGTGTAATGTGATAATGTGTTGGGCTGGTTTTCTTAATTGAAAGCTACAGCATCTTCCCACAAGACCTTTGTTCCTGATAAACCTCCCGACATCACAGGTTTGGTTGTTGTCCTTTTTTTTTTTTTTTCCTGGTCATTGTCTGCCAGCGTCAAAGCCGATTAAACCACTCACTCTCGTCGCTCTGTGCTTGGGTTTTTCATGCAGCGTTGCCTGGGCACAGTGATGCAAAATTTGCAGGGTTCATTAAAGGCCGGGGTTTGGTCTAGAAAGGGACATGTGCAATCAGTGCTGCAAGACTGCAACTCCATGAGCCTTAAATGCCTTTTCTTAAAAAAAAAAAAATGTATGCACACACACACACAGAGTCTGGAATGTGACACTGTTATGTCAGGGCGAGCCCAAATGTGTCGTTCCAGTGACAGCTAATAAAGATGAGCCTGGACTTTCCGGTCCTGTGAAAAATGATGGTCCAGTGATTTAAGAGTTTTTTATTTTTTTCCCCTGTTTGGCAGATTTTACGTAATGAAAAAAATTACTGGCAACGAGAGTAACCTACCATTACACGGCATGTCAAAAATAATCAGAGAGAGAGGCCCCACCAGTGTTGGCTGTGTGTGCTTGCGAGCGTCACTCCTGACCGCTGTGTTGTTAGGGCCTGTCCCCATCTGTTCCGCAGGGCTCAGAGTGAAGCTTCCCAGAGAAAACCCAGGGCTCGCTTCACTGCTCCCGGCTTAGATGAAGCCAAAGTCCTGTCTGGCTTAGAGCGACTGTTCCCACACTGCCTAAAGAGCCAGTGGAGGTGTCACTTCCTCATCCCCCCTCGTTTCTGTCATTCTATCATCACACATTCCACACGGCTAGATCAAAGTTAATCAGAAGGCGGATTATATATAGAGACAACTGTAAAGATTGTCAGGAAGATCAGCAGCCTCCTCAATAATACTTTTTCTTTGTTGAATATACAGCTCCACACAGAAACTATTTCAGTTTTTTAATTGCTTTTTGATGCTTTTTCCCCCCTTTTTTCTCCACCCTTGAAACAAAACTTTATGGCATGCTGAGAGGGAGAGTGGGACAAGTTTAATTGTCTTTGCAGCAGGGAATGTGGTTTAAAATGCTGCATATAGGGCCATTAATTTGTTTTCAATTTTCCCGGAGCTAAGTGACGTGCTGATCCTCCCGCGGGCTCACGCTTGCAAAAAGAGATTGCACTCACGCTAACCTGGACAAATTAATGCTTAAGAAATTATTAAATTCTCCTGCAAATTGAATGGCCAATTCCCCTTGCCTCCAGCTCTTGCTAACACAGCGCTCGTGTGCATTGCTAAATTAAAAATGAGGGGTGGGGTATATATAAAAAAAAAAAGACTTTGGTGCATTTTAGCATTAACTGATATAGTTGGAAAAATTGAATCGGCTGGAAAATATGAGGTAGAAATAAGCGCCGAGTCAGGCCAGAGGGCAAAATAAACAAATAACATTACTGAATTAAATGGAAAAAAAATGGCTTTATGATGATTAAAAATTCACTTTTTAAAATACCGTGCTCTGCTATTGGTGCATCTTCCACCCACTGATTTTTATTTTATAAACATATATCTAACCTGAGGTCTCTTATTGGGATGGAACCAGCCAAAGCTGTGATTGGCCCCATAAAACCCCAACGTGCAAGCATTTGGTGACAGTGGCAAGGGAAAAAACCTCTGGAGGGGCAGCCATCTGCCGCAATCGGTTGACACGCATTCTCTCACATTCACACCTACAACCAGTTTAAAACTAAAGTTAGTCTAACATCCATCTCTTTGGACTGCGTGGAGGAAATGCAAACTCCACACTGACGATGAGGAGGTTCAAACCAGGGACTTTCTTGCTGTGAGGCGACAGTGTTTTTGTTCTTAGCGTCTGCGCTTTTCCTCTGCAGCCCGACTCTGACGATGACCCACAGGAACCTGACGGGCAGCTGCAACGTGAACTGCGGCTGCAGGATCCACGAGTACGCTCCAGTCTGCGGCTCTGACGGCATAACCTACTTCAACCCCTGTCTGGCTGGATGCAGCACCGTCGGCAACGACAGCACTGGGGTGAGTGCACAATAGAGGGGGCGATTGCGTACTTGCTGCACTCATAGTTGCTTTTGATTTTGTGTCACATAATTGCACAAGCGTCAAATAAATCGGAGAATTATGAGTGGAAAAAGAAATCCGAGGAGTTTGCCAGAGGATACACAAATCATAATGGATACACAAAGACCTGTTTTCTGTGCATTCTCTTCTTGTAGCCCTGCAAATAGAGGAAATTAGCGAACAACAATGTCCCAGAGGAAGTTATAACAACACAAGGAAAGAAAATGTTTGGATTCTTTGCCTAGATCACTGATTGCACCGTGCTGGTGGTGCCATCCAGTCTGTATGTGAATCTAAACGTCTGTTTTAAGGAGCTTTGTTCTGATTTAACTCAGTTTAATTGCAATTTCTCATTGTTGTTTTCTCCCACAGATCAGGAACTACACCGACTGTGGCTGCGTGCAGAGCAGGCAGGTCATCACCCCGTCCTCCGGCAGCCAGGTCAACCAGCTCCAGCTCGTCATTGTTAAAACGTACTTGAACGAGAACGGCTACGCAATGTCAGGGAAGTGTGATCGCACCTGCAACACACTCATCCCTTTCCTGATCTTCCTCTTCATTGTCACCCTCATCACTGCCTGTGCCCAGCCCTCCGCTATCATCGTCACACTCAGGTAAGGGAGGCTGTCCTGCCAGGTTTTGCCAGAGAACATCTAACAACCTTTGTTGAAGGGTTCTCAGTTTTTCATTCTAATGTGGTTTCCCTTTACCCAGGTCCGTCGATGAACAAGAGAGGCCTTTTGCTCTTGGGATGCAGTTTGTCTTACTCCGAACTCTTGGTATGTTTCTCATTATTTACACCACATAGAAAAACTGTCCTCGGTATGCTTTACCAACTTGTTAGTTTGGATGAATCTCTTATCATTGCTGCCCATTGAATCTACTTTGCCCATACAGGAATTTAGTGAAAAGTGAGTATTTGTTATTATTTTGTTCACTAAGATAGCAAACAGCTTTCTGAGCAGCTGAAGATGTGTCGTCAAGCATGTAGCCAAGCAAATCTGTCATCTGATGTTTTCACAGCTTCTCCATAGTCCACTTTTCTCCAGCTTTTATTGTCTTGTTCGTCCTCACTAACGCCACAGAGAGCAGGGATATGCCAACTTGTAACACACCTCTGTGAACTTTTGAGCAGACAGGTGTAGAAAAGTGCTCGGGCTGAGTAAACACTACCCTTGCGTGGAATCCAATCAGCCTGGCCTTGCTGTGTGAACATAAAGTTGTCACAAAGTTGCAAAATGTGTGCAAGGATGCACAGCGGAGCCCTGTGTGTGTATGATTATAGAGTTAACACAATCTAATAATGAGTTTCATTATATACACCTATACAATGTTACTGAAGTTAGCGGCGCTTCTGATCGGCATAAAGACAAACATTGCCACCAAGTGGTAGAGAAATGGTACTGCAGTGCAGTTACTGTTACTACTGTGCTGTATGTATTAGGATGTATTTGAATTCTGTGAAATTAAGTTTATTAGCAAGAAAGTTTAATTTGAGTTAAATTAATTCAGTTCAATTAAATATTGTTATGTCAGCCTCAGCCCACTGTATAGTTTATATTCAGTTGGCTGAAATTAAAGTAATTAACTACAGCTTCTCTCTCCCTCCAGCCTACATACCGACGCCCATTTACTTCGGTGCTGTGATCGACACCACCTGCATGCTATGGCAGCAGGACTGCGGCGTGCACGGCTCCTGCTGGGAGTACGATGTGACCTCGTTCCGCTTTGTCTACTTTGGCCTGGCTGCCAGCCTGAAATTCGTCGGCTTCGTCTTCATCTTCCTCACCTGGTACTCAATCAAGCACAAGGAGGCGCGAGCTGAGCGCTGGCGTCAGCACCTGCCTCCACTGGGTACCGTCAGCGAGCTCATATGCCACGCCGGAGGCCAGAAGAGCCACGCGCGCACCCGTTCCTGCCCCGTGTTCATCCCGCCTCGACCCGAGCCGCCAGCCGCCCTCCTGCTTAACCGCGGCCACAGCAGCCTCAGCTGCCCAGGCAACGCCCTCAAAGCAATAACTCCCCCCATCTTGCTGCCACATCACCACCGAGGCTCTGCCCATGTCTGAGAGTGCGCCGGTTTCATAGTGACACGTGCCTTCCTGTCTGTGCATTTGCACGACACGGCGTCTGCTCACCACACCAGTCAGACGCCAAGCGGGGGGTCCGCCGCTGCTGTAGGACAGACAGGCAGAGACACAAGTGCGCCCACCACACCTAAAGGGCTGCTCGTCCTTTACGATGACAGGAGAGCGAAAGATGTTCTTTCACTCAAGAGCATATCATCAGCTGCAGCCACACGGCATCCACACAGAAGGTCAGACCTCCAGGTTTGGACGCTATAAAGACATCTCATGGTGCTACTGTTAAAGGGCAGGGCATTATCATTATGTACAGTCAGATGAATCATCATCAACACAGCGTCTAAAGCACAACCTGTACTATGCAAGCTCCTGTGTACAGCTCCTCCCTTCTCAGTACTGTACAGCTCCCTCTGTATTCCACATCTGTACCTCCTCTGCTCCACCCATACCACCACACTGTTGTCCATTCTTTGATAATCCCATTTTCACTTGCAGGTTAAGCATACTCTTGTGCATTTGAACCTTTTGCACCTGTTCTCTCGTCTGGTGTTGTCCACATCTTCAGTGGGACTGCTTTCTAATCCTTTCACCTCCTTCATTTTTTTTTCTTAACAGTGCCTCTCAGGCTGCCTCGGCCAGTCCAGTATAAAAGGCTAGCTACCAGGGTAAACGCTAGCTACTAAAAAGCCAGTCATTTCTTCTTCAGCTGGGCGACAGCACTTATTGGTCGTCACAGATGATCGTCTGCAAGTTAACCATGTAGCTCAAAGCAGGCAAAGACCAGTTGGTACAGTGTAGAATGACTATAGGCAAGAAAACGATATTTCATAGCAAGTGGTGTTATTAAAATGTTATTTGTCAGGCGGCAAAAAGAAGAAAGGAAATAAGAACGGTACATTATCTCTTACCATGTGCTGAAGTTACTGAATGTCCCAAAGATGTGACAGTAGGATTTATTTTTAAAGTGGCAAAACCCCCGTTTACTTTAACCCCTTTTTAAAAGCGTCGTCTTCAGAGTAAAATGATTTGTATGGAATGAACCTGCAGATGAACACGTGTAATTTTGGCTTTGTATTGTAAAGGCGTCTCCATACTACTGATCATCAAATGTACATAGTAGTATTTTAGAATATAAAAGTAGCAGTGCAGCAAGCTTGACCCCTTATGTCACTTATTGGGCGTTTGGGGCCATCTAGTGGACACAGAATGATGGCGCGTGAAGGCCAGTGAATGTTGCTGTTTGTCAGACCTACTGTACTATGAAATTATGGGTTTCTAAGTTAATCACTGCTCTGGATTAATTGCTTCAGACCCCCAAAGGTTATAATCGAGAGAACAGATGACCTGCTGTCTTGGATATTTATTTATTTAAGTCAGATGTTTAAATTTTTTCTGGCAAAGTCTGCTGAGTTTCCCGTAACACTGGGCTTGTGTTGTTTAAGTAAATTATAACTTAACTTCCTCTAATCAGGAGCATTGAAGCCTTGTTGTGTTCTGATGTTAGAAATATATAAAAGTGCATTGAAAAACTCAAATGTGAGACTTTTTTTTTTTTAAACCACATTTTTAGAAGTATTTTTTTCTCCACGTGCAAGGGGATACATAAGTCTAATAAAAGTAACAGTATTTTATATTCTGATTGGTATGAGTTAACAGCCCTGCCACTTAAAGATTATCATAGGTAGATCAAAGATTAATTTTTAGTGTTACCGTGACTTCAAATGAAATATTCATAAGTCATCATTGTGTAAATATTAAAGCAAATGAATCATATTATAGAGCTCACGTGTAGTTAGAAGCATATTTATAAACCAATCCATGATGTTGTAGTTAAAAAGGTAAAAAAAAAAAATTCTTAAAGCTAGAAAAATGAAAAAAAAAGTGGTTGAACAGTATTATTCACACGGGAAGGTTCATTTTACATCACAAAGGGGAAAGGTTGGGATTATTGAACTGTTATCCATCAACTGAACATAATAAATTAAAATGTTGAAACTATGCTTCCCAGAATGTCCTCCTATATTATGATTCTCTGCTCTTCCTCCCCTGGGTCGTATTCATCACGCACTCTAAAGAGGACTAGCAACGTAGGATTACGAATCATCTGCTCACTTACTGTGATTGCTGCTCATGAAACTCTGTTCTGATCCTTAAAACCTGTGCAAAAATACCTTAGGAATATGTTCACTGCAAGGCAGAACAGTAACATTTCCAAAATATTACTTAGCCCAAGGCCTTCTGTGTTCTTAAAATTCGATTTTTATTTTTATTAAAGCATGAAAACATCTCTTTGAGGTGAAGCAAACTGCTCTCCTTGCAGGGAAGGCTAGAGAATCATCCGGCAATGCCGCACCAAGGCGGCGATTTCTGACTTTGCTGTACTGTACACACACTTGGATTTCAGTGTCCTGCTGTTCAAATGTCTGGATTGCTACTGGCACAGATGACTTTGTGTTGACTGCAAGATTTGCTTTCTTTCTTTTTTCTTTTCTTCAGTATTTACACTGAAAGTGAGTTTCCTGTACTCTCCAAGTTGAGCTTTTATTGCTTTGTGTTCCTCAGGAGCAAAAGTCTAATTACTGTTTGTGAACACTTGATTTACAAATGCCTTGAATACTTGATATTTGTCATTCAAATAAAATAAAAAAAATCAATAAATAAAGAAAATGAACTTGCTTGAATCATTACACACGGAGACTTGAGGGTGAAAGGTTTTATTTCTTAACAGCGTCGTGGCTTTCCCGAAACCAGAGTTGTTCCATAATTTCTACACACACAGCTAATGCTGCAAAGAAAAAGGAGCTTCGTGAAACCAGTTTCCAAGATAGATGTGAAACGTTGCCCTTGGAGAACCTTTTAGGCTTTTACTGACATGGACAAACCTGTAACAGCGTGTCATAATGTAACCACCTTGAAATGAACTGGCCATGTGCAGCACCATTCTCTGTCGTACGGTGACGTTTCTTTACAAAGTTACAGAACCACACGAGGAAGACGTTCTACCACGCGAGCGCTTTTCTTGTGATCAGTGAAGAAAATCTTTATTTAAAAAAACAAACAAACCCCAAAACAAACGTGAGCAGGTGTCGTGTTTCACGCGCCTCGTAGCTGACTGTTAAACTGTGCCGTGATTGTCTGAAAGCAAAACAAAGTTATGTTGATTCTGTAACCTTTTTTAAATTATTTCATAAAATCTGAGTTCACAGCAGACAGGCAGTGGAGGACCAGGGTCGTTATTTTTTTGGGTGGGGAGGGCTGTTTAAAAGTGCTTGTGGATTGTGATGAGAGTTTGTTGCGACTGGGCAGGACTAGGATAAACTGATGAATGGAGCGTAACTAACTCGATGCTAATCACCCATTTAGAGATGGTTTAACCACTCACACCATTTTTCATAAAAACATATTAAAAACATCAATGGTGTTGTTATCCATGTGGAATTCAGCATTTTTAATTCCAACACTTAAGTTTAGCTGCATTAAGGCTTTTTTTCTAAAATAAATATATATATATATATATATATATATATATATATATATATATATATATATATATATATATATATATAATTTTTTTTTTTTTTTTTTTGAGGAAAAAGAAACATAACACTGTTTACTAATAATTGTAGGCAACAGTAAAAAAATAAACAATAACTTTAATACTCATTATACAACTCTGACTGACTGAGGTGGCATTATTCTTTTTGCTTCGCTCTTGGCTAGCACTCCTTAGTCACCGTGTCTTTATGGTGACCGGAAGTTTATTGGCTGGCTGGCCAGAGCGTGAGTCTGCCTCAGAGGGTCTGACTGGAGGGTTGAGGCAGAGAGCCGCTGGCCTCGTAGTCCAAGGTGATGGGCAGAGCTGACTGAGGCAGCACCACCCTGACACTCTGTGTGCTAGTCTGTGTGGTGGGGATGGTGGTGGTGGGAGGGCTCCCTGTGGTGCCAGCTTGGACCTTAGGCCTCAGAGTCTGCGAGACAAAAGGGAGAAAGCCTTGGGCATGGAAAATATCATCCTCCTCTTCAGGGTCCAGGTTATGACTAAGACCCTGCGGGCTGATGGTCTTTCGGTGACCGGGGCCGAGTTCTAGCTGGGCTCGCAGGCTGTTGTGAGTACGCAAGAGATCATCGTGTCGCGTTTCGAGTTCTGTCAGCCCATTCCCGCTAAACGTTTCGCCTTCAATCTCCTCAAGCAGCTGCACCCACGTATCGCTGTGGAGGACATCCCTGCCTCTACTCAGACCTGGTGATGATATCACTGCTGATTTTGACATAACGGACGTCTCAGGTCCGCTTACAAGCCTCTCGGGAAGGTCGTTGACAGCAGGCTCCAGTTTCTGTTCCAATGTGGGCCTGGGTGTGGGTCGTGCCGATGGTATTTTGCTGGGGATGGGGGTGGTGAGGCGAGTCTCTGTGACTAAGCCCGGCCAGACGTCACTGGCAGAAGCCAGCTCTTCTCCACTGCCCACTTCAAGCCCTCCACCCCCGGCCCCGGAGCCCAGCTCTGGCAGGGTGGAGTCGTCAAGCTTATGGGTTTGGTTGTTAAAAACGTGTCGCAGTGCAAACATTTTATCTACATCCTTCTGGAAGTTGTCCCAATTCTCTGGGCTGGGGCTGTAGTCAGGCCTACATTCATACAGGCTTTCGTTTATGCTATACAAATCCTCCAGTCCCTGCCAGTTCACCTCCTCATCTGTCAAGTTGGGTAGCTTAACCTTGTTGTCCTTCCCATATTGGCTGTGTGCTGTCAAAGAAAGAGAGAGACTGTGAGGAGCAGAAAAATACGGGGAGCTCTTTTCAGGTTCACTCAGTCGGCATGCAGTCACGCTCAGCTCCCAACTCTCACCAAAGCAGCCAACGTATAGGAGTCTGAGGCCTCAAGCAACACACACACGCTTCAGAAGTAGCATTAGAAAAACACAGTATTCACCCTGAGCTCAAGCCATGAGTAGTGCAAACACATGCTGGCTTTTTGCTAATTCAGAATAAATAAAAAAAAGTCTGAGGAAAAACAAAAATATTCAATGATCCATTATAATATACTAACAAGTAATATGTAATGATATAGTTAATGAAGGGCCTGGGCTCAACTGAAATGCAAAGTCAGGCAACCTGGAATAAAAGAATGTAATGGCAGAGGAAACAAAAAGATGGTCAACAAACAAAAGATGAAACTCATGAAGCAAAGTAAGAGAAAGTGCTCGGTAATTCCCAGGAAAAATGAGAAAGGAATTCAAAATGCTACGAAGAAACAAAAGTAGCAGCAAAAGCCAAAATCAAGAGTTTGTCTCAGTTTGATAAGTGCAAGAAAAGAAGCGTCAGAGCCGCTTTTGGTTGACCGTCCTCGTGGAATCGGCTCTCTTCAGGACTATTTGCAGCTAGGAAAATGGAGATTGTCTGACATCGGGTTTTTAGGGACTCACAGGAAGGAGAGGCTTGTTCTCCTCTTTGACCATTTTCGATGCTGCTGCCGCCTGGTAAGCAGGTGCCAGAAACAGAGGTCAAAAGTGCAGAGGTCAGTGCCTGGACAGGGAGGTCACGGCAACTCAAGTGTCCATTCTACTGCTAGCTAATGGCCATGAGTAGATATGAAGAGCTATCCTGAATGTCGCGTTACACCGGGACAAAATGGAATGACTGTGGCTGGCATGGCATGAAATGTCGAGTGTTAAAGGAATAGTTTCAAGTTTTGGGCAACTTTATTTTTTGCTTAAGTAAGATGAGGAGATGGATACTCCTCTGTCTGTTTTTACCCTTTGCTTTTGTGAGGATCAAACAAACGAGACATATATTGAGTTGATGAGAGGAGATTCCTGGAAGTCTCTTTCTATTCTTCATGCCTGGCAGGTACACACCATTCAGGGCTGTATATAAGCTTATCTCCCAAAAATGTCAAACTATTCCTTTAATGTCAGGTAGTGATGCATTATGGGGATGATGCGGTATCATGCATTGTCATTTACATGCACTTGATGCTTGGCCTCAAGTAAAGAAATATCCATTATTAAGACTTGGGATTATTCTATTTAAACAGCCATGCTATCCTATAAAAAGATACTAAAATGATCAATATTTTAACATAAGAAACTGATAGAAATGTTTCATCTTGAGCATTGCTGTGAAAACATGTGGCAGAGAGCATCTTAGCTGCTGCAAATCGACAATCCACAGCGAGCAAATATAAAGACAGACTGTGTGCGCAGGATGAAACAAACAAACAAAATATCTGTTATGCTTTGTTAGCGCATTCCCAGCATGCAGCCACAGATGAAGCGTCAGCACTCCGTGTATGACGGATTAATGGGAATGAGGCAGTTGGGCCCATGCAGGTGTTAAAGGGAGGAGAAAAAAAAAAAAGCCACTGAAGAGAAACAAAAACTTGGAGAATACCTGTGTGGCTCAAAGCTTCCTCCATCTTTACCTCCTGATAAAAATAAAAGCAGTCGATTGTTAATGTTTTGATTCAAGGAGGTGTGGGAGGGAAACAAACAGATCATTCACACTGAAGACGTCTTCATGCACCGCTCCTATATGCTATGGAGAAACGCAATCATTGGATGATTAGGAGGAGGAGGAGGAATGAGGAGACAATGGAGGAAAAAGTCTGAAAGGTCTTATGACTGGGCTGGGTTTAGAGATGAGGAGATTCAGAGTTAAGTGGTCTGATCAGGCGCTCACTTTACAGGTTATCCCCTTCAAAAGCAAAAAGGATACGAGGTTATCCAGTCAGGTGATTGCTGAGGGTTAAGTCACACATCACAAATAGATTCTGCTGGACCCATTTCACCCCACAGTTAAAATTTTAATAATCTAATTTTCCAACTAAAACATCACTTGATTGAACCACAACAGTAATTTCATTGGTTCACAGAGCTGGCACCATAACTGAGAAAGGGCAGCCAGTGCAAGTAAGAGATTTTCGGTTGTTTTGTGACATGTGCTGGCACGGATTTGACAAGACCAGCATGCCAGCGCTGAAACACAATCAGGTTTCTCAGAGCAGCTTTGGCCGCTCCAGTGCTCCACTCTCCAGCTGGTAATTACAGACATGAAAGTTTTATCCTCGGGACATAAACAACGCAGCCAGTTCATGCCACACACAAACGCTGTATAGCTCAGACTTTACAGGCTTAGGTCATACTGACATTACTTATTAACCGCCTCCATCACTGGGATGTCTTCTTTTAATGATCCTTGGACCAATTGGCGGTGATAAAAATAAATAAATAAATATACTGTGGCTGCCTATAGCACCGATGCGTGACAGGCTCGAATAAAACGACAGCCTCAATTGCTGTGACGACAGAGTCCTCCAAATAATATCCCTAACACTCGGTGACTCACAAAGGGGAAGATTGGCCACGATGCACAACTGTAACCTGGCCCTGTATTTTTCTTTTTTTTTTTGATAAATTCAGAATATATTCCAGTAGAGTGGGAGATCCTGAGCTGAAAGACAAGTCACAGTGCACGTGTAGGTGTGTGGGTATGTGAGAAGAAAACACAGGAAACAAAGGGAATGCATATCTCAGTGATGATTACTTGACCTCCACCTGAAATTTGAGCAAACTGAGTGGATCGTCCCCAAACACATGCACCATGCAGATATGTACAAACACACACAAGACCGAGACTGAGACAGATTCAAACCACAGAAGACTGGAACACAAATATTATCACATCGTCCCTCGGATTGTGAGTTATATTAACGATACCACTTGTTACACGCTTCAGTCAGTCTGTTTCTTCTGTGTGTAGAATCTGTTTCTGTCTTTATTGGCATCACAACCACCACTAAACCCAGTTCTTCACTCAAACGGGGAACAAACAGACTGAAAGGAGATTCTTTTATTTTAATTACTCTTTTTTTTTTTTTTTTACCTGTATCCAAGCCTTTAGGGCGAGGGTTACACTGCTTGTATCCTTGACAACTCCTCATCTCCATGAGCTGGGCATGGAGTGTGTTCAGCACCTCTCGATCCACTGCATATACTGCGTTGGTAAGCTGCCAACACACACACACACACACACACAGACACTTGTTTTATTGTCATGATGTTATATCTTCTTGTTATATTCCCATGTAAATACCTGCAAAATTACTAACAGCACCTGTTCTTTAATAGATGAGTTTTATAACGCAGGAGCCAATGAAAATTGTTTAAGAGTGACAAAGCAGACAAACGCAGTGAGAGAGAGCACAGCTGACTGATTGTAGACAGATGTTCACCCACCTGGTAGGGGTCACTGTTGAGGTCAAAGTACTCCAGGAAGCCGGTGGAGAATTCGCAGAAGAGCGTGTTGTGGGTCTCGTTGATTGTTCGCAGGCACCAGTACGTGTTGTTGTTGGAGCTGGTGCACGCACAGAATGCCCCCACTACGAAATAAATGACACAGCTGCTGCCGTCAGTCCTAATCCTGACCATTATTTCAGGCGAAAACGTGAAACTCATTAAATGAATGGAAATTTTACGAATGTTTGACAACCAGATCTACATCATGTTAAACGCTGATCAAACAATCATTATCTCGCTGATGTTTGGAGACTGAAGCTAATAAACGCACGTGTCCAGAAGGGAGCCGTCTGCCAGTGGTCATTGTTATGCGTGAAGCAAGTGAGGCCTGGAAGGCTGCAGTCGTCGCCATTCCTCTGGCGCTTCTTCTCCTTCCTTTCCTTCTTTCTCCTGCGGATCTCGTTGTACAACTGGGCCTTCCCGTCTATGTCCCGCGCAGCCTCTCTGTCAGACAGAAACGTGAGAGAGGATTACAAAGGCGTGACGCAAACATGACATCAGCCCCTACCCTCCCTGGTGCAAGTAACCGCAGTAATTGGGGGGATACAAAGGGGACTTCCAGAAGGCCTCACTGATGCCAGGCTATGACAGCCTGTTTACTTTCATGTTTGAGGCCTTACTACAGTATTTCCAATTTTCTCTGGAATGACATTCTAGCCACTGTCCCCTCTTCCTCCAGCCCGAACACACGGCAGGCACTGCGAGAAACAGCTGCTTTACATAAGCATAATCGGTTCCCAGTGTTTCCTGGTGCAAGCCGATCACTGTGTTTGAGGGACTAACTGATTTCCCTCTCTGCTGGATCATTCTGTCTTTCCATGCAACTCAATCACTTCCAGTCTATTGAGGGACCATTTATAGATGGCATGCCTTCTTTAGAAACCTGTGTGTATTTTAGGATCGCATACATCATTAACACACCAAAGTAAACGTACATGATGGAGTGTTTCAACTGTGATCTACAAAGCAACCGAAAATGAAGATGAGCTTTAGTGATGGATTCGTGCAGGGACCACCATGCAGATGTACGGTTAAAGAGCATTACAGCACACACCATTTGCACATTTTCAATCAGTTGCAGATTTCATGGTCAGTGTTAACTGAAAGATAAAATGCTGAAACTAAACAGGGCAAACTCAGAATTAAAAGGGGAAGAGAAACTCACTTAAACGGATGGAGTTGATCATTCCTGCTCTTCAATCTCTCTGCCTTGTTTCTGTGTCCTTTGCTATAATAGCTGTTTTTTATGAACAGAAAAGGGACCGTGGAAGAAAAGTTGTTTTTTTGTTTTGTTTTTTGTTGTTGTTTATTTTTTAATCCATGTAATCCAGCAGGGTTTGGAATAAGGCCTAAAACAAGCTTTAAAATCAACTTTTCCAACAATACTGGAGATATAAATGCATTTTTTAAAGTGAAATTATAAGTGACTGACCTCTTCTTTCCACAGTCACAATCATCTGGCCGTGTCCTCTTCAGATGACCTCTTACTTCTCGCAGTTTTTTCATTTTTTCTTGAAGTGCTTCAATCTAGAAATACATAAGCAATACAACCAATGACCTTTGATAAAAACAAATATCCAGAAAACTGTCCAAGAGCCTCATATTGAACCTCATACACTCACCTCCTGGTCCACATAGCTCTTATGATCCTTCCACGCTCTGGGGGACTGGTAGATTTCTCTCTCGCAGTGGACGCTGTCGTTCACGAGGATGTAACACCTAAAAAAGATGCAAAAACACCCCCTGCTGTATTCTACTTTATTGACGCAGAGAAATGTAAGTGAGAGGGGAAATTTGATTGCTTACTTGTGGGTAACTTTCACAGAGTTCAGGTATCCGACTGCATTTGTATCATCTGCCAGCATTTCCTCTGAACCGTCGTCAGACCCCAACTCATATTCTGGTTCCTCTGGGTTGTAGTGACGCTTGGAGATGACACGAGGACGGACAGCTGACTGATCATCTGCCTGAAGGTCAATATCATATATTTGACCTTCAAACTCCACAGACAGAGACCTGGCAGGTCGAGTGTGGACGAAGCGTGGGCGATAACCTATTATAAAGAAAAAAGGATGCTATGTATTTCTTTTTACTCTCATTTCCACCTCATTTCAACATCGCAATGAAGTAAAAGCCAGCATCCTAATACACCAACTGATTTTTAGTAGGATATCCTATCTGGATCTTTAAGGCTTATTACATGTTCATACCATTGTTGTACTATTTCCAAGACACATCAGAGGGCATCAGACCATTTGATAACAAAGCCCCAACAGCCCACGCATGCACAAAGGCACGTCCAGAGCATACATTCCAGGACCTGTTGAACAATGTTTGCTTTTTCCATGCATGGGTCTCGCTAGAGCATAAAAAATCCATTGCCGGGAATAAAAACTTGAGGCTTTAAAGATTTCTCTTTCTAGTACTGAGAGACAGACATTAATGGGACTTTTTAAGAAAACAAAAGCTCTTGTTTTTGAAGTGAAATAATCTGACACACATGTATATGCATTTTGCCATGGTTTCAATTAAATCACTGTCCCTCTATATTACAAGAAGAAAGAGCAGGTTTGGGTATACTCACGGCGGCTTGTTGAGGAAGGAAACTGTCGGTGGGAGCGGCGTTCGGTCTTGGATCGTTTATACTGTGCGTCTCCACAGTCGCAGGCCCTCTCCCTTTTGTCGTAACTGTCACGGGGCTTTAGGCTGCGGGCTCTCTTCCTGGAGCCTTCTTTGGAACCACCTTTACACTTCTGTATCCTCCACTTCCCTGTGATCTCCTCAACGCAGTGCCATTTCTGCAGAAAGAATTACTTTTGGTAGCACAATAGGCTTGCAAAAAAAAAAATAAACCAAAGTTTCCTTGCAACAGCAATGAACACATCTTATTTTATTTCTTTTTGGGTATGGCTAATTAGTGCCTTAGATGTTAATGATATGACAGCACAATTTGAGATTTCATAACTAAACCTTTAAGAAAATGAGCACATGCTTCTAACAGACATATCAGAGCCTGTGGGAAAGAACGGCATCCAAAAGCAGCGAGAAAGATCAACCAAAACTAAAACATGAGGCGAATTGGGTCTGTCTGGTTTCTGGAAAACAAAGCGGAGAGCCATATCGTTTTCACATTGGGTATGTCCATACTATGTGCGTCACTAGGGTAATTGTGTAAATACATGTCCATACAATCGCAGACATCCCCCGTGCCATTTCCCAACATGAATTCACGCTGGGAAAAGAAAGTTTTGAAGCTAATTGCTGTGAGTAGTGCCGCTTGTTGGGTCTCGAGTAAACGAAAGAGACACATCAGTAAAGTTTGGTATAGATGATGAGGGCTGAGTGTGGGAACGAGGGTCCAAACAAAGGGCTATAAGTCAGATCGGGTTCCTTTTGGAAGAGCTTACAGACCAAACAGGGCTGTTATATCAGCATCAGACAAGACGTGAGAGCGAGAGAGAGAGATGTATTGTCACTAGAGGACGAGAACAATCTCCATATTTCTTTCTCCTTCTCCCTCGCCCTACTGCGAGTGCTTTAAAGGTATAAGAGTATCACTGCAGCAGCAGAAAAGCAGAATAATATAATATAGAATTTCAGGATTTCATCCTGAGACCGATCCATGTTGAGATTTTCCACTGTGCATATTAACAAAATAAGATAACTGTAATCAAATTTGTTAGCATGGATGAAAAGGAGAGAAAAAGCATTTGTTTGCTTTGAGCAAGAAACACTTTACTGGCCTCCAGGTTGCTTATATGAAGGTATAGTTAAACCATTAATAAGAAGCTACTTGCAATCAGTGTTGGTCAAGTTACTTGAAAAAAGTAATCAGTAACTAATTACTTCCCCCCAAAAGTAATCCTTTATTTTACTGATTACTTATTTTCAAAAGTAATTAATTACTTAGTTACTTAGTTACCTTTTAAAAACATGATTTACTACCTGAATAGGTGATAAAGCGATAGCTCTTTCAGCCCAATTCTACTTTTTCTGCGTAATCCATCATAGAAAATGTAATCAAATGGAAAAGTCTCTTTTTAAAACTTGTTTTAATCTTTTAACTTTATGCATCAAGCAAACATTAAATTATATGCATCATTCTCTGACTGGAAGAAATTTGTTTAACATTTAAACCTATTTTCTGCACATTCCAGCACATAAAATAAAATATTTTTTTGTGTTTACACTCAGTCTTTCAAATAAGTGCAAGTGAAACACAGCAGAAAATAAATAAAATCAAAGACTCAGCGGTCCTGTTGCTCTATTTTCACCTGTATAGTAGGCGGATGTTTTCCCTGGTGCAGGTGTGCCGCAGCGGTCAGTGGAAGAATCCGCGAGTTTGTCTGTGAATTTCCCTGGTAGTGCACTGGGTGCTTGCACGGAAGTTTAGGGGTTTTTTCACTGTAAAAAAAGTTTTCTTCCCACGCAGTGAACAGCGGACGCTAATGTTTTTGTCACTTTTTACGGAATCAAAGTTAAAGTAAGGTCAGTACTTCCACGCTTTAAACGCTGCACGCTCACACTCTCTCCTGCACTCGATATATTATCCGTTGTTGATCTGCACACAGCTGTTGCCACGAACGTCACGACACTCTCGCAAAAAAAAAATCACGGTTTTAGTAACGCAGTAACGCAGCGTGCTTACGGGAAAGTAACAGTAATCTAATTACCTTTTTTGCAATAGTAATCCCTTACTTTACTCGTTAAAAGATAAAATACGTTACTTGTAACGTATTACTGCCCATCTCTGCTTGCAATCACTTCAACACACTAGATGTACTTATGAGCACATATGATGAGCTTTCACTTGCATTATATGATGCAGTATACACCTCTGATGCCTATTGCTCCTGTTAATAACTCATTGTTATACACACTGTGAGGTGTTCGTTATGATGGATCTGGACTGCATTAGCCAAACCCTTATAAATCTCTGTGATTGAATACTACAGGACATTTGTAATAATTTGTCTTATTCTGGCCTGTCTGTTCCGGGGCCACAACCTCTACTATTTGGCTGTTGCTCTGCCAGAAAATTCATGGGCATAGATCAAAGGGATGTACCAATTAGCGCACCACAAAACGGTGTAAAGCGGTCCAATTATAAACCAGTTGTGGCTTTGTAGAACAGTTCAAAAGGCAGCTAAGAGGTCACTTCAAAATAATTGCATCGGCTTTCTTTAGTGGATATATCAGGGCACTCATGTGGTCAAAAGGTTGCAGAAAAAAGAAATGCGCTTGTGTGCAAATGGGTGTTTCTCCTTTACCTGTCCGGGCTGTTCACACGGTGTCTGGAATTCAGCCTGCTGGCAAGTCTCTCTGACCTTCTTGTACTTGGGGAGACTGTTGCTGTGTTGAGTACTCGCTGAGTCGTCCTTTTTTCTCAGGATCTTCCTACACGACAAAACAAGGAAAGCAAAACCATATCAAATGGTGAGTGACGTCAAATGGCGTCAAATTCAACTGCCCTGTCCCCTTTTCCTTTACAACCACCACCACAAACACTGGCTAAGTCTCTGCTACGGCCATGCCAACACCACTGTCCTTCCTCTTCCATTATACCTCGACTAGCCACAGCAGTCACAGACAGAATGAAGATGCCAGTGAGGCACAGAACAGCCTGTCCCCTTACACAGGAGGGCCACTGCAGTGTTAAATTTTTTGTTGCCGTCTTCTTTGGCTGGAACCAGCCAATGTTCACACGCTAGCTTGGCTGACGTATCTTGCCTTCAGCCAAGAGTGATTAAAGAGCAAACAGTTGTTAAAGACCCTCCCTGATTGCTGCATTACGTAGATGGAGTTTTAAACAACACAGTCAGTCCCAGCTGTCATTCAGCATTTCACAGGCTCAGATGTAGTACTGTAAGGTTATGTGAGGTTATTAAATCAGACAACATATCACATGACTGGTGCAGGAACTGCAGATAAAACTTCGACTACTGTATTTGTGTCAATAGAGTCAAGTTAATGGAGGCTAATCTTATCACTTAAAGAAAAGTGGACCTGTGGACGTCATTTAAAAAAAGTTTAGAGTTTAACTGAGAAACAGATTTAAAAGTCAGCAGGCTGCTGGCCGACATGAGCAGCAGTAAAGCTAACAAAAGCTTCTTTTATTCTCTTGATAACGTGTGAGAAATGATAGCGGTGATGTAGCAGTAACAGCAGCTGTAAAGAAGAATGTGACAATGTAATATACAATATTTTTCATTTTAATTTTTCTCCTTTTACACAGTTAGACTGTGCTGCCAGCACAATCTGCCTTCAGCCAGTGATTGTTCTCTTGCCTGTCGTTTTCATACGAGTGCCCTCATGGCTTTCTTTTCTTGTTTCTTCAACCTATGTTTTTTTTTTAACCCTCAGGCAACTGTATATCATAAAGTCGAGCTTGACGGGATTATTTCTCTCCTCGGTTGTCATGTTTCTGTCAGTGTACCTCTGGCGTTAGCACAGCGAAGCATGTTCATTGAACAAAAGTGGACTGACAGCTTGGAGGTATCATTTTCTGCGACATATATCTTGTGGCAGAGGAGGTTAAATAAAGAACTGACAGGGTTTGTGAAAGGACACACACTGGATGGAATCAGAAAACAGCCTTGGGGAAATAGTCAAGTGTTTTCTGCAGTGTGGCTCCTGCATTCCACACTGGGAAAGCTGGTGACATGTCCTGTGAGTGGATTGAGTGTGAGGCTTCCAGCTATTCCTCAGGTAACATCATCCTGAGCTTGGCTAGCCTTTGTTTATTTTGCGTATGTCTAGTCCTCCCATGTTACTGAAATGTATCTTCCTCCTGTCTCCATCGATGCAAGCTAAGTCAAGTTTAGGACTATGATCTAGGATTGTGTACTTAATATATGCAAGCCCCCCTCCCCTCCGAGGAGACAAAGACTCGATAGCTTTTCTTTTCTTTTTTTCCCCCCTAAATGACCTGGTTACATGTGTCAGCGCCCCTTGCGTGAACTGTCATAATTTTCCAGGAATTTTAGCTTCGCCAAACAACTTACAACACTTTCAATTGGTTACACACTGCCGTCCAAGCCGAATGTGGTCAGGAAATGTCTGTCAGATAACAAATAACCGGGAAAAGCAGATGCGTTGCTCGAAAAGGGAACACGCACCGAGCCCTGCACATTTCGGGTTCATTTAAATGTTTTCATCAGGTTTATGTGACACACAGTGACACGGATGTGTTTGTGGTGTGGAAAGGGAATAAAGACAAAACAAGGAAAGCAAAACCATATCAAATGGTGAGTGACGTCAAATGGCGTCAAATTCAACTGCCCTGTCCCCTTTTCCTTTACAACCACCACCACAAACACTGGCTAAGTCTCTGCTACGGCCATGCCAACACCACTGTCCTTCCTCTTCCATTATACCTCGACTAGCCACAGCAGTCACAGACAGAATGAAGATGCCAGTGAGGCACAGAACAGCCTGTCCCCTTACACAGGAGGGCCACTGCAGTGTTAAATTTTTTGTTGCCGTCTTCTTTGGCTGGAACCAGCCAATGTTCACACGCTAGCTTGGCTGACGTATCTTGCCTTCAGCCAAGAGTGATTAAAGAGCAAACAGTTGTTAAAGACCCTCCCTGATTGCTGCATTACGTAGATGGAGTTTTAAACAACACAGTCAGTCCCAGCTGTCATTCAGCATTTCACAGGCTCAGATGTAGTACTGTAAGGTCATGTGAGGTTATTAAATCAGACAACATATCACATGACTGGTGCAGGAACTGCAGATAAAACTTCGACTACTGTATTTGTGTCAATAGAGTCAAGTTAATGGAGGCTAATCTTATCACTTAAAGAAAAGTGGACCTGTGGACGTCATTTAAAAAAAGTTTAGAGTTTAACTGAGAAACAGATTTAAAAGTCAGCAGGCTGCTGGCCGACATGAGCAGCAGTAAAGCTAACAAAAGCTTCTTTTATTCTCTTGATAACGTGTGAGAAATGATAGCGGTGATGTAGCAGTAACAGCAGCTGTAAAGAAGAATGTGACAATGTAATATACAATATTTTTCATTTTAATTTTTCTCCTTTTACACAGTTAGACTGTGCTGCCAGCACAATCTGCCTTCAGCCAGTGATTGTTCTCTTGCCTGTCGTTTTCATACGAGTGCCCTCATGGCTTTCTTTTCTTGTTTCTTCAACCTATGTTTTTTTTTAACCCTCGGGCAACTGTATATCATAAAGTCGAGCTTGACGGGATTATTTCTCTCCTCGGTTGTCATGTTTCTGTCAGTGTACCTCTGGCGTTAGCACAGCGAAGCATGTTCATTGAACAAAAGTGGACTGACAGCTTGGAGGTATCATTTTCTGCGACATATATCTTGTGGCAGAGGAGGTTAAATAAAGAACTGACAGGGTTTGTGAAAGGACACACACTGGATGGAATCAGAAAACAGCCTTGGGGAAATAGTCAAGTGTTTTCTGCAGTGTGGCTCCTGCATTCCACACTGGGAAAGCTGGTGACATGTCCTGTGAGTGGATTGAGTGTGAGGCTTCCAGCTATTCCTCAGGTAACATCATCCGGAGCTTGGCTAGCCTTTGTTTATTTTGCGTATGTCTAGTCCTCCCATGTTACTGAAATGTATCTTCCTCCTGTCTCCATCGATGCAAGCTAAGTCAAGTTTAGGACTATGATCTAGGATTGTGTACTTAATATATGCAAGCCCCCCTCCCCTCCGAGGAGACAAAGACTCGATAGCTTTTCTTTTCTTTTTTTCCCCCCTAAATGACCTGGTTACATGTGTCAGCGCCCCTTGCGTGAACTGTCATAATTTTCCAGGAATTTTAGCTTCGCCAAACAACTTACAACACTTTCAATTGGTTACACACTGCCGTCCAAGCCGAATGTGGTCAGGAAATGTCTGTCAGATAACAAATAACCGGGAAAAGCAGATGCGTTGCTCGAAAAGGGAACACGCACCGAGCCCTGCACATTTCGGGTTCATTTAAATGTTTTCATCAGGTTTATGTGACACACAGTGACACGGATGTGTTTGTGGTGTGGAAAGGGAATAAAGAAAGCCGGTTTACCCTCGCTCCACAAGGAATGTGTCCCTCCAGACTTTGGGTTTCCGGTTTGGTTTGAATCTGGGAAAACAAAACAAGTTTATAAGCTTCATATGGCCTATGCACTCACTATCAGCAACAGCACGGTGGGAACAAAGCTAGTCAGAATTATGGAAGTTGATCACAGCAAGAACAGGACCTTGCGGGCGTAATGCTCTTTTAGTATTAAAGGGATTGTGCTAAGTTTTTCTGTAAAAACATTTTCGTGCAGATTTATTATAAATAGTGCAAGGCACAATAACCTTGCATTCCTTTTATACACGGTTAGTACAGTGGGTTTGCTGGAGACAAAAAATGATTCAGTTTGCAAACAAATTCTACAGGAAACCTCATAAAGAAGAAACTCAGTGTTTCCCAGCCAAAGTCCCACAGCCAAGGAAAATCTGCCAAATTGCCCCAAACCCACTCTGCCCAGCTGGAGCAAAAGCCATCATTTTGGCTATGGAAATTTGCATTTGCTCAATAGAAGTCAATAGAAAGAGTTGTTGCACATATGCACGCTGTGGAATTACATGTACATAGTATCCATTACAGCATGGCATAATGGATCCACACAAACCTGTTGCCAGTCCGTTCCTGTTCCAGCAATTTAAGGATGGGCTTTCCATCCATGTCTGGAGGGATCTCCAGTCCAGCAATGTGGAGAAATGTGGGAGCCAGGTCAATGTTTAGCACCAGATGAGGGTTTCTGGAACATTACAAGCGTGAAAGACATTAAGTTTCAAGTGATAAAACTGATGGATTGAAATATCAGAAGTTTACTCAAAGAAGACAACAAGAGTGCAGCAAAGACTTACTGAATGTTTTTATAGTAACAGAAAAAATGTGCGTAGTTACTTACACTGCCCCAGGCTCCACATTCGGTCCTCTCATGAAAAACGGTACACGGATATCAAAATCATAAGGCATTGACTTGCCCTTGACCAACCCGAACTGACCAATGTGGTATCCATGGTCTGCTGTATAAATGATGTAAGTGTTGTCCAGTTCGCCTGTTTCCTCCAACATGTCATAAATCTGTGTGAAAAAAAGCATCAGTAAAATGATCCATGGTAGATTACTCAATTATTTACAGTAACTACATATCCATTAATAATTACTCATACCTTCTGCACTGAATCATCCACAGACATAAGCGTCTGTAGCCTTTTCCGATGCAGGAAGTTGGTGAACTCCATGTGGATCGGTTTCATGGGGCCCGTGTACTGCATGATCCAATGTTTGTCCATATTGGGGGCATAGTTGTAGCTCGGGGTGCTGAAAGGGCAAAAGGAAAGGAGAAAGGAGACGGGTATGTTAAAAAAATGCATTATTTGGGTTTCATTGTGTTGCCGTTTAACTCGCGTAGAAGTCCGAAAAACATTTTGGACGTGTCCACATCAGAGCGCCTAACAGCCAAACATTTAAGATGCCAAAAACACCTGTCTGCTACTTTTCACAAACCTCTGCTCAGCAGCAGGTGTCACAGTTGTCCACTGTGCTTGACAAGCATCAATAGCCGCTCAGTTTGCTGGGGGAAAATGTCTTAATACTTTGCACCCAGCACCTTGACTGTTTTTCCACACCTCTCTCAGACCAGATCTCTCCTCCTCACACAGACACAAGTCTCCTCGCTTCACTACACTCCTGGCAAAGACGAGTCATTTGAGGGTTGGCACATGCTTAAGAAAATAATAGGTCCAAAAGTCGGGTTTGCAACAACTTCTGGTCTAAAAAAGCAAAGAAGTCATGCTCATTTGAAATTGGGGAATTACAAGACTGGACAAAGGCAAGACAGAGAGAAAAGTGCTTGCGTTTGTCAAGTTTGTGTTCAGCTGAAGGAAAGTGTTCCCCTGCTTGCAGTAAAGGGAAGCGGAACATCTGATGTTGTGCAAATCTTCTGCAGTTGAAAGCAAAATAGCACACAAATTATATACACTAAGTATATATAATGTACGTAGAAACCCACAGAATCTCAGTAGCAGTGAAGTTGTGTCCCTTCAGCTTTAAGTAATCCACTTTATAAATGAGCAGCTTCTACCCCTGAATAAACAGCCCAAGCCTCAAAATCTGCGTACTTAATGAAGACTTGCTTTGGGAGCTACTTTGTCCTCAGTGACTGAGCTGCCTTCTGTCCTCGTCTCCTCAGGACTGCTTTGTGAAAAGGGTGAACTCTTCACCCACTTAGCAGGCGGTCTAATAAGACCCACAAAGGGACCCGTTTCTGGGCAATGGGCCACCAAGGTATGGGGGCGCTGAGCACCAGGGAACCAGGAATGTAGATGTCAGTGGAAAGACGCCAGTCCGTAGCAGAGGTCACACCTGCATACTGTTGCATATAGTGCAGGTCTACCTTATTGTCTACATTATCCTTGGCTTACAGGAGCACTCCATGCACCCTAAAATGCCTCCTAACCTTAAAACGTTAGGAGGCACGCTTGAAGATGAGAGAGTTTCCATAAAGCAAGTTTTTAATCTATGGCCAGAATAGCATCTATCACTCCCTGCAGGGAAAGACATGCCATTGACAAACCGCACCAAATCTACGGTGTTTAAAATAGGTCGGGAACATACTTCGCATCTGAGAGAGAGAGTAAAAGCACCTGAGGAATGTTAATGACATTAACATCAAACCATCCCCAGCTACTGGTGCTGTCAAAAGCACAGACGCTTGTTTTGATTTATGAAGCGGCTCCTCCTTAACTGCCACGTGGTCTCTTTCCATCTCTGTGCATAACACACTAGCTGTAGATGGCATCTACTACAAAGTCATCTTTCCATAATCCAATTTAAAATGGAACAGTGTCAAGAATATTCCCATCTATAAAAAGAAATTTTTGAACATCGGAAAAAAAGTGTTCCCATAGCTGTTATGAAAGTTTATAGTCAAACAAACACCCAACCATGCCAACCACCTGGGCTCTCCTTAGTACCACTTAATCTACACAAACACACACACAATAACTGGGGCAACCCCTTTAGTCACTCGTGGGCCCCAGCTCCACCCCCTTCACCCGGAGACTCAAGCTAAAAATAAATTAATAATGTCACAAAGGGTGTTCCAGAGCGCACAATGCATTCCTCTGGTCCTAGGAGCTCCAGGGCGAAACTGCTGATTGATATGGATGGGGTCAGGAAGTCCTTTGCGAATTGCACAGGCGGGGAGGAAGGGGTAAGCAGAGCGAGCTGGAAAGAGAGAAGGAGATGACACTGGGAAACAAGGAGGGAGAGGTAAACAGAGTGATAGAAACAGAGATATACAGATAGAGAGACAGAGGGGTAGTATAAATAGATGACAAAGTTAAGTGTGACAGAAAGTGAGAGGCAGGAACACTAAAACCTCTGGGAAACATAAAGAAAAGGGAGTATTGAGTCTTCAAGTCCAAATCTAGTTCTCTAAAACACCATGCCTCCACACATTGAGCCGTGCAGTGAGGCAGTAGGGCTTGGTGCCAGTGAAACAACCCAAAGTACTGCAGCTTAACTCAATGAGAGCTGCTGGAGGCCAGTGTGGGTTTGGCATAGAGCACAGTGCTACGTTAAAAAACCATTCCCGATCTTCCCTATGGTATGTGCCTCAGCTACTCTTGGATGATAAATCATTTTGATTTCACGCTTGCCAAGTCCTCGCCCCCAGCGGCTTCAGAGCAACCTGTCATCTCGTGGGGATTGGGGTGCATACTTACTGTAATAATGTTAGGCAAACCAAATCGCAAAAACTCAATTTAGCTGTTAATGAGACAAAGGCTGAAATCAAAATCTGGGCCCTAAACACTCATTTTTCATTCTTCTCTAAGGCTACAATTCCTGTGTCAAAACCCTGATTAGTGTATATGTTTGAGCATGTATGATAATGTGAGCCTCAGTATTGCTTACATGTGCTGCGAAGCATTCGGGAAGAATTCGGCATACTGTGGCGCCGAGTCTTCTGGGCCGTGAGGAGCAGCGTGACTGACGACCATCATCACGGGACGGTGCGGGTACATCTTCTTGGACATGCGGAAGAAGCTGATGCTGTCGTTGGTGATTAGGTCAGTGAAATAGTCCTTTGAAAGAAGAGCAAAAATAAGGCCCGTTAAAAGGGCGAAAAGTCTAAAAGAAAAAACCTAGAAATAAATATGGAACTGAGGGAAAATATACACCAAAAAAAAAAGAACATAAATTACACAACACATGCTTTCATAACTCATTTGCAGTCCAATCACCGTGACATGTTGCTTGCCTTCGTCTAGTCACTTTCAAATAAATTGAGAGGGGCCATTGGGGATATGAAGTGGGGCCATTGAGTACACTACGGTACCAATCTGTCGAGTCAACAGCTGGCAGCTTGCCTGTGTGTGTGTGTAAATGAGTGTGCGTATGTGTATACAGTATGTGGGCAGTTGCCTCATCAGTGAATCTCTGCACTATTGAATGTGACACCACTTGATGGCGAGGGGCCAGGCCCTTTTAAATAGCATGTTGTGATAAATTTGCTTTCTGCTAACTTCATTTTATTTCGCTCACTTTCTGCTACATCTCCCTGCTTCCTTTTGTCTTTTTCACACAAAGTGACATCAAAATATCTTTTAAGAAACTGAGATATTGGCTTTGGGTAATATAAATGGTAAATGGACTGGTTATTATACAGCGCTTTTCTCCTCTACCTAAGCACTCAAAGCGCTTTATACAATTTGCCTCATTCACCCATTCACACCATTCATACAAGCACTTTTTCTATGCTTCTTCTATCTGACATTTACACACATTTATACTCTGATGGATGCATGGGAGAGCAACTTGAGGTTAGTATCTTGCCCAAGGATACTTGGCATACAGACCGGAGCAACCAGGGATCAAACCAGAAAGTAGACTCAAGTGCCAACAACAGTTCTCAAGATGCCAAATGCTGTGTTTCTCTAAATTAAACACCACAGGCAAAGAGAGAACAACTGGATGAATGTGAAGAGCTTAGACACAGGAAATGTGAAATTGTCACAACACTGTACAGCAGTCCCACCTTGAACTGAAATTACAGTAGCATTCGCCAAGTTTCCAAGAGAAGACCAACCATTGTACCTGTTGTTGCTGCCTGGCATACAACAAATGAAAGGGAGTGCCAGGCTGAGAATCAAAGGGTAACGGGTGATTTCCTTGAAATGTCAGAAGTGGGTTTGGCTGATTCATCTTGTCTCTAATAGGTTTTACAGCTAGACCAGCTTTAATGGCCTGGCGGCTGTACATGCCCGTGGAGGCCGATGATTATGTGCACATGGCAAAGCACCGCCGTGCACTTTATGTTGCCAGCTCCCAAATCTGAGCCACTGCTGCTGAGAGCTCTGGCAGGTCAGAAGGAAGTGACAGTGTCGTGGGGAATGCCTGGCCAGTGACTATAAAATAGTCAGGGAGGTGAAGAATATCACTTTTCCCTTTTGGAGCTGATTGGTAATAGTAAGTGGCACTCACCCAACGGCACCCCATTAGTACATGGTTTCATTTTCCCCAAATCGTTCATCTATTTAATTTGTAATCCTCATAAGTTTTTAAATGACCTACAGGACAGCCAATGCACCAGTGTTTTATAGGTTTACATTTACAACATTTATTGTTTTTTCAAAGTTACAAGATTGCACATCTGTCAAATTAGCAGTGAGACACTTTATAATATCACAGCTGTTAGAGTTGTTGCTCTACTGTCATGGGATTTGATATTGATGGATGATATTCTGAAACTAAATCTCACTCAAGAGTGTTTGACAAAACCCTTAACCTCAATTAACTCATCCTCCTACAGAAGAAAAATCAAACAGGACCTAACTGGATGAAATCACACAGGGTCTGTAGCTTAATCAGTGTCATGATGTGCAAGATGCACTCTGCACAGATACTCTGACCTTCTCACCCCATCCAAACCTAAAGAACTGCGGTTGTCCTGGTGGCAGCAGGTTGATGGGCTTTGGCAGTAAACAGAAAATATTGTGTCCATTTGGTTGTAAACCACAATCTGCTGACCAAGTCCGTGTCATGTAAACACACCGGCCCAAGCCTGTGGGTAATTTTACACCTTGGTCCAAGTTGGCAGAGAAGTAGCAATCCAAACATTTGTTTGCCCATCTCATAGGCCAGCCCGCCACATGGATTTCTTGTATATCCAGCACTGTGCAACCTAGGGAGATATTGGCACGGACTTGCGAAAACAAACTGACAGCTCTTACAAAAACATTTGGGGAAGATTGATGACCGATGCCATCTAGAGCTACAAAAAGACAGTGTAACCACAGTCATCCCCCAGCAGTAGCAAACAGTGGTGTTACAGCACAAAGTCATTCTGCAAAACTTGATAGTGAGACACAAAGAGGAAGAATAAGAGTGAGAGACAAAAACAAGTGCAGGTCAGTTTTTGTCACAAGTTGTCAAGTTGGCTTCTCATAAAGATGCACCAGTTTTATAGCGTCTAAATATTGAGGAAAGGTGCATCATAATAAAAGGATGCTGCAGAAAGAGGAGGCGTCAACTCAGCTCGTTCCCTTTAATCCTCAAGAGAGAATTCCTGCCATCCTGAATCACCACACAGCCATAAGCTGCTTCACTGTCTGTATTTATAAGCGAGTGGAACCTGCAATTTGTCATGTGAAGTCTTAATATTAAGTCATAACGGCAAAACAAATTAGGGACTGAGCTAATAGAGCCTTTTCGTATGAATTATGAGAACACATACCTTG
Source organism: Aulonocara sp. 'chitande type north' Nkhata Bay (assembly GCF_057382095.1). Classification (NCBI taxonomy): domain Eukaryota; kingdom Metazoa; phylum Chordata; class Actinopteri; order Cichliformes; family Cichlidae; genus Aulonocara; species Aulonocara sp. 'chitande type north' Nkhata Bay. Next base: position 17,522,406 of record NC_141352.1, read on the forward strand.
GCATAATCAGCACCATGTTTCTCCTTGTAACCATTCCGACAGACAGTATAATTATAGAAGCGGGAATTTTTGATCAATCCAACCCATTCGCGCCACCCAGGTGGGATGTAGCTGCCATTGTACTCATTGAGGTACTTGCCGAAGAAAGCTGCAGAAGAAAAGATGAGAGAAAGAAGGGAGAGATGGGCCTCTTTTAATATGCAGTTTCTTTATATATGCAGTCTTTACAAGCACTGCTTCCTTAAGGCGATGCCTGTAAAAAAAAACAAAAAACAAACATAATTGTGTGACTGTGCGACTTTATCTGCGCTTATGTGATGTTTAACATTTTTGCTTGTCTCCTTTTCCCTGGATTCTCTGACAACATTCTCAGATAGGCTGGGCAGGAAGCCAGGCTGTCCCAGAGACGGCTAATTGCAGACTAACGCAACGACTCCAAAACCACAAGTCGAGCTGCAGCCCACAGGACCCCACTGAGCTGCCCAGTTCAACGCCTGCCCATCACTCAGGCAGACAGTGTCTGATGAGACACGACATCGACCTGGCACGCTCAACATGTTTGCATTTCTCACAGCAGACAGCCAGGCAGGCAGGCAGGTTTGTGGAGTCTAGCTTACTGTATAAATTTGCATTGACTAACATATGAATGGCGTTGCCAGGAGGAGATTAGAGCTAGTAGTGACTGACACTCTGTTAATCAGAACCGAGAACCTCATACAGGTGAACCATCGTCACTATCAAAACTGCCATTTTCCATAAATAAATAATAAGAGAACACCACAGGCATGAAATAAAGAGTCCTCAATTATATTTGTGTGAGTGTATATTCACAAACCTGTTCTATAGCCAGTTTCATTGAGGTAGACTGCAAAGGAGCGCGGCTCATGCTGAGCTTGCCAGGAAGGGGAGGAACAGTTCTCATTGTTGGTGTAGGTGTTGTGGTTGTGGACGTACTTGCCCGTCAGCATGGAAGAACGTGACGGGCAGCACATGGGTGTGGTGACAAAGGCATTGGTGAAAGAAGTGCCACCATCCTCCATGATCTTGCGGGTTTTATTCATTACCTGTAGAGAACCTGGAGGGCGAGGTAACGTGATCAGTGCTGTACAGTTACAGCGAAATCTTATTAAACACACGCAAATACTGTTTTTCACTCGTATTTACTTAATCTGTGATTCAGTGCTCTGAAAGGCAAATAATTACAATTCAGCACACGAGAGACCAGATGGCCATTCCGGTGTGGCTTATGGCCTCTACTTAATATTTAATGTGCCAAGAAAGACTACAGAAGTCCTGATGCAAATCACCACAAAGACAAAGAAACACATTAGAACAGAGAGGATTGAAGACTGGGAAAAACACTGAATTTTAGATAAACTGTGCACTTTTTCTTTTAAATAGGGAAAAAAATTGAAGCCAAATGAAAATTTCCAGGAAGACCAGGGGTTTCTGCCAGGCAGCCTTACCCAACTCAACATCCTGGTCGTCAGTCATGATGAGGATGATGTTGGGCCGGATGTTTCTGCGGTCTCTCTGAATGCGACCTCTGAGGCCCTGAGCCCTGGTGGTGGTGAAGGCCCAGCTGCCTGGAGCCCAATCCAGCGACAGGAGGGCCAACCAGGACAGCCAGTGAATCAGCATGGTGACTGAAACAACAGGCCAGAGGATGGGTAGATGGAGGAGATTAATGGAGAGAAGGGGAGGGAGAGAACCAGCCGGGCCGCTCACTCACACTTGTGCAGCTCTTGCAGCAGTGATGGACTGTGGGGAGACAAGAGGGGGAAATGTATGGAGACATTACAACAATAAGCATGGTGGGAGGTGAAACTTTAGGGTCAGTTTTGCAGTAGTGGAAGAGAAAACTGCATTGCACCTGCAGAAAGCCAGAATCCCTGTTGGAACATTTAAGCACATTTACTTCAGGTAACTTCTGTGCAGATGGTCACAAATCACACTCAAACAGAACAGTTTATCCATAAACAGGGAAGCCAAAACAGATTGGCTTTAGCCCTTAACGGTCCAGCAAGGAAAACTTATTCAGCAGTTCAAATATATGCTGTGTGCAGATGGAAACTCCATTAATACTGAACACAAAAATCCCTCACCCTCAACTCCCTGATCTGAAAGAAAAGAAAATACTCAACTCTGTCAAAGTTAAACAAAAACAAATAAACTGAAGATCTAGAAACACAGATCTCACCTCAGAGAATCCCGCGAGTCCCCTACTTTTACAGTTTTCTCTTTATCTCTCTCTCTATCGTTTCCTGGTTTTCCACTCTTCTACCGTGTCAGAGAACACACTCGTGCACGGAAAGTCTCCATCCCTACTGGACAGCTGCTGTTTAGCTAACTGTGATGAGATTAGGCCATTGGCTGCACACCCAGAACCACTTGCCTGCATGAGCCAATTGTGGCCCCCCTTTTACCTGCCACTCAAAAGTCACCCCCTGGTGAGTCAAGCATGACACAGGGCCAGTGGGGGGAGAAAAAAGGCACTGGAGGCGGGGAGAGGGTTCCACTACATTAACTGCAACGCCACTGTCGGGAATCACAGATGACCACTGAGTCATCACTTGGCAGCCTCTTGCTCACTATAACAGTCATCATAGCTGAATGCTCCGACTAAATTCCAGTGATCAGTAAAGTAAAATGTATACTAGTACAAACCTGAGCTCAGATTTTATTCCTGTACCAATGAAAAGCCAGTCTAAAGGAATTCAAAACATTATACCGGTAGTGTTGTGCTACAAATTAAAGTTAAAATGTAATAAGAATTCAAAGATGCCTTCAAATATATATAAAATATATGTGAAAGAATGGCTTCTGCCTGTGAGATGAACCGTGATGCAGTAATAATGAGAACCTCATCACCACCTGTGAAAAAGTGCCTTGCGGACAGCAGTCCCACTGAGTGGCACCACACTGCTCCCTATTCTGGGTTAATGGCCTGAAAACAAATGGCAGGTCCATGACACCTGAGCCCGGCCAAACCCCACTGGGTGGCTCCGCCCTTACCATCATTTCCACAAAAGGCCTGTCCGAATCAGCAGAGAGTAACAACCCTAATAAATGATTTGTATCTTGATGATTTTGATCTATCGCACAGTCCAGAATGAACTAACCTGCGTTGTTCGGATGGTAGTCGAGGACGGTAAAGATTCTGTTTGGTAATTTGCATCAGGAAATTAAAACACCTACTCTAGTCGTGTATCAGATAGATGCAAATCATCTCAAACACCCAACACCTCCCAATGTTGACCCTGCTCTACTACGCTGTTTATTTCAGCTGCTTCTCCAGTTTGATGTTAGATATGATAAGCAGAGCTTCAGACAGAGCTTTAAGAGTACTTTGGTGTACTGGGTTTCAGACAAGCTGTGTCTGGACTAGCCAGCCAGCCCAGTCATCGTGACAGCCCTGTGCAAACACTGGCGCCGTTTGGACAAACACCCCTCTGGTGCGAGGTGGCAGAGTGCACAGAACCTTGCAGTGAGCTACACACACAACACAAACTACTTTACAAACACATGGTGACACGCAGAAACTCATAGACGAGCCTTTATCCCACAAAAAACACACTCTTCTGCCGTGTGGATCCAAGTCCTCCTACACAAATTGGGAACGCTTCCCATATACAAGACACATAACCCATATCTAGACAAAGCTCAAGTCTCTGTTTCTATCAGAGCTGCGGAAGACCTGACATCAGCTGTAAGCCAGTCGGCCAGCGAGTGTAATGTTAGCACCCAGCGCAAATTCAATTTTACATGCCAACGATTCCAAGCAATGGCCTCTTCTTGCATCTTAGACAAAACAGACAAGAAGGTTCATTGTGGTGTCTGATGCAAACCTTGTGGTGCTGATCTACAGTGGAGTCAATAGCTATTCTGTCTGAAATGACTGAGACCGCAGGGCTAATAAAGCGCCACACAAAACCCCCCAATAGAATGAGGGCTGTTATTATGCAGGCCCCCTCACCTTTTTCTGGACTACCGCTCGTAGTCCATTTCACCTGATCCACTTTGCTCACTAGGCCATCTGAGGTTCACTTAGGAGCAAAAGGACTTCTACAGGTCTTGAGTCATTCGATCATCCTTCTCAAAGTGACCCATCATCAAAGAAAACCCAAGTATATGCTGGCATCATATCCTCAGTGCCCTGACTTCCTCATGCTAATGTGACATATGGAGCGTAAAGCCTCTAGAGGAAATGAGCAGCTGAGTGACAGGACATGTCAGAGTGTCGAGATAAGCAACTGCTGTTTATAAAGCAAAGATGGCAGGCTATATTGTGACCTTTAGTTCATGCAGAAAGTTTCCAATTCACTGAGCAAGAGTGAGAAAGAGGCAAAAAAGTGATTTTACTTGAATTAAAAATGTAATTTGCCCAAGGATGCTTAGGAGATATTCCTTCCATGCACCACATCGTGGTGCTTTTATCAGAATAAAACAAGTAGCCCTGCAGCAATTTCTGCCTCAGACAGGTCCACTCTACATGAAGATTTAATTTGGCTTGTTTTAAATATAGAATACATCCTGTGAGCACTCTAGAGCAGCACGGTATGCTTTATAGTTTAATATGCTCTATTTAAAATGTATAATAAAAACATCTGCTCCAGATTTGAAAGTGTGTCTAAGCTTTACAGACAGGATAGTTTAAACACCTATTTAACTACCGCTAGATGTCAGAATGAACTCCATTAGTTGTGTGTGTACAAACACACGTGTGTGTGTATTTTGTTTTGTACAAAAGCTTTACAAAGTGTTACACAGAGTTAATGGCTTCAGGCACATTCAGGGATCGGCATAAATTAGGCACTTTGTACACTTTAAATACACAAAACAATATGAATGACTTCTGATATGTGAAAGTTATTATTAGGCTTCCAAATCCATCTTCTGTTATCATCACTGATTCTTTTTTGCCTCCAGAGTTCAAATTCATGTTTCCAATTTCACGATCCCTCGCAGATCATTTTCATGTCATTTTCGCAAGCCTTTCATTTTGAATGACTCATTTATTTATGTCATGTAGCGTGATATCAGCAGAACAGGCAACTTCTATACATCTGTGGAGCGAACAAGAGGTCTTTATTACTGGACAGAGTCAGAGGACTAGGGAGCACATTGTTTCTCCTTCCTCATTGTTTTGAAGGATTAGCTCTAATGACCCTTTAAATGAGCCCTTACTGTACTCATCATGGTTAAGCTGGGGGGAGAAATATTGGGCATGGATGGGAGGAACGCAGCATGCCTAGGAGTTCAAAAGGACTGAAACAAAAAGGCCACTATGGAGTTTTCAGATGCACAGCTGCCAGATACATAAAAGATGTGCAATTTTCAGATTAATGGCAATCAACACTTTTAGCACACCTCAACACCGTACTAATCTTTGCTTTCATGAGGGTATTTTTTTCTCCTACTTGTAGAAAAACAGCTCTTTTACTTGCTTTCCTACAACACATGCAGCATTGCTCGGTAATTTGGTATGTCTATACAGACAGCTGTGCTTTGTGCATCGAGTAAAGCTGAACATAATAGAGTTGCTGCTTGTGTAGCCATGCAGGGCAGCAGTATTTGGCTGGTTGGCAGTTGTGCCCTCTTGTTAGGGCCTCAAACCACACACTGCTGCGTCCTGACCCTCCTCCGACCTGAGTGGTGTTATGGCTTTGATGGTGGCTTGTTTAACCTAACCTCAGCAACCTGAGGCTACCCACACACAGGGGTTAAGAGGTGAAAGTCTGAAGAGAGAGCGAGAGAAAAAAAAAAAGAAAACAGAGGTATGAAGGCAACAAAAGTCTTGTCTGGTTGTGATTGGCCCACATTTTCATTTCATCAATGGTCTGCATCTGGCTTAAGTCGTGTTCGTTCAGGAGCGGCAGTCTATACATTTATCAGCTGTGACTGAAAAGTAGCAGATTACCCAAGAGCGCACATGAAAGACTTCTTATGTAAAAAGGCAGGATGACAGCCGAGAGTTCGCGTATCTCTAACAGCCACATGTTTGTCCACGAGCGCATGCATGCTCACAGAGGAGGATCTTGCCCAAGTTAACACAGAGAGTTTGGAGGTGAGGGGGTTCACATTCCCAAAACAAGATGCAAGTCAAACACAAACCAGATGCCATGCTCCTCTAAAGTAAATCAGTCATTCATAAAAAGGCCTTGCTATTAAGGACAATGGCCATTTCAAAGCACCTCAAATCCCCCCTTATTCCTGTTCAGTCTCTCTCTTGCTCCCTCGCTATTTGCCTAGTCCATCTCTATGGCAGCCAAGTCACAGAGGAACAATGGAGGGGAATTATAGTCCAACAGCATAGTTTGAATTCTGTAGGCTGCTCTGCGACTGTAGGCTGCATGACTTGCAATAACAGTAAAAATCATTTAATACATAGTCATTCCTCGACCATAGGAGAACTGCTGAAAGAAAGAAATAAACATCGCAGAGTCGGGATATAAAACATGCTAAACTACAGGCTGGTCTGATTAACAGATAAAGACACAATGTTTTGCACTCCTTCTTTCAGAGAGGAAAAAATGAATAAGACGAGGACTTAGATTAATATGGAGGTTTGTCCAAATATTTCTGTAATCTGAGGGAATTCAGCTGGTCTGCTGCCATGAGGGCTGACGAGGGACTTTTATACTGAGGAGAGCCTGTGTCAGGGCCTGCTGTGCCCGGCAGGCCAAGGGCAGCGCTTGTACCCATCAAGGCCCACCCGTCAGCCACACTGAGCCGACTGAAGGGGAGTTCTGTCCCAGTACATTTACTTGGCTGTGGGTAGGCACTGGGAAAAGACTCAAACCTTGGTGTTTTCAGACTCTTAACTCCATTGATTTGTTTGACCAAAATGCCCAAGTTGGTGTAAGATTTATGCAAAAATTCCAATGAGAAAACCCAAGTGCAAAGTAGTGAAGAGAGATCACTGTTCCAGCACGTTTATGGCTACAAAACCCTTTACTGTGACTGGCACAATCAGAATCTTTGTTTTGTTCAATATTAAAAACGATAAAACTTCAGATGTTTAAGCTTCCCGTTCACTGGAATGTGGTTTGTTTGGGGTACAATGCAGGCCACTTTAATGAAGAAGAATGGCCTCAATTCAGTGAAACATGAACCTGGAGTTAGTGCATTCACAGCTATTAGTTAAACCCCACATGTTTCTCTCGGACCTGGGGAGAGACCCTTTGTAGTGCCATGGCTGTCATTCCACTCCATCAATATTATGGATGCATCTTAATGTATAATTAAATGAATCCGGGTCCAAAATACTTCAAAGTGGGAATGACTTGTGGGCCCACAAGCAGCCTATTGGAAACATGAGTGGGTTTTGAGTACATTAGGAGGTAAATGATTAAAAAACACAAAAGGTCACATTTTATTTATGTATGGGTGTGTTCCCAGTCTGACGGTGGTCTGTATTTAAACATTCATATCCTCGGCTATTTAGTTCTTTGAGTCTAAACCAAGAACTTTATGTAGGCATCCATGGCAATCACTCACACACGGCTATCATACTTTCAGTAACCGGACTGGAATTTAGAAAGTTCAAGAGGCCCGTTTCTGCCTCCATGATTTAAAATTAGTGGTAATATTTAAAATCAATATATTTTATATATAACGTTATGATGTGCTGGTGCTACGCCTATTGGTAACCTCTGCTGTACCATTGTCAAAGTATATAAAACAACTGTAGGTGGAGGACGGCTGGGCAGTTTTTTCTTTCTAATCTGGTGTTTTCCTCCATGTCAGTTTAACACAGTAATTAAAACAAAGTAGTGCCACAAGTTAGCGCCTCCTTTCTCTACTGTGTTGAGCTAAGCTTAAAGAGTTCCACACATGGCACATTGCTCTGTCGAAAGAGTCTCATTAAGACTTTTGTTAATGTTCGTGTGGAAAGTCCTATTATTGTATCTGACAAATTTAGGTTAGCAAGTTAAACCAGAGACCACACCAAGTAAGCTAGCCAGGTGTTATATAATAGCATGTTATTGCCTTCGGCTTTCTTCCCCGAGGGCCTGAAGGTCGTCCTTCATCACGTCCTTATTTTAGTTTGTTTGTCTCACTGGTTTTTGGAAGCAGAGAAGAAAGTGAACAGAAGGGAAACCACTCCACTGATTTATAGTGTGATATGAAAACATGGAATCACAATCAGAGGATCAGCAACCACAGTTATATGAGCCTAAAGCAAGCATTTTCTTTTTTAAACTATTCTAAGCCATGAATGGAAACCATTAGCAACAGACGACCTCAGCTGAATGAAATAAAAACGCATTTTTTATTCCTCCAGCCACGTTCTTGTCAAAATCCACACTCCCATCAGAAACACTCTATCAGAGTACAAGTGCTCCAGAGAGTGAGAGGGAGCAGAATGAATTGCTCACTCACGGGTGGCTTTCTTGTCTCTTTGACGTGTCAAATATACCCCAGATAAATTATTTCTTTTACCACAAAAGAGAGCTATGGCAAATTGCTTCAATGGGTTTCCACTGAGGTAATTGTCAAGAATAAAGAGACTGACTTCTTTTCCATGAAATCAGCAACATGATGGCAGAGAGAGAGAAACACAGAGAGAGCCAATGCACCAAGCCTGATGGATGATTTTTGTTCCCTTATGTGAAAAGTGTGACTTTATTTTTTTCTCTTGCACTCTGTGAATACTGAAAAAACAAAGGATTTCTAAGATGGTGAATTTGTTTAATAGGAACAAATGAGCTACTCTGTCAATGTCCACTAGTTAGTAATTGACAATAAAAACAATTTAATGAAATCTTTGTTTAGAATATGCTAATTCATCAGAGTTTATTACATCTAGCTTCTAGACAGGTGACTGTAAATGAGTTTAATCTTAGAAAAACTGTTGTATTATAAATCCCCCTACTTCTGTGAAAGAGTGAAAAAGGTGGCAGCAGTTGAGAAAGGAAACTTCTATTAAATGTAGTGCGGCTCCTGGCACATGAAACTAAACACCCCCAAAATGTGAAGCATGTGGAGGCATATTTTTTGGGAATCATAGACAAACATAGATCATGGGAACCAGCCTGTGTGACCGTCAATGTCATAAACAGACTTCTCGATGACTCAGACACACCAACATGATACCACTCATAAAAATGTATTGGACTCATTGCACCTGTGCCAGTTCAGCACTCCCCCCCTCTCACCCAATCATGCCTTTGGATATGTGTGTGTGTGAACGCCGGGTATTTGGATATCATGTACTCTGTGAGTGCGTGTCATTCACTCAAACAGAGAATGAATCACTCAGACTTGAACGCAGACAGACACGTAACCTGTAATTTGTACGCAGGGGAGATCTCCTTTCCATTGCCTCTGGCTTAGTGTGTGGCTTTCCAAAGCACGCAGCAACGTCATTTGTAATTGAATTAACTTTATCCTCTCTGGCAAAATTTCCATATTTAATTCCATTGTAAATAAAGAAATAATAAAACACGATTTCGATAAAAAGATAAATTAGCTCGCACAGCGTTGAACAGGAAGCTTACCCATCCGAATCCTTCCAGGCCTTTTACTTTTGAGCCAAAAGTAGAAGAATGCAGCCACTACATCATCCAAACATGTTCAAGAGACAGCAGACAGAATCAGCTGAAGTTGCCACGGGCAACTCGAGAAAACCAAGATGACAATAATGTGAGTCATGCCATCATAGAGCTTTTCATTATAAAGCAAGTTGCTGTTCAAACACTTTAAAGATGCAGCCATTCTGCATCCACACGGCCGAGTCGTGTTGATCAAATAAGGTCAAACAGGACTGGAGGCGACCAGCAGAACACGGCCAAGTCCTCGCATATAAGCGCTTGTGCGTGTACGTACACAGAGGCAGAGGAGGGGAGAGCGCTGGCAGAAGCTGAATGTGTTTGCTCGCTCCAGGGGAGAAGGAAAGAAAGGGAGCAGAAGAGCTGAAACAAACGCATGCTGGCTTCTATTAGTCGAGCTGTAGAGCGCAATGAAGGGGTGAGGAAACATATTCATTCCCTCTGCCTCCTCCCCACCCAACAACATCCCCCCCAACCCTCCCACCCCATTATATCCATTCTGGAAAGGCGGCGGATGAAAGGGGCAACCCCCCAGTGGCAGCACTTCTCCCTCCAAACTTTCGCCGACGCATTCTGACGGCTGCTTAATTGTACGTGATACAGGCAGGATCCTTTCTCTTTCAAATCTAAAACAGATTGCTTCTCCCTGGGGAGGAGGATTATTGGACAAGAGAAATGACAAAGCAGGGACTGTCCAGCCCTCTGGGAGGTGGAGGACAGAGGGGGTGAGCTCGTGCATAGTGTGCTTATGTGTGTAAATAGCTTTTCTGTGTTTGTCTTTTGTCCTGCAAGAAGATTATGTTTGTACCCATGTGTTTCAAAAGTGCACACATTATCCAACCTCCCTGCATCTTTTTCCACTTTAAAACTCTCTCTTTCGTCCCCTCTTTATCACACATTCACACCTCCCTTTCTCTGATCTTGGCCTCTCCTTTATCTTATCCCGCTTCCACTTCCCCCTCTGTGGCTCTCTTGACCTGGCTTTCTCTTTCTCACTCTAAAGTCCATGCTGCATCTACGTGCAGTGACATCTGAACAAACGCTGCTGTGAACATTACAGAAAAAGCATTAAAACCTTCTCTCTCTCAGTCTCCCTCTCTCACCAAGGATTTACCCATTAAAGTGCACTTTTAGCCACCATTAGCAAACCCGCATTTACCCCTGTTGTGTAAATTCTCAGGCCACAATTGCACGGGCTGTCTGGGGTCATTCCTGGCTTTTGTGTCGCTGAACCACCTACTGAACATTTTCTTCATAAAACACATCTTTCCTTTTTGACTAGTCATCAAGGCAGAGGCTCGAGACAAAGGGGATGAGAGCCATAGAAAACAGTAAAGTACTGAATGTGTGTCTGGATTGCTGCTCCTTTTACGGTGTCCTAAATACCACATCAAAGGTTGGAGGGATAAGGAATTCCCTCCAATAATGAGATGGATGTAATGTTTGCATGCCCTGACCTCTCTCATTCAAATAGCAAGCTGAACAAACATATGGGGTGCTATCATGAGCTCCCAAATACCGCCTAAAAGATTTCTTTTGAGATAGGTGCCTAAAATAAAAAAATTAAAAAAAAGACTTAATTTAACGTGCACTTTGCAAATGGATCAAAACTCCATAACAATGTTTGATCAGTAAGGTCAACAAAGGAACTGGGAAAGTGGCTGACTCATCTAAAGATAGCCTTTCTGGATCCCACATAAATAAAAGCATGCCAAATGCTCACTGTTCAAATGCTGGTCATTTGCAGTGATAGGACTGTGCAATCTACACAAGCGCTACTATGCAATCAGGCTAGTATGAGGAACACTATCATTAAGTTGAAGAGATAAACAAGTTCTGGAGGAGAGAGGGTGGTTTAGGAAATCTTTTCTTAACATGCTCACACACACACAAGAGAACACACACAAACTACAGTTATACAGCACTGCTCTCTGTACTTTCCAGGGAAAAAGGGGAAAAACTAAACTAGTGTCATTCCACTGGACTTCAAAGCAAAGATGTCTCAATCCAATTAAACTGATTAAGTGCTACTTGATTCAAAATAATTATTCAATACTAGAACCTGTGTCACCACAATCCCAACTAAACTCTTTTTTAAAATAAATGACAGAATTCAGACATCTGACTCCTGTCACATAGGATCAAGTTCACAAAGCAATGCAGCATGATGAATGAGTCAGAATAGTGGCACAAAAATAACGCCATAAAAGCTCATCTAACATGGTTCTGATTTGGAGGAAGAAGTAAGGATAGAAAAGCTAAAAATACTGAGCACTCACCTGAAAGCATCTCCCCACACGCACACACACAAATGGAGAAACTTGGATCAGTATGACATTACATGTGCCTCTTTTCTCCAAAGTGACTTCCCACAGGAGCGTTACCTAAAAGTTTAAAACTGTGTTTGCATCCCGTTTAAACAGAATCTTGTTCAGTCTATTAGACTAACACACATATATGCATATTTGAGCCATTTCCACTTCCTGCAGTAATCACTCTTCCATGAATGTGTTGGCCCTGTTCATGATGAGATGGCATGCGTGTCTGGGAAATCTCTGATCCACTGCTGGTATTTAAACAGACGCACGCACTTTTGGTAGCATTCGCTTACACCCAGTCTCTCGGCATGCTTATCAGAAGAACAAATTAGCTCACTGAATACTTTCACACACATAGAGAGACACACGCACATACATCCGCAAGCAGATCTGAATGATGGCAAAGCGACTACTGGAACAACGTTTGTCTTGGCAAGCGCCTACCCCCCAGAATGTAATTATTTGCAGCAGCTGCTCATGCGCTTGTTTGTACCACAGTTAAGCTAGAAACTGTTTAAAGGATCTATCTTCTTTTCTGCGCTGGCAATAAGGCACGGCGTTTTAAAGCAGTCCAAAGCTGCTTTGCTGTGTTCCAAGTAAGTTAATCAGAATATTGAGTCTAAGCGTTGCTTGCGGATCAGTCTTGTCAGTAGCGAAAGTTTCAAGTTAAAGTTCCCCATCATTCTCCAGCCTCGCATTCAGTAATACACATGGACACTGCCAAAGTGTTGAAATGTAAGTCAGCCAGTCTACTCAAAGAACTAGATTTGAATGGGACCACAGTAAAATTTTGCCATCTAGGTCAAAAGGATAAATTCCCTGGTTTTTGCGGACTTGTAGGTGAGCACAGTGATCCAGTACACATTAAAGTCAAACCGTTCACTTGGATGGACTTCAACAATGTACCACACACACAGCAGACAGGGGCAAAATGTACTCCACATTTGGATTTTTTCTTTATTAAGAAGCTTACTCAGTTTCACTCAGTGTCCCTAATAAAATTTAAGACTGCAAAAGCAACGACAGTCGGTCATGTCTCCAGCTGATTGATTCTAACAATCAGCTCATACAAACAACTCTACAGGTCTTAAAGCAGTACTAATCACTACCTGTTGGTGGTTGTGTTAAATACTTCGAGCAACAAGCAGGAAGTGTAGCTACGGCTGGTTTACAAAGGTAAACACAAATTCACACAGCAGCAGCTTTCACCCATACAACCTTCTCTCCTCTCAGCCCAGCTGCTGTTCACACAACTTTTCACAGCTGCACAGTCTCCATTTGCAAATGCCTCATACACACACACACACACACATAATGCCTGCAGCAAGGCATAAATACTATACATCATATTCCCACTTCACTGGCAAGTTTCGCTTCTCACTTGACTTGAGCTAAATAGCTAAAGTGAGGTGCACATTCCCAGCGTCTCTCCCTCTCTGCTGAGCTTTGACAGTTTGTCCGGAAAGAACTCTTCAGCAGCTCATCCATTTAGCGCATACTGACACGATCTGCCAGAGGTGCACTCTGAATGAGATTTATGAAAAAAACTTATCTGGCCTGAAGTGAAGGAACATTAAATGCCACGCTGATTTATGGAAATGTCGAAAAAAAAAAGTGTCTTCATTTGCTATTACAGAAAAGGAAAACAATTTAAACTCAGTACTGGATTTCTGTATGATAAAAAAAAAAGACACCATTAAAATAAGAACATGATAAAATACAACCTGTAATCTTTTATAGATTGCACCATACTGACAGTTACATACTTTTAAGTGAGAGAGCAGTTTAAAATGTAATGGAGCTACCTTTCACGCTCATATAATCGGTTTCGGAAAATGAAAAATGAACTGATGAACGCTCATGTTTTGGGGGAAAAAATGACATTAATGGAATGTGCTGCCTTCTAATCCCTTGAGACGGAGGAATTTGCGACCGAGGGAATTCCTGTCATTCACAGGGAAAACTATGAGATCCTGCACACACTGAGCTGCTGTACGGGCAGCACAGACAGGCTGCAGGAACAGCGCAGCTCACAAGTCCAGACTTACTGAGTTATACCTGACTCCTGAACTGTAATGTGAATCAGAAATTTACTGCTAAATGAACAACAACATGCACGCTCTGCAAAAGAACTGGAAACCTGACAAAAAAAGAAGTGAAAGAGTAAAAAAAGTTGTACAGTACCTGGAAGGCAGGAGAGAAAAGTGCTGGCTGACTGAGAGGCAAGGATACGATTCCTCTCAGTTTTATCCCCACGCTTCTTGACCAGATCTGCCTTTGCTCATGGAGGGGTTTGTATCTTCGTGCTGGGACTTGGTTTCAAGAGTAGGGGGGACCACACAGCTCCTGGAAGACAACCTCTCTCCTCTAATCCTCTCCCCAATGTGATGACACTCTCTAACCTCGACCATCTGTTGAAACACGTCCCAAAGCAGTCAGCACCACGCTGTGTCAAGAACCCCACTCCCCTGCCCAATCACAGACCGGCTGCTGGGTGGCTCCTCGCTGCCAGGAGGCAGGGACAAGGACACAGCACAGCGCAGAGGGAGACACACACACACGCACAGTCGGTCACACCACTGCCTCCACCCCACACTCACACAGACACTCTACGAGATGAGAGCAAGAAAACCCCCCAGTCATCGTAACCTGAGAGGCAGAGTAGGATGGGGAGAGTGAGTGGAGGAGGAAGGGGAGGGGAGCAAGCAAGAGAGAGCAAGGGAGGGGAGAGAGGGTGAGAGAGAGGGGCACATGCTTAAGAGCTAAAGTAGGGAAGATAGAGAGATACAATTTGTATCTTTCACATTATGTTGCTGGCAATGTCGCTTAAATAACAATCCCTCCGCCCAATTCCTCTCCCTGGATCTATAGCGCATGTGGTCTAAAGAAATAATACTTTTCAAAAAATGCAATAAAATTCTATATTGGCTCCGAGGTGGGAATGCTGTTGGCACTAAACTGTTACATCTGCAAGCGTAGAAGCGCAGGCAGCAGCCCTCACACCTTAGTGTGTTAACTCCTTACATCCCCCGGCCACATTCCAACCCTTCACCACCTATTGCCTTAAGTTAGGAAAGAGGGCAGAGGGGAATACACTAAAATGACAAAGCTAAGGGAAAGAGTAAGATAAGGAGAAAAGAGATAAGCGACGTCTAGATATTTTTGACTAGATGATGGCCAGCTGTTTAAGCAAACACCTTTGACGATCAGTCTTTCGATGGCAACACAATTACTACTCAGTTTCCTAAACAAATCAATCCAATTCTCAGTTTACTCAAAACACGAGGAGCGTTAGGTGAGAAAGGTTGTCATGTTCATCAGTTGGTTGAACTGCTGTCCTACTCATTGATCCATTAAAAAGGGATTATGAGACCCTAATGATATTCAGGGATAAATTCAAAGGCAAGCACTAATGAGGTGATGCCCGTTTGATATGCAACAGCATCATCATGTGTTAATCAGAGTGGGGAAACGGCAAAGAAAGGCTTGTGAGTGATTCATTTACATTACATAAGCACGAGCAGCATACACACAATGCCCTCTGTTTGAAGTTGTCAGACAGGTATTAATCAAAAGTTTGAGTGCCACTTTCCAACTTCCCTTGATAATGAGTCATTTGGTGGGGGAGGGTGTGTGTGTGTGGGGGGGGGGGGTTAATACCTAAAAGAAAGTTTCACCTTATTGTGTAACAGTCCCAAATCTGTATCAGCTTTATATTTTAATGTTATTTTACTGCACAAACCCACACAGAGTGACTTTTTTCAGTGGATGCTACTAGTTATCTCCCCTGCAGGTTTGCATTAAGCTAAACAAGCCCTAGACATGTAATGCTCTTCCCGGCACCGACTGATGTTTGAAACACGGGCAGTGGTGAGACAGAGCAAGAGCCTGAGGGGGGAACGAGCTCAAATTAGATTAACTAAATTTACAAAGACTGTCCCCAGCCCCTGCTGCACGGTTACACACATCCCAACCCACACCTACAACCCCAAGCCCCCATTCTCACGGCCGAGAGGTTTCAAAAGGGCCTTCAGGCAGGACAGGGGCGACCAAATCTCTTTACTGGATTAAAGATGGCTGCCCCACTAGGGGAGAGGGGCTGTTTTTATACAAGCTGAGCACATCTGTAAACATCTTAAAAGGTGTGTTTCTGTGAAGAAAACATCCAGAGTCTTATCCACGGCTATTCAAACTTTCAAAAAGGTAGAAAATGGTCAATGGTTTATGCAAACAAGCTAACCATTTTGCATGACCGCCATTAATCTCCATTTTCCATTTTCACTTCCGCTGATGGACACAAGGGCAACAAAAGCGAGGGCAGGGGGAGGTCTATAAAACGGCCTCATCTTATGAATGACTGAATGACCTGCAGGGGGGCAACATGGTCCTCTGGTAACCCCTATTCACTCTCCTTCTCCCTATCCTGACTGCACAAATAATTCACCAAGCACATCAGCGGGGACATCAGGCACATAAATTACCTTTAAGATGAGTTGTTTTCTCTTATTTTATACTTATCTTATTAGGTACCTCTTGTCTCTTGTGCAAGCTTTGCTCTCAAACTGAATCCAAGCCTCTTCTGACCTCAGGCTCACTTCCCCCCTTTTCCTCAGAGCTTTCCAGCCATCAGTTGGGTTTGCAGGTGCAGGCACAGCCCAGTGTGGGGGGGCTCCTCGGTTCACTAGCTCCATTTTCTATGGTTGAATGAGATATATAGGGGTGTCATAGCTGTGATTCTGCCTCTGTGCCAGTATAAAGTGCTACGCTCAAGCTGAGAGGTGGGGGGGATTGGGCAGACATGAGGTCATTTTGTCTTGTTTTATAAAGTATTTTCAAACCATTCTAACCTCCAACTGTACTACAGTAGTGTCATGCAAGATGACATGCACAGCTGGTCAATAAAGTGCAGAAGAATTAAAGAGAGCAGAGGGCAGAGGGGATATAAATACGTGATAGACAAAAGGCAAGAAGGTCTAAGGGAAAAAATAGAAAGTTAAAGTCATTGTGCAGTGAACGTTAAATACATACCCCACACATATGGAAGAATCTCACCTGATACCCACACTAGCAGTGCCATGGAAAAGGTCAAGAACCGGTACCAGACATGAGAGAGACATGGCAAAGCAATCTGAACTAAAACTGATGATGTCAGAAGGGAAATAACTTCTTATACATCATTTGGGGCAAACTTTAAAAATTTTTTTTATCAGATTTGACTGGTAATTTTAAATTCCAGAGGCCATTAAAATTCAAGTTAATTTAGATAATGCTTTAACATGATTGCTCACACAACGCTGGATTTAGACCTTTGCTGTAAACCGACTTAGTAACTTATGAGGTAACTGGAAACCCCTTTTACCCTAAGCGGTAAGCTTCCACGTAGCGTCACGTGCACCTCCTGAAAAGTGCAACTACATGTCAACACAGCCCGCAAATATTGTGATATTATTTCTTCTGCAGTTTAGAATTTATCACTTAGAGAATAACAATTACTGTCTCAATATAAAGATGAATAATAATAGTGTAAATATAAGGACTCACAAATGTCAGCAAATTCCTGGGGGGAGATTGCTGAAGCTACCAAAATGGTCGTGAGGGAATGTACGAATAAGTAAAAAAACCTGAGGGACAAATGTGTTTGCCTCTGGAAAGGAAAAAACTGACCACAAAAAAGAGCCGGGACCCAGGAGGCAAAAAAGCCCCCAAACATGAAACATCGGAACAAGGCCACACAGTATTTAACACGTAAACACATACAAGCACAAATGTAAGCAATGACATCGGCCCCTTACATTAGTCTCCACAAAACTCCCCGGGGAATTCTATACCAGAGGTAAGTGGCCAGCGGGGTTTATTAAGAAGGCTACCGAGCGGCAAGGCTTGCATTTGAAAGTATTTGTTGCTACTGAATTGGTCAGAGGAGCAGATAAACTAACAGTACTCCAGTGTTCATTTGTGCAATATTGTTGGGAGATGGGATGCTGTGTAAAATGAAAAAAGACAAGGACTTGCTTATTTTAGCAAGAAAATACCAAACTACATCATTCACGTAAATAAATCAGCATGGCTAATTATTAAGCTAAATTGACGTGGCTGCACTCAACAACAACATTTGCAGTATTTTCTGTTTCATTATGAGTCAAATAAATGTTACGATTTTTTAAGCAGCACAATTCCAACACCCTGCAAGAATAAGACAACACCTCCTGTTCAAAACGAAAACGATTTGTCTCATTTTTCTTCTGCTCAAATAAAGAAAGTGATTGAAAAAGAGCATCTGAGATGTTCTCACTTAATGCATAAAGTTTAAAATCAGTAAATACTATTTTTGTTTAGATTTTCTACAGCTTCCTAACAATTTCTTATATAAAAAAAAAAAAAGAGTTTCGATGTCACATGTAATAAAAATTCTACAAAGGCTCTGATAATTCTTGTTGGCTATAAAGCCATGGAAGTTAGCACAGGTCAATTTTTAACATCAGTCATACAGTACAGGGAGTGCAGAATTATTAGGCAAGTTGTATTTTTGAGGAATAATTTTATTATTGAACAACAACCATGTTCTCAATGAACCCAAAAAACTCATTAATATCAAAGCTGAATGTTTTTGGAAGCAGTTTTTAGTTTGTTTTTAGTTTTAGCTATTTTAGGGGGATATCTGTGTGTGCAGGTGACTATTACTGGGCATAATTATTAGGCAACTTAACAAAAAACAAATATATACCCATTTCAATTATTTATTTTTACCAGTGAAACCAATATAACATCTCCACATTCACAAATATACATTTCTGACATTCAAAAACAAAACAAAAACAAATCAGCGACCAATATAGCCACCTTTCTTTGCAAGGACACTCAAAAGCCTGCCATCCATGGATTCTGTCAGTGTTTTGATCTGTTCACCATCAACATTGCGTGCAGCAGCAACCACAGCCTCCCAGACACTGTTCAGAGAGGTGTACTGTTTTCCCTCCTTGTAAATCTCACATTTGATGATGGACCACAGGTTCTCAATGGGGTTCAGATCAGGTGAACAAGGAGGCCATGTCATTAGTTTTTCTTCTTTTATACCCTTTCTTGCCAGCCACGCTGTGGAGTACTTGGACGCGTGTGATGGAGCATTGTCCTGCATGAAAATCATGTTTTTCTTGAAGGATGCAGACTTCTTCCTGTACCACTGCTTGAAGAAGGTGTCTTCCAGAAACTGGCAGTAGGACTGGGAGTTGAGCTTGACTCCATCCTCAACCCGAAAAGGCCCCACAAGCTCATCTTTGATGATACCAGCCCAAACCAGTACTCCACCTCCACCTTGCTGGCGTCTGAGTCGGACTGGAGCTCTCTGCCCTTTACCAATCCAGCCACGGGCCCATCCATCTGGCCCATCAAGACTCACTCTCATTTCATCAGTCCATAAAACCTTAGAAAAACCAGTCTTGAGATATTTCTTGGCCCAGTCTTGACGTTTCAGCTTGTGTGTCTTGTTCAGTGGTGGTCGTCTTTCAGCCTTTCTTACCTTGGCCATGTCTCTGAGTATTGCACACCTTGTGCTTTTGGGCACTCCAGTGATGTTGCAGCTCTGAAATATGGCCAAACTGGTGGCAAGTGGCATCTTGGCAGCTGCACGCTTGACTTTTCTCAGTTCATGGGCAGTTATTTTGCGCCTTGGTTTTTCCACACGCTTCTTGCGACCCTGTTGACTGTCTTGAATGAAACGCTTGATTGTTCGATGATCACGCTTCAGAAGCTTTGCAATTTTGAGACTGCTGCATCCCTCTGCAAGATATCTCACTATTTTTGACTTTTCTGAGCCTGTCAAGTCCTTCTTTTGACCCATTTTGCCAAAGGAAAGGACGTTGCCTAATAATTATGCACACCTGATATAGGGTGTTGATGTCATTAGACCACACCCCTTATCATTACAGAGATGCACATCACCTAATATGCTTAATTGGTAGTAGGCTTTCGAGCCTATACAGCTTGGAGTAAGACAACATGCATGAAGAGGATGATGTGGACAAAATACTCATTTGCCTAATAATTCTGCACTCCCTGTATAGAGAAATTTGTTTGGATGCAAACGTTCTATTTCACTGCATGTAGCAGATAAAAAAAAGGCTGTTCCTGCAAACATCAAAGGTGACACCTATTCTTCCAAACCCATTGTAAATTAAGCTAACAAGCAGCGCTGCAGACAACAAGAATCCACACACTGACGCATTATGAACTCATTTACAGGAACCTGACTGAGTGTGATGGTGATGGGACTAAGAGGTCTTTTCATAATAGCACCCATTAACAGGTTTCAATCAAATGCCACATATGCCATCTCCTCTCTGGCAGATGTTTACATGACATAACATGTAATAGGTCACAATCAAACACACTGTTATGTTTGGATAATCTAATCTTCAGGTTAGAACATGACAGATTAGTTCAGAGTAGCTCATTCATTTTCATTCACGGAGACAAGTCGTTTCCAAAAACAACTCTTCTTATACTGTGCGGTCAGGCAATGATCAATTAGATTTCCATACAAATTTCCATCCATTTTCTTAGTATTGGTACTAATAAAAATGTAAAAAATACCTACTAACTACTGCATACGAGTTCTGAATTAACACCTCCCAAAGTATTTCTTTGTAATAAGGGAAATGACTTGGCTCTTACAAGCTACCCTCAATTAATCCCTAAATCATATTCTTATTCTTCTATTTAGTATGTAAAGTATTTTATGTACAGAGTTAAGAAAAACAATAAAATTCACTGACAGTGCAGAGGGAACAGCAGAAATTTCACAGACCACCCACAAAGCTTTTTTTTTTCTGTAAGTAGGATTAGGACCTTTCAAGGGCTTCTGAAAAGCAAGAAAACAGATAGCAAGACAAATCAATACTATCACAGTTCTGATCTGGTAAACCACAGGATGACGGAAATGTATTTGGGATGGCCTTAAGGTTCGGTAAGTGGCTGGGAACCAGTGCTGTAAACCATGAGATACAGAGAAGAGATACTGATCAATCTCCCTGGGTCAAAGTAAGATGAAAGCTAAGACAATGGTTATCATGTACTCACCAGGTTTCACAGGCAAAGCCCAAGGGACTTTTGACAATGAATTAATGTTAACTAACTATTAATGTCAACTAGTTAATTAACTTTTTTTTCTTTTGTGTTTTTAAGCAAGTGAAAAAAAGTAGCTCAGGCATGTAAAGTTTATAGAATTATAATGATTTCAATTACACAAGTTTAAAACTTCATGCAAAAATGAAATTATTGCATTTTTGCCACATTCTCAGTCCCATATTTTGTCCTGTCCTCTTGGAAATCCATCTAACATAATACATCTTTCATACAGTGCCATTTATTATGAAATAATCCAAGAGCATAACATGCTGTTGCAAAGCTCACCTTTGCAACTTTTTATCATCCTGGTGTAGATCATGCATCAGTCTGACATTGAAACTCACACACCAGCATTTTCATGTTTTGGTACTTTCCACAATGAGACGGTGGCATCCAGGTAGATTTGGAACTATGCAGATTTTTCCCTCTAATAAAACATCCAACTCTCGCTTCTTGTTCATGTTATAAGTTTGGCTTTGGCTCTTAATTCAAAGCTGGCTTTAAAACGTAAGTTATTTCACTAACTTGTATAACTAGGCTATTCAAATTATTAGTAAGTGTCCAAAACTTTAAAACAAGCTCATCTAATTTGCTGATATTAACAGAACGTAACCCAGACGATCACAGTTCACTGAAGAGAGGGCTTGCAGTTTTGCACAAGAACTAGATGTCTGTTCAAAGAGTATTTCTGCTCACTGAGCCCAACCTGAATTTGAACCCTTTTGCTGGAACTGTCAATGGGACATGGATATTTTTGACTCTCAGCAAAGAATGCTTTTGACCATAAAGAGATTAATCAGCGATAAAGGAAAAAATGTATTGGTAAAGCATATTGTTGACCTCTAGAGAGAGTTCCTCTGTAGCCACAAATAAACAGTTTCCACACCACTAAACAATAATGCATTCAACAAATAATCATTTCCCCTCATACCCCTGTGCTCCGCAGACTCCAAACAGTCTCTTGGGTCAGAAAAAAATTTGTTTGTTTACACTGATATTCCCTCTGTGTTAACTTCTAAAAACCGGGACTCATGAAAGACCCAGAGAAAGGAGTAACCGTTGTTATAATGCTCAGCTTCTTCGTGTCATTGAGGCGCTTTTGGAAGTCTCATCCTCACAGAGTGGTGCTCCATTTCCGGAAGCCTGACTTACTAATCCTCTCAGGCGAAAAGGTGAAAGGAAAGACCAAGGAGAAAGGGAGAAAGCGGTACGTGGGAAGGAAGGGCCATGTATGCTACAACATTCAAAATGCCTGGTTGAAAATAATCCCATAAAGCATGCCGCCAGCGGCCTGTTGAGAGGAAGAATTAGGATTTGCGTTAGCCAGATAGGCTGTTCAATTATCCCCTCAGAGGCCTTAACTGGCCCCAGGCCACAATAAGGACAGAATTTTCATTTGTCAGCAGAACGGGGCAAGAACGAGGCAGATCGGGTTAGAGCATACTGTAGTGCAACACAACAGCACTGCGAATGATATGATACGCTGAAACCATCAAACTAACTGCAATGAGCAAGAAAAAATGCCTGATGAAGAAGCAAACTGACAAGCCAGGAAACATCCACTGCAGCACTGCTGTCCACATGGCAAACTTGGTAAACATGCTATCTGAATCAGAATACAAACTATGTTTTCTGGGGGCCACTAAGATTTAAAACAAAAAAAAAACAAAAAAAAAAAAAAAACAAAGGGTTGTGGCTGTGGCTTTTAACAGGGTGTTTGTTGGGTTCCTGAGAAAGGGGAAGGCTCTGTGTGATTTGTGATTCGCACGCGGGTGGGAAGAGAAGCCTTTTAATCTGTGCCCCTGGACTCCGCTTCCCCTCACTAGGGGAAAATCAGTAAGATGAACGGCTCAACCACTGGGATGTTTATGACCCGCTGCAGGGCCACACAGCGTAAGAGATCATTTGTAAGAGAATAGGTACAACAGCGGGTGCCCTCCCCGTTACTAAGCTGCCATTTCTTTTATACTCCCTGGTCCTCTCCTCATATACCCTGTACCCATTTATTGTTCTACACCACCTTTCTCCTTTTAAGATTAACTTAAACATTTTTATATATCAGTTCAGAGCTCCATCCTTGGTTTATAAAGAATGTATACTTCACAACAAGAGCCAGCTTTCAGAAAAGAAGCCCCAAAGAAGCTAGGTCTCAAACAGGTGCAAATTCCAGTGATGCCTGCGTGCACTTGGACACTATTGTGCCTCTTTAAAACTGGGCCAAGCCACTCACTGAAGGTGATGGCCAGCAGAGATGTCTGACAGCTAGACCTGCTTTCTTGCAGGCAAAAGCATTTATTTTTACTGTGATGGTATGCATAAGTAAGGTAGACAAAGTGCAGCATGAACAATTAATATTTGTATTTATTATAACTTCTTATACTTATATTTTAAATTTAACGAAAAAGTAAATTGTGACACGGGCACAGGGTTTTCCATTTTATGCTCATCTTGCAGACTGTGGAGTCTGGAGGGGAAAAAAATGCACCAGACGGCCCTACCAAAGGAGAATTCAGAGGAGTCTGGAACTGTGTGGGTGGGTGAGCACTCATTTGAAGAAAACTCCCAATAATCCAATTAAGCACATAATTTCCTTTAGTACACAGGAACTGAATCGACTGTCAGAAAGCAGCCGAGTCAGAAAAAGTGAAAAGTTAAAAGGCTACGGATAGAGGAACGGGTAAGAAAAGACTTCTCTGTGTACTGTTCAGCTGCTGCACCGAACAAAACGCAAACAAAGCTTTAGAAAAAGAGGCTTTAGATCTCTGCAAACATGGTGGGGCCTCCCGTGCTCCACTTTGTAACTGTCCTGCTTGGCTGACGATCAGCTTCCTTGCCCGGGACTAGTTTTTATCCCTTGACCAAGAGCCAAGTTGTCTTTCACAGTATGTGTGAGTGCGAGTGCACGCGTGCTTGAATATGCATGAGAAGAGTGAAGGGGCTCCTTCACTGCGCAGCGTTCTATAGCTGGCCTCATATTCACATAGAGAGAGAACAATGACAAGATGAAGAATAATAAGAGAACGGAAATCTTCATTTGTCGGACAAAGAAACTTGGACCGCATATCGTCGTTAATTCTCTGATTCCCGTTACAGATCTCTGATTATGTGAATATTCTTGCAAAAATAACGTGGAAATGACTGAGTGAATGCACTTCATCAAAGAGAAACAGAAGCTATAAAGGAATTCTGAACATCTTTCTTGCAAGTGATCATCTTCCCTCTTGGGGCAAGGAATCTCACACTAGCCAGAAAAGGAGAAAATGGGCATAGCAGGTCTTTGAGCTACAATTTTAACCTCTTCAAATTGTTTTCTACATATCTGTTGGGTTAGATCATTTAAAACATACACAGATCAAAGTTTGCACAAATCGAAATCTAAAATCTCATCTGAAGTTTACATTTTACTTAAAAAAAAAAAAAAAGATCTCAAGTAAGTTTTTTAACTTTAAGTCAGCCTTTATATACGACGACTGCAGACTTTGTTTTGACAGTGACAGTTGTCCAGCCTTTGAATAAAGACAGGAAGGAAGGAGCAAATGAAAAATGAGAAAAGTACGAAGGAAGGTAAAAGAAAAGGGAAACCGGCTCAGTCTCTCTAAGACAAGCTTAAACTGTGAAAAGGGGTGCTCGGCTTTCTTTTTCAAGCTTTCATATCCTAAAAAGATCCCCACTTAATTCCCCGTTCTTCATTTCCTGTCCAGATGGCCAAGGTATCTAGAGTGCAAATGTAGCTGAATCACTGAAGACTTTCACGAGTGAGTTGGTGCAGGAATAATGTCGGTTAGAGGCATTTGCCTGGTTTCTTATACATCACTTAAACTATTTTTTCAAAAATAATAATAAAAAAAAATCCTGAACTCAATGAGGGTCCGCTTGAGCTCCCGAAAAACTGGAAAAATAACATCCTCCGTTATATGGTAATAGTGTTAGCCATACGGAAACCACACACATTAGAAAGAAAGGGGTTAACATGAAGGCTTTATGGGCCCCTTGCCAAATACTGTACTACACTTGAGCTCATGGTGAAATCAAAACATCTGCTTACAGCATTAAAACAGTCATAAATATTATAGCCTATAGCTTAGAAAAACATGCTTTAGGGATTAAAAAAATACAAACCTTGCAGCTGTGGAGAAGTTTTTAGCACTTGTCTGCACAGGTACGTTTAGAAAATGACAGGATATAAGATGGTTTAAAGCTAGCAATAAAGACAAGTATTCTAATTTAATACTTTGAATCTTTATTTTTTTTAAATGCAAGAAACAACTAACAAAATAACAAGATCTGTGAAAAAATGTTATTGGTCATCGTCATGCTTTTTAGTGTCGCCTAAAACAGATAGCTGTCAGGCCAAGCGGGGCTTAGCGAGAGGACAGCCTTAAACAACCGAGGTGTAGCCCAGGTAAAGTGGGATTGCGGGCTGCTAAAAAGATCAAGCCTTTTAAAGCCTTTTGCAAGCAGACATATTCCAGCCAAATGCTGCAAGCTAAGTGACAAATCAGGTTAAATCATTCTGTTTTGGGAAGCTGTCTAAATCCCATTACGGAGAAACAGTAACTCAGCTCAACCACAAATATGCAGAGTCAAAAAGTGTGACAGAAATTGCCTATAAAGTGCGCTCTCTGCACTTTCCACAACACATTGAGTTTGCCATATGAACCCCACGTTCTTGGCATCTTTGCTTATGCCATTACACAATAGTGTTCCATGTCAAACGGCAAGCTGGTCCTCTCAGGTCACCAGCCAAACAGAAATCACAACCTCAAGTTTAATATCCAAGTCAAAGAAAACTAGGCTTCTGGCCCCGCAAAAGTAGAAATCTAGATCAACAGGAAGTCAAATGGCTTTCACTTGAATGTCTTTTCTACCGCCGTTAGGACATCATAAATATATCCCAGAATATAAAACACCTAAAACTGGGCCCTTTTGCACTGCATCTGACTGACAAGACCGCTGTGGTCCAAATTATTCACAGGCACACACAGCAGGCAAATAGAGCACTTGGCTGAGATGTGTGTGTGGTGCCAGTGAGCTGTACACAAGCCAAACTTTTGGAGTCAATTGTCAAGGGCATGCAAGTCTTAGCCATGAAAGCCATCTGGAAAGGGGCAGAAATGCCACTATTTACAGCTATAAATAGAACAAATAAGACCCACAATCAGTGATAATCCCCAAACAATGCAGCGGCTTTGTGGTATTACTTAATGTTCCACATCAAGACTTGGACAATATGTTTTGTTTCACCTAACCGTCACATTGTTGCTTTCAGGCCAACTGACATCGAGTACATTTTATGTAGTCAGAGTGTTGGGTCGGCCACGTGACCTTTGACCTGAGTCGGGAGAGTCCGAGAGGAAGGCCACGACACTTTAGTTATGGATTCTCACTTAATCCCTTCATCTGAAAGAGTCCTCTTCAGCACAAATGAGGTGGAGACACATGCAGCAGGCGGATAAACTGCAGTCGCAATGTAGCTGATGAAGTCAACAAGGGCCCAGTTTATCATTTCATTTAAGTAGTTTCTTAAAATCTATATAAAGAATTTAATTTTGATCAGTGGTTTTAAATTTATACTCAATTGTATTAAAAAAGGGAACCAAATGTAATCTATTCTTCACCTCCATCTGGGTGCTGAAAAGCTAACTTGGCACCCCATCTACCTCCAAGATCTAGTTCTGCATAGACAAACACATGAAGCGCTGCACTTCGGAAGCCGATTCTTTTTACCAAATAGCGTTTCCCCAATGGCATTGTGTTTGCTCCTTCTTCCTTGACATGGGGGCAATTTATTAAAATGTATGAGACTTTATCCTACTGTGTTCAAACAGAGCCAAGATGGGCTTGCCTAAACCTCTCACACACTCTCACTTAGACTCACACACGGAGACACAAGGGAGAGTCAGCTTCTGTCTCTGTCTATAAGTAGGAGCTGCAAATATCCATGCTGGAAGTGTGTTTGAGATGAAATGGCACACGGCGAGCCAAAACTGGCCTTTAACAAGAACAAGAACAAAGAAACCAAGCCGCAAAGCTACAAAAACAGAACTGCCAAAACCAAAGGACTTTGTGTATTTAAGGTAACCATCGATTTTTATTTGCGAGCGCTTTATTCTCTCTCAGTTTTTGTTTAATTACAAAACCATCTCATATTTCTTCCACTTTCAAGCACTCAAACACAGTTCAAGACTTACTCTGTTCCCA
The DNA here is from genome assembly GCF_057382095.1 of Aulonocara sp. 'chitande type north' Nkhata Bay. Classification (NCBI taxonomy): domain Eukaryota; kingdom Metazoa; phylum Chordata; class Actinopteri; order Cichliformes; family Cichlidae; genus Aulonocara; species Aulonocara sp. 'chitande type north' Nkhata Bay. The sequence continues at coordinate 17,549,602 of NC_141352.1, forward strand.
TTACTGGAGCACACAGTGAGGCTGCACGCAAAAACTTTAGGGAAAATGTGGTTATTTGCTAAAAAAAAAAAAAAGTTTACTCCCCAAGGGTGGCAAATATACTCAGAGTTGATGCAAAACATATTCAAGAATTAAAGCCCCACTTCCTCCTAATGTTGGAAAAGGGTAAGCAGCAACACAAAAGAGCCTCATCAATGGGTTAAAAAGATCAGACGTTTGCGCAAATGTGTTGCAAAGCCAATCAAAAGCAGGCTCCCCCCAATATCAGCATCAGCTCTGGGCTCAGTTTTAAACACATATCACTCATTATTGGCAAGTTTGTTCTGGCCATCCACTGGATAGGAGACGATTATCAGATATCACCCCTCAGTGCTGCTTCATCCTAACCCTAAGGCAACCCTTTCCTCAAACAATAAAGGTGCTATAAAGTTATCTGTTACATATCACAGACCTGTACGCTGTCCTGGGAAGAGAGTATTTACTGATAACAGTGCAATCTTTGTCATTTTTATAGCAGACATGTTATTGTTATAAAACACTTTTTTACTGAGAAATTTTAGACATCAGATATGAAGCTTTCTGAGAAACCCTAAACATATGTTTTCATATCAGCCTCCCTGGCTAGCTGGTGTTTTGTGGATAAAGGGAAGCTCAGGTTAAGCTCAGACTGCAGATAAATCAACCTCTACGCACACTGCTCTCTAACTCTTTTCTTGTTTTCCGGGAACTCCTAGTTTCCCTGAGCCCAGCAGAGCCGCAAGCTGTCGTTTTGAAACAAAACTAAATCTTCTCCACCACTGGTCTAGAAAAACAGCCTGGCGAAAGAACAACACTAAATAATGACAATCTATAGAGCAAACCACAAAAAAGGCCATATTTATTTTTAAAAACATGTGCAGTTGCACTGTACACAGCCCCCAGTCCCAGGATACATAGATGGAAGATTTCAGACAGACGGGAAACACCAAAGAAATCATTTTTCATTGATGGTTATATAAAGCATATGCAACCGCACAATGGTTTCTGTATGCATGGCTTGTGACTCTGCAGCCTTTTCATGGAGATACACACAGAGGACTCTATGCATTGATCTCTATAGGTAAAGGTGATATCATCCGCTATTGAGGACTGAGGTGCCAGCACATGCACAGAAACACTCTTCGGACAGCTGCATTGTTATGCAAAAGGACAATAAATGCCACTAGCTACCTACTTATTAATACAAATGCAAACCTCAACCTCACACCTCATATAGTTTAGAATCTTTTACTTCTATTTTACATGTTAAATTTTAGGAGAAAAAAACATTTTCTCGATCTGAAGTCGCATAGAAAAGTTGTTACAGACCCTACATCTGCAGTGCAGTTAGTGGTCAACTAGATAACCACTATGTTGTGAAAATTAGAGACATGCAGGTCAAACAAAAGGGGCACACTACTAAACACATAAAATACTCAGGATCATTTATCATAATTTTCATATATATAACATTATATTCTCTTTAAATGTATGATCTTGTTTAGTTTGTGTGTCTCTGCATGGCATCTGTGATCTTAGCGGGGGTCGAGGACCAATGTGGCATTGATTGTTTGCAACTCTAAGCCTTCCTGGTAAGCCATCTCCGTCGCCCATGATCCTTTCCAATGAAAAGCAGACTTGCCCAGGCTTCCATTGCAGTGTAACAGCTCTAAGTGATTTTGTTCTTAACCCCAGAGCTTGTTTTGAAACCTCCAGGGGGTATTGAAAAATTAATTGCGAGTGTTGCGGAAACTTTGCCCTCCTCCCTTCCACTGCCACGGTTAAGAGAACAGATAGTCCGTGATGGGGAAGTGCATCTCACTTAGCTAAATTGACCGTGTCTCATCCCTCAGTACCTACTGTTCCAGTGGAGTAAATGAGTTTCACCAGGTGCAACGTAGGATCTTTAGAGTCCCAAGAATTTTCCGAACTTGTCCACACCCCTGCATTCATCCTATTGAAGTGCAGCTTGGTTAGACACGCCTGAATGGCTTTGGTCAACACCTCACCATTACCAAACCTTGCTTGAGTTGTGCAGCAGTATTTCTGATGAGTCATTCAATATAGCTCTGGCACAAATCTTCACAACACACAATTTCACTATATAAGGTGTCACTTTTTTTTTTAAGAATTTGGATGGAGGGCAAATTGTCCAGATGGCCCTAACTCAGCAGTAGCCATATTACCTTTCAAAATGCCGTCTCAGTCCCGAGTTACCATTTACCTGCGGCAGCAGGGCACTTCCCTTTTGATTTCTGCACAGTTGCTCTGATCTGTCAAGCAGAAAAATAACCAGAGGCTACTTCAAAGGCCAGGTTTCCTCGCAGTGGCTGCGTCCTAAATGCTACTGGCTTCATGCAAGGAGCCAGAGCTAAAAGGCGTCTTTATATGAAAATTGGTTTCATTAAGATCACTGGAATCCTTTGAGGATCAGCGCCAAAAAAGAAAACACATGTTGACAAGCACAAACGTCTGCACCTTCTTATAAACATGAGCCCCCACTACTCTACACAATGCGTTTAGGGTAGTTTCCCCTCGTCAATTTACTAAGACGGTACACTACTCATAAAGCAAATGTTAAAAAAAAAGTTTGAGACAGTTTCTAAACAACAAGACCCTGTTCTCACACCGGTAAGACACATTTATAGTCTCCATGTTGCTGAAAGCATGCCCTGTACTCTAACATTTTATCTTAATAAGAGGTGTTTTATAGCTTCCAGAGGAAGGCTAAGAGGAAAAAGGATCTACTTATGTTTTTAAAAAGCTAAGGTACATATGTTGCACTTATGGAAAAAAAAACACTAATAATCCTGTTTGAATCACCAATACTCCTTGCAGAGTAACTCAAAGCCTCATATATAAAAAAAATGTCAGTACCAACCACATAAAAAGTCAAACTGGGTGAAAAAAAGTCTGACAATAAGATATTTACGTCAGACAGAAGGGTCAAATTCACTAACAGACAGGATAAAAAAGATCAAAGGCGCAGATTCTAAAGATTTAGACAGACTCAACGGTCCTTAATTTTTGGGGCTAATTTCAAGACACTTAAGCTGGAATGTGAAACTGAGTCAGCTGCTTATTCACACCCTTCAGGATGGCCTGAAAAGCTTTCCAGCTGTAGCTTGGCTGCAGAAATATGTCCAAATCCTGTCAAGTCAACTGATATCCAAGCATGGAAATTATTAGACATCATACACGAGGAGACGGGAGAACTCCAAGAGGGAGGCATTTTATCCAGGCTCAGGACCTGTTGTGCTTGTTCTCTTCCAAGGTTACAAAGGTGGGTAACCCAGTCCATCAAGCAGTTCCTTATCTGGCTGTTGATCAAACCCCTGGGAGTGTGCTGTAATTTCTTCACACTGACTTTGACACAGAGGGTTTTGGTGTGGTTTGGTCCTACCATTAAACGCAGTGCAAGGTCTATTCACCTATACATTATACAGGACTGAGATTTTAAAAAAAATGTCAGCAGTGAATGGAAAATGAGGTGTTTCTTAACACCACACGGGGTCTTGGGTGAATTGACTGCTATCAAATTCAAGCTCTTTTCCACGTTAGATGCTTTGTCATCAAAAGCACACAGGGAGGATTTCAGCTCTCAGCTGTAGGTCTTGTATATAATAAGTTACAGTTAGGCTACCACAGCTCACTGAGCTCCTTGCGGCTTTGCTTTCAGAAGAAGTGAAGACATTAAAGTCATCTGTTTCTGGATGCATTTTGGAGGATGGTTGAGTTATGAGTTTGGCTCGTGTTACCTGGCTGTGCTGGAGCTGACCTGAGCGGGACCTACAGATTAAGGAACCATCTGGGAGCTGCAACCTGAGCCCAGGAGAGGAGGAACAGGAGGGCCTGGCCAGGATGTTGTTTTTCCTTATTTACAATAATGCATGGTGCATACACACACATAGAAATTAGCCACAACGTCATGTTTAAGACCAATTTAACCCAAAATGCCTTTTAAAAGACCAAAGCCAACCAAAGTGATAGTTGGTATCCACAATTCCTTCAACTCCACACATACACCACAGAGCTGTGCGTGTAATGCAAACCTAATTAGCTCCAGTGATCGTCACAAAGACTCAATGATATAAGACAGACAGATTAAAGTCAAATGGTGGCTGAAATAATTTCATTTGACTCAATTTATTTAAAAAAGAAATCACTTACTATTCCTTTATTCTACTCTACTTTTATTACAGCTTCTGCTTAGTGGATTCAGCTTTATTTATTAGTTTTTCCATTTACACCTTAAAACCTAAACATCAAATATATTTCAAGAGAAACATTAAAGAAGCACCAAAAAGAAACAAAAGACAACTAAATACTACGAAACTACTTTTTCTACAACGTCAAAAAAACCGACAATGAAGCTGGCTGGCCAAAAGTCATTTCACGTGTTATATGTTCATGCCAAAATCCAGGATATACATTTTCATCATAAACAACGCGTTGTCTGTCTTTCATTACTTCACTTTTGCCTTAACACTGCAAAGAACAGTGGCTGGAGACCAAGGACAACCACGATTACTTCGAACATGTGCAGTGAAATTGTGATCTCATTGCTTTTGAAATAGTTGCTTCAGGGACCAAGTCTGCAACCAAGATCACAAAACGTAGTTGAATGATCATCGTACTTAACTACTTCAGCATATGCTAAATCATTAATAACAACTGAAACTTTTGGAACATCACAGGATATCTTCTTACTCTCCAAAAAAAGTAGATATCCCGAGAGTAAAAAAAACTTTTTCTTATTCTCAGAAAAAAAAAAAAACCCTCTACCAGTGAGGCAGCTCTTCATCAAAGCAAGAAACCATAATGTCTAAGCTTAGCAATTAGAATATTTGGGTCAGTGACATTGAAAGCTGCAGTAAGATTCAAGAACACAACCCCAGCTACTTTCCTTTCATGTATGAACCACTGATCCATCATGTGTACTGAAGCAGTGTTAGCAGAATGCCATAGTGTGTAAGCTTGCTGTGCTCATGTAAACAGATCATTAATGCTAAAATAATTTATCTGACTGTCCTCACAGGTGACTTCCTCACCACATGGAGTATCCCAATAGATGTAGAGTCAGAATCAGTAAAACCTGCTTATACATTTCTAGATTATACATTTCTTTCCAAAGCTCTGGAAAGGAAAGCAAAGAAGCTGCAATCTAAAACATTTTTATTCTAAGTTTTAGATTTATATACCAGAAGATGTTTTATCTGAAAAGTGACTCTATAGTGTGCTGGTTTTACACATTCACCTAACAAGCAAAAGATCCACAAAGCCCTTTGTGGTTGCGTCGGGAAGTGCATCAGCATAAAAACATAAAATACGTTTCAAACACCCAAAGCTGCCCATTGTGCCCCGCCCCCTTTAGAAGCAGCTGAAATGAGCTTTGTTTGATCCTATAAAGACAGAAACATCTTTCTTGCCCTTAAGACAACCCCTGAGGAAGTTGAATTAAAGCAAAAGTATACCATTGTCCAAAAGAGGATTTGTTTCTTAGCAATTCATTTCCTATTTGGAGAGGTACTCTACATACACCAAAAGGACCTACACCAAGGTAGATTTTTCAGTGAAGCAATTCAATTTTGATATTTCCCACCAGTATAATAAATCCTCTACCTCATTTATTCAAATTATATTTCAGAGGTCACCGCAAGTAGGAAAATCTTCAGCTTTGTAAAGAATCCTGGTTTCGCATTTAAGAGCATTTGCTGCAGTTCATAACAGTATGGCTAGATGTGAAATACAGTAGGCATGATGTTACATTTTCTGGCCCTTTGATCCTTAAAGACAGAGTACATCTGCTGATCATTTTGCTAATATATTATCCTCTATACAGTTATGGAAAATGAGAACCAAATGCTGTCTAACTGTATTTAGGGAGAGGCCAATTCATCTTTAAGGGACCAGGTCACATGTTATTAACTGCTGCCCCTTAACCTTCAATATGACTACACAATCTCAGGATCGGGTTAGGTGATGATGATCATGCTCTTCAGAAGTTCAGAAGCTCCTTTCTAAATGTTCCATGTGATTCTCAAAAGGCTCATTTAGGTCTTTGTGGTGGCAACACTAATCAGTGTGTTACACACAGGAACCTGCCAGAGCTCTAGAGAAAGGCCTGGTTTCAATCTGAGAAAACAATAATGGCTCCTAATGCCATCAGGACTCTTTCGCTGTCAGAAAACACACAGTGATAGGTCCATTTATGGCAATTATGCTCATTTTTAAATGAGCCTTTTAGGTCTCAGTTAAAAGGCCCATTCTCCACAACAAATGCCAAAGCAAGTAATGATTAAAGATCATATGTACAAAAATGACTTCTTTTTTTTTAGATGCCTTGATTTTCCTGCGTTCAGTCAACAGACTGACTTAAATTTCTTTTAGCTGATTAGGATAATCATCTAAGCCCCCTGAATAGGCCTAGACTAGTTAAGATTATGAGTGAAAGAACAGATGCTGCACTTAGAATTTTACTATTCATAAATTACAATGTTCAATCCAATCCAACCTTACTTTTATGCCTTAGTTTTTAAATTGCCTGTCCCACAACTTAAAGACATTTAGATTATAATTTTACAGTCAGAGGTAACAACTGAAATGACCACTCGTAATAATTAAAATGGGGTTTTAGTACTCCTTAATTTTGACTTGAATGAAATTTTTGGGTGCGAGGTGTCACACTTGGAACAAGTGGGACAACTTTAAGCTTTAAGAGGGAATCATGACGCTGGTCAATTTGCCATCAACCCCACAGGCCACTGCACTTTTAAAATATCATTCACACCATTACAATAGAATGGTGTGAATGATACAACACAATACAATACGATTAAGACTCCTAAAACCAGGTGACATTTTTCAGAGTGTATGCAAATTGTAGCCTCAGCTTCCTGTTCTTGGTGTGGTCTTCTGCTGCTGCATCCCATCTGATTCAAGGCTTGACATGTTGTGCATCCAGAGATGCTCTTCTGCATACCTCGGTTGTAATGAATGGTTATTTGAATTACTATCAACTCAAAGCAGTCTGGTTATTCTCTTCTGACATCAACAAGGCATCTTCAACCAGAAAACTGATGCTTGATGATTTTTTCTCTTTTCCAGGCGATTCTCTGTAAACCCTAGAGATTTCTGTGTGGGAAAATTCCCAGTAGATCAGCAGTTTCTGAACTTTGAAGAACAGGCCATCTACAACAACCACGCCACCTTTGAAGTCACTAAGTCACCCCCCCAATTCTGATGCTCAGTTTGAACTTTAGCAGGCCATCTTGCCTTAATGCAATAAGATGCTGCCATGTGATGTGCAGTTAGCTATTAGCTAATCAATTATATCCAATGAACTGGATTCTGGGTGTATACTGAAACTATACTATATTTGACCTGTAAGTCTTGCTTAATCTTTAGAATCATTTAAGAATTAACAGTAGTTCTACGACATTTTGAGGACATTACGTCATGCGCATAACCTCATAACCTAAAGCATAACCACACTGAAAACCAGTCTAAAAGTTCTTTTGAAAAATCACCGACATACTTACCAGCTCTACACCACTGCACGCTCTCACAATGAGGCTCACATCAAGAATCTGCCCACCCATTAGCTGTGCCTACAAGGCACACAACCCACCAGAAAAACAACCATGGACTCCATCTTCCCTGTAAAGCCCCAGTTCTGCTGACAGCTGTGATAAGCACAGGCCTCACAGCTGTTGCACTTAACAAGTTCACCCAAAACACGAAATCAGGATACCATCTGCTACTTATGTCTTTTCAACATCATTAATCAAACTCCCTATTGCCTCATTGATGGAGTAGAAGATATTGTTTCCATCACATCACTGGGAGCACAGAAGCACACACTGTTTTATATATGAAGCAGTTGATCTTTATGGGGTGAGGATTTTGCATTCTCATAAATGAAAGCATAAATCAGTAAGTCAAGAACTTTCAAAGTAATGGCATTTACACTCATTTGGCAGTACACACTTAAATTCATAAGGCACTGAATGAAGCGCAAACATTTCTAACATCAATCGTTAAACAAAACTTCAACTGACTATTTCGTCAATATAAAGACAGAGCGAGTTCTTAATATATGATAGTCTTTATTTTTCAGCAAGGCAAAAAAAATGATTTACTCCCCTACTTCCTGCTCTGTGGAGTTTGATTGTACCCACTAAAATCTATGGCAGATACACAATCACCACAGGGCCATTACAAAACACCACTAATGGATACCAAAATCGCAAGTAATGACTGTCAGTTGTTGACACACGCTGTGCCATCCCATAAACCTCAGACGCCCAACAGGGGGTTCTTTGCAGAATTTAATAACAAAGGAATGTTTTCTGTTGAAAGATAATTTACCCTCACTTTTGACACTTGTGACATCATAGCTAGTTTGGAGCATTTCAAACCTCACACCTGTCCAAATACACCATTTGTGACATTTTATGATATGGCCATATCGAAAACGCTAATGAGCAAAGACAGAAATTTGAAGAAAACTACCACCAGAATGTTCTAGTGAAAGAATTTGCATTATTCCAACTTTTACCGGAGGGTTGAATATGGACCACCAACATATAAGCGTGGGACATATTTTTCTCCCTTGTACAGAAGGCTGGATGTCACAAACAATAAATCAAAAAACAAAACCCAAAAAACAAACACACACACACGCAAAATCTTGGCCTCGACCGACTTCTTTGACAATATCCTCAAAAGCAAATGGCGTGTGACCACCCAGCAATTCTTCTACGGTAGGCCAGAAAGTGAATGCAACAGCAAAATCTTCTTCAGAGATTTTGTTTTGATGGGGGTTTTTTTTGGCACATCACAGTTCAATGTTTGAATTCACAGAGCTAGAAAAACTTTCTACTCTTTACAGTCCATTTCCAAGTCCAGACTTGCTGTCAGGGTTACCGCTAATATAGCAAACAAAGTATCTAACAGTGAACCTAAATTAAATGTAACAGTTACCTTTGTTCTCTAGACATTTCTGCATTAATGACAATATATCTGAAAACCTATGTACCAAAATTCTCTCACTTTCCAGTTATGTCCATGTTATGGCCTAATGGTGTGTTCATAAGAACTTTCCCAGTCAGGAACTACAAGTTTCCAAGACAACCTTGTTCTACAAGTTGCTGACCCCATAAGTTAGGAAGTGTCTATGTAATATTATTCAAGGACATGAAGAAAGGCAGTACTGTTAACAAAAACAGGGTCCTTATTTGCACATAACTGGAAGCTGGCAAAGGTCTACCATCTCCTCTGATTAATATCCGTGTTGTCCAGCCACTGAATCGATGGTCTTGTTTACCAGCTCACAAGCTCACAATGGATTTAGCTGAGAGGGATACCAGCTGGGATCCACATGACACATGGATTTCTTACTCATGTGTCATGTAATATGATATAGGGCTCTGAAAATGAATTTGCCAACTTTCTGATTTCTTGTTTTTCTCACATATTTGTCACATTTAGATTCAGATAATCAAACAATTTTTTAATATTACACAAAGACAACCAGAGTAAATAACAAAATATAGTCTTTAAATATGATTTTGCCCAGGACCATCACACTACCACCACCATGTTTAACTGTTGGTTTGATGTTCTTTTCCTGTGTTAGTTTTATGGCAGATGAAATGGGACTTAAACCTTTGAAAAGGTTCAACTCTTGGGTTTTTTTGGTCAGAAGTGGTTTTCTCCTTGGAACTCCCATGGGTTAGCCATTTTTGCTCAGACTCTTTCTTATTGTTGAATCAAGAACTCTGACCTTAACTGAGGCCAGTAGTTCTTCTGTTCTTTTGAGACCTCCTGGATGAGTCGTCGATGAGCTCTTGGAGGATTCTGGTAGGCTACCCATTCCTGCGAAGGGTCAGCAGTGTCCCATTTGCGTATATTGGCTCTCACTGTGGTTCACTGGAGTCTCAAAGTCTTAGAAATGGCTTTGTAACCATTTCCAGACTGACAGATGTCACTTACTTTGTTTCTGTTCTTGAGTTTCATAAAATTATGGCATATGGATATGTTGCTTTTGAGATCTTTTAGCCTATTTCACTTCGTCAGACAGGCTCTATTTAAGTGATTTCTTTGGTTCAAAGGGTCTGGCAGTAATCAGTCATGGGTGTGGACAGTGAAATTGAAGTCAGCTCTCCAAAGAATGTGGTTACTCACAGTTAATTCATGATTTAACAAGAGGGGTCATTTCCCCCCCTTTTACACATGGCCAGGTAGGTTTGGATAAGTGTTTTTAATAGATTAAATCATAATTTAAAAACGTAACACTAAAACTGGATCCAAAACATTTAAGTGTAACAAAAATTAACAAAAAATAAAAATCAGGAAGGGGTAAATATTTTTTCACAGCATTGTATCTTTCTGCAGGTGATACAACTTTGTTTCTGAACTTTAGAAAATATATATTTTTTATGTGATCTTTTCTGGTAGCCCTTGAATAAAAGTTAAAAATACATCTGACCTGTGAGATTTTTAATTTTGCCTTTCTTGGAACCATCTCAAAGCTTTTAGCTGCATCTAGCTGACACAGCCACTGAAGCAGACAGTTTACAGTCACAAAAGGACTTTATTAGAAGACAATATACTTGACTTGCAGCAACTTGAGGCCCTAAATATCGTTTCACAAGAGCTGCTGGACCACATCACAGCTACAGAGGGAGTGAACACAGGACTTAAATTTATCAGGTGGTCAGAAACATAACTCCTGTGGGATGCTTATGGCATTCGATGCTGGTGAAGCCACTTGTGTTATATGTTACCCAACTTTGCACTGTAAATTGAGTTGTCGCTGCTGTCCATATGAATCTGTTTTAGGGCCTTACTGTTCACTTGGGAGACAAAAAGGACTTCGCTGCAGATTTAACTTGAGAATTGAATTGTCAAGTTGAACTTTTTTAGCATTTCATATTTTATTTATTATTTAATTACAGTATAAACAACAACAAGGCAAAAAAAAAGAGCATGTATGGACTTTGACTTGACCGGGGGCTCAGAGGATGGCATGTACCATTAAATGAAACATCTGTGATGGGAGGTTCCTATTAGATAAACTCAATGACCTACTCTTCTATGTCCTCCCCATCCTCAGAAATAAGCAGCTATATGAACCTGCATTAGCACCTACACAACATATACATCTGTCATCATCTGTGCATTAGTCCTTATCTATTACCAGAAGACTTTGTTCAGAATTCCCAACTGAGAAACCAATCCAGCTAAACTCACTCAGAAGAACTTTGAGCAGACTTTTGACACTGCTAAAGTAATGCCCTTGAGATCCTTTGTGGCTGTCCTGCCTCAAGCTGATTTATGAGAGTGCCAACTTTTAACAGCAGTTTTGCTGTGCTATTGCAACTGAGCCTTTAAAAATCTGAGCCAGGCTTGACAATAAATGCAGGAATGAAATTTCAACACAGACACAAACATTACTATAAGGTGCAGGGAGTTCATTTCTATGCATTTGTCTATTTACAGTGTGAGATGCATGCAAGCTGATGCATAAATGTTATAATTAGACGAATTGCCAAACATTTCAGTACTAGCACATTCTTTTAAAGGTTTCAATATGCAGGCTTATTGGTATATTAGTATTATATATATTATATTAGTAGACTCATACAAAAGTCATCATTTTTGACCCACTAAAAAATTGGGATGGTCCATTAATCTGCAAAGACCCTACCCTCAGTTATTTATATTATTTTCATACTTTTTTGCTGTGGTGTTTTAAAACTGCAACATTTTGGCTGTGGGCGTATACCCAACAGGATGTTATAATTAGTAATACAGGACCCTGTTGCAGGGTTGCGCTAATGTGGGGGTGGCACGTTTATTTGCACTTTAATAATTTCATCATTATCAGAAAAAAAGATGTCTAATGTCACTGCTTTTCTCTTGCTAGGGCGGGTCCTTTGCTCGTCATTCACTCACTGAGCTGAGGCCCAGGTTTGAATCTATACCTTTAAAAACAGACATGAATCTACTGAGTATCCAGATAGGAAAAGAACCAGCTCTCTGGGACAAGGTTTGATCAGACAAATGTGACACCGGAGCGGAAAGGCTGATTATGTTTCCAAGATGGTTTGTGTTTTTTAAAAGGAAGGAAACCTTCCTCAAAGCGGGCAGAGCAGTGGAGCCGCCGAGGGAAAAGCACACGATACAAAAACTGTAGAATTAAAAATATAATTTATTATGTTTAAATAGTTAAAAATATAAAATGAATTAAAACAACCTTGGCCAAGGGAAGACACAATAAAAATCAATAACACACAACATTAAAAGTCCAGTGGAATCCACCACGGCCTAAAAGTCACAGAAAACTAAGAGGTCCAGCGTAGTATTAAAAGAGGGAAACCCAGCGGAGTCCTCGCCTTCCTCCCCGCATTCCACGTCCTGGTGCACTGAAGAAAGGGAGGGAGCGGCAGTCACTATTCCTTTGGCAGTTTACTTTATAAAAAGGATAAGTCAAAGACTTACCCGGGTGGGCAGAGCTCTCAACTCCGCCCGCCGCTTCCTCAAACTGCAATCGGCACCGCGGTCTCACTGCTTCTGTTCTCCCGCAGTGCACGAGCTGGCTCTTGTCGTTATTGCCACCAGACTGCCGCTACGCGTCCCTAGTCGCTGGTCATCTGCCTTTTTTTCCTCTGATCGTTTCCCCTTTCCAGTCGCTGGTAATCTCTCTTCCCAGTCGCTGGTCGTCTGCTCCATCTGATCATCTCTACTCTCTGATCGTCTCTCGCTCTCCCCTCTGATCGTCTGTGTCTTTCCTCTGTCTGTCTCGCATTCTCCGTGTTACATTTTTGTTGAACACCGGCTCCAAACCTCTTATGTGTCCTTGAGCACTCTGTAAATTACCTTTTCTTTTCTCTCAGGTGTGTCCAATTAGTAAAAACGGGGGAAAAGGCGGAGTCTCTCCAGGACAATTTGCCGGCAACTAAAAACATGCAAACTAAATAAAACACTGCACAAAATACATGCAATATAAAAAATAAATATATACACTTCACATAAAAATACAGCACAGCAAAACAACGTCCGTCTTCCCTGGATGACACAAACACCAATCCCTGGGAAGTAGGAGGATAGTAGCAGACAGATGGCAAACTAAAAAACTGTGTTAAGAACAACATCAATGAAAAACACCTGTCATTGCGTGTTTAAAACAAGACCACAACTGAAGAACAAAGTCCTGTGATGGGAGTACTTCTCAGATCTGTGGTGTAAACTGAAAACTACTCCACTACCATTAGCCATCTGAAAAGATCATTTTCCCTTGTTCCCACTCTCAGAATTTACTGCTTCTATGACAACGTGCTCTCTGTTTACTAAGCTTCTCAGAAACATCTGGTTGCACCGCCCATCAACTAAGGGCAGTGGATTTACTCCATTATGTATTCCTGCAACCAATCCATGATGGCAGATTCTTTTCTGTAATACAGACAATTATCAAAAGTGAAGTAAAAGAGAAGATAACATCCCCATCCCTGGGGGTTTCTAAAACACACTGTCTATAAAACATTATTTGCTAAATTAGTCCACTAATTGAAGATCATGTAGTCACTTGATACAAAGATACAAAAGTTAAATACAAAACTACCGAGCTTAATGGCTCAGCTTCTTTAAAGTGTAATAAGGACTGGACATTAATGCTTGTCCACTTGTCATGGACAATGGAATTTTTGTAGGACATGTAAACGAGAGATGAACTTTATGAAAAACAAATACACATCTTAACATCAATCAAATCATTCCACAGAACAGTAAATGTTCACAGTTTAAGCATTTTACCTTTGGAGATCAGATCAGGCAATCAGGCATTTATCAATCGCTCAAATCAGAACATTATGTTCTGGATCATTATAGTCAGTTCCTGTATTCATTTTGACCAAAAATACACCAAGAACCATGACAATCTGACAAACAGAAATGGAAATTAAACACACCTGTTGATATGTATACACATTAATATGGCAATTATCCCATGTATAATTCCTGACTAAGAGAGAACAGACGCTGGGCCTCATGCTTGGAAATGTTTATTTTTGTGGCCTTAGGGTACAAAAAGGTTAAAGGGCTGCCTGTCTTAAGACGTGCAGATTTAAGAGTGTGATGAAGTGAGATAAAAGAAAGCAATGAGAGCGATGGACAGACTGGAGAAGTAGGTGGGACTGTGGCACAATAGGAAACAGAAAAAGCCTCAATTTTCTTATGTAAAAGTAATTAAACAGCATTTGTATTTAGCTCAAGGATGGCAGTCTATCATTAATATCTGTTACACTGTAATGGATCACTGTTGCTGTGGGCCAATTACCCTTGAATAGAAGAAATAAAGACATCCAACTATGAACACTCAGAGGACGATATAACATGATTTTATGTGAATAAAATTACTAATGATTAATACCGTAAGCAGGTTTTGGGCATATAATGAGCTTTTATCTAGCTAACAGACTTGTGCTGTCAGTCTGTCAGTTGGGTGATCTTGACTTGATCAAGAGAAAACTATCTGTTAACGTTGAGACACTTAGCGAGCACATTGTCCAACACTAACTTTTAGCTATTGGATGGATTGCCATGAAGATGTTTCCTGTAGCCACCCAGGATGAGTCCTAAAACATTCCCTGTCCCAGTGACTTCCTTTTGTCCTAGCACCACTACTTCTGGATACTCACTCTCAACCATTTTTTAACTGACCAAAGCTTTCCTCCTTCCTTCTGTTAGCTTTCCGCTAATCCTTTCTGCCCTTTGCCATCCTTCCAGATGTTCACTGCTGTCACTGGTGCTTCGTAAATCCCACATCATGTCAAAAATGACTCAGTGTCCTCTGTTGCATCTCTTTTGCTAACCCCTCCATCCTCCCAGCCACCAAATCTGACTTCAACTATCCCACCCATAGGTATCCCTGTATGAGGACTTGCTGAGGCAGCATGTTTTCCTTAGGAAATGACTCATAAATTATGAGAGCTCCCAGGCTGGCTGTGAAAGAGCCAGACAAGCATACACAAAGGTCCCTGATTAGTAAAGCTGGGAGAAAGGCCAGACAAGTCAAAGCTGGAGGACCCATTTAGGAGCGTCCCTGACTTGAAAGAAGAAAGGAAAACATATTGATCACATTGCACCGGCTGGGTCATATTAAGAGCTATTTTAGAGGGATACCTGAGATACAAGAACGAGTCAAGCATCTCATAAGGACTGCTTAATATTTTCCTTTGTTGAAAGGAGATTTTAAAAAGATTTTTAGAAGGTCAGTTTACATACAAAAGTTTATTTACATTATGTCACATAAGAGTCCCAGTAGCCTTAGGCTTCCGAAAGCTAAGAGTTTCAGATGTCCTATGGTTGCACTTCATAAAAAGGATAATGTTGCAAGTAGTGGTGAAATGCATACTAGAATAATAAATCGTTTGATTAAGAGAAAATAAGTGAAAAACGGTTTCAGATGACAACAATAGATTTGATATTAGCAGCTTTCTAAATGAGAACACTCATTTACTCTGCCTTTTAAATATATGTGTACTGAAAAATGTCTTTTGGCTGTTAGATGCTACAAATATTAATCTTTAAAACAAAACTCCTCCAGGAACTTTATATTAATTAGTCAGCATTTTATAGAGCAAATAGTTAATGGAAAGCTAAGATGCAAAACCTTTGGCATGGTGGGGGATATATATTTACAAATTACTTTAAACTGAAATGGAAACATATCTGCAAATAACTGGACTCTTATTTGTATAGTGCCTTTTCTAATCTATTTGAGCAATCAAGCCACTTTCTTACTACATATTCAAAAAAGCACATTTTTATATAAAGAGGATTTAAACCTAACATTTACACACTAGCATTAGATGCAATTCAGCCATCAGCATTTTCCCCAAGGATAGTGGAACATGCATGCTAGAGGAGGAACCACTGATCAAACTACTGACCTTCTGATTAGTCGACAATCTACTTCATCTCTTGAGCCACAGATCAATCTATTCTAGTTAGTAATTGCAGGGTATTACCATCTTGTCTCTAAGGCACAATACAGAGAGATTAAGCCTTCCATTGTCTAACCTTCATAAAAGCCTTCAAACAAATCATTTCTAAACTGTTATTTTTATTTTTCATTTTACCCACAAGCAAATATCCCAGTTTTCAACTTGGAAAGCACCTTATTTTAAAGTGCTGGATTTTTTGTTTCATTTGACATTTAAGTGAAATTGCACAGGGGTATACTCGCCTTTGTCGTACACTGTATATTCAGAAGATGAATACCAGAAACCCTATATATAAAGTTGTAAAAACAAAGTCTGCAGATGAATTATAACAGCACTTGGGCTCTGGATTTTTTTCACTGTTATAAAATAGGCTTTCCATTGAGGAAAACCAGGATCATGTGCTGGTGCTTATCTACAGTTAGAGTTCATCCTCAGCCAAGTTTATTAACTTATGAAAGCATAAAATTCTGGGGAACAGCAAATTTATATGAAAGACTAACTGGATATTTTTGTTTGTAGAGTCTGTAAACAGGGGCGGATTTCAGAAAAGGAATGCTTTGTTCAGTCCTGAGCTATCCTTTGTACAGAATGACAGGATAAATCAAGTCACATGAATGCACACAAGTATACCTCTTTTGAACTTGGTGTACTTTGAGCACGCACCCAATATTTAATGAATTTCAGGTCGAGAACATTCCCCTCCTTCACATCTTTTCTGTCTGTATCTAAACGTTCTTTTTCACAGGACTCTATACAGAACTTTGCACTCTTAATGGTTCCATATGAATTACGAGGTAAGCAGCAACCAGATTAACCGATCATCAACAAGCATGACCACCTCTGTAAAAGCAGTTTTGGTACTTCTCTCTACAAAGAACAGGGCAGCATGTCTTAGGTTTGCAAAGTTGCATCTGTACAAACCACAAGAACAATATCCTCTGGACCAAAGGGAATATGTCTGGCTGTAATGTACGGCACCACATTTGGTGGAAACCAAGAACAGAATATCAACACAAACACTTCATACCAACTGTCAAATACGGTGGTGGAGGGGTGATGATTTGGGCTTGTTTGGCAGCCATAGGACTTAGTCACCTTGCAGTCACTGAGCTGAACATGAATTCCTAAATGTGAGGCCGCCGCTAAAGCGTGGCTAAAACTAGGTCGTGCAACAGAAAAATGATCCCACATCAGCAAATCTGCAACAAGAAAAGTGTTTCAGTGGCCAAGTCAAAGTCCAGACCTCAACTCAACTGACATGATGTGAAAGACTGATAAAGTCATGCAAACCTTAATTTATTGCTGCTTAAGGTGGCTCTACAAGCCACTGAATCATGAGGGTGTACTTAGTTTTTCACAGGACTTCATAGAGTCTTTCTTTTTCACGTCTATAAAGGTGAGATAATCAAGGTGCTGCCTATATTGCTGTTGTAAAAAAAAAAAAAAAAGGACCACAAATAGGTACTCCCATAATACATCTTATCGGCAGGTCATTATGACTAATCACACAATGAAGGATGTTAGCACTATAAACTAAACTTGTCTACATTAGCACAAATAGCAGTTTTGTGAAACTGTGGCTGCTGAGAATACTCAGGTATTTTCCACATTCTCACCTACAGCTTTTTACCACTTGAGCTAATTAAAACAGTTTATAGGTCTACAGACAAAGTATGTAGTTGTGAATGGATAAACATGATGAACACATAAAACACAGAAAGAACCTTTGCTATGCCTCAAACATATGAACAACAGCCATCTATAATCTCTAACTTAGCAGACAGTCTAGGTCAATAACATAGTATAAAAGACTCAACACCTAACAAAAACAACCCTTGAATGCTTACCAAATGCCCTGCAATTTTCCACTCACATTTCCACTACAAGAGACAAGGGATTTCAGTTGTGAGAGGAGTTTGGGTTTATGGGCACTCCCTGAGGATGCATAGGAGCATAACAGTTTACTTTAGCACATTCTCTGGGGGTTAACTTCAAAAATACTGTTCAGACAGACATAAATCCAATGAGTGCATTGTAAAGTACCAAAAAACAAATAACACATTTAACACAAGGTATGCAAGTGCCACACATGAGTGGGTCAATCAACCCAACAGGATGCCATCCATCTTTATGCCCAAGCTTTACAGAGAATAAAGGCATGCTCACTTAAACATTCCTGGTTGTTCAACGAGGTATTCAGGACTTCAAGTCAAGCATGTTTCTCACACTATTAAATTTTCCAAGAATGTCCTTCAGAGCAGACGGCAATAAAGAGAGATGCGGAAAAGTGTGGCCCTTAAGACAGAGCTATATTCAGTCTGATTTTCAGAGAAGCCAGGTGACGTCTAGCTTTTTGAGACTAATTCCCTTAAAGCTGGAAACAGCAGAGGATCTGTTAGCGCTGTGACAGGGATATGATTCTGTATAAAACATGGAGGAGAACAGGAAATTCCCGGAGAAAGTCTTGAGACGACCATTGTCTCACAGTCAGTGAACTGGAGAGCATCTGTGCCTCACCTACCCCTAACCTCTCCAAGCCAGGTCAAACTCAAAGACAACAGGCTGCCAAATTAGCATTTTATAGCTGTGGGTTGTAAAGGAGGTGCAGCAGAGAACAAGGTAGGAGGAGGAGAAGATGGTGGGAAAGAGGAAGCAAGGGCTTTGAAAAAATACAGTAATGACAGGAACTGTCATTCACACTGTTGTAAAGCTCACTGTAAATTAAATAAATGGATAATAAAGGAAAAACTGTTCACAGAGGAAGTAGAATCTGGTTAGTTAAGGGTCAAGGTCAGTAATTTTTAACAGCATATGAAAGCCATATCCTTAAGAAATAGGATGGGTTAAGTTGTCAATATGTATGGAGGAGGTCAGGAGAGAGTATGACCGTGATCCCAAACCCACTGCCAGTGCATTGCTATCATCATAGATTGGTCTCCCCAGAGCCCAGACCTCAACATCATTGACGTTGTGTGGGATCATCTCGACAGAAAACAACAAAAGGCAGCCAACGCCCAAAGAAGAGCTTTGAATATCCTTCAAGAAGCCTGGAGAACTCTTCCTGAAGACTACTTAAAGAAATTATACAATCTTGCCTAAGATAGTTTAGGCTGGTTTGAAGAATAGAGGTGGTCATGATAAATATTAACTTTCAAGCTTGTTAGAATTGGCTAAATTGTCCAAAATGTATGTTTGGAGATTATTTCACGAAGTAAAACAGTAAAAATAAGTCACTGATAAGAGTTGCAATAGACCTGAAAGTTATTTCCAAACAGCTTAGACCAGGAATCATCAAACACTAACACACTGAAAGTAAAGCACACCAACCTGGTATCTTACTGGAACTGATCAGACAGGACTGCATTACAAGAAGGCATTGCAGGCTCCAGTAACAGACAAATCAAAGCAAACCTCCTCACCCATACTACAGCATATACAGTGCACTCCTGCTGAGATAGTCTGACTGCCAAATATCTCGAGAGCTGTGGGAAAGAAAACTCAGTTGAGTTGAGAGAAGAAAGGTTTTCCACATCAAGATGTCTTTGAAATGTCCAACAAAGATAAGCAGAGCATGGTGATAAATTATGATGCGAGACAGTGGCTCACACGGAAGACCCCCCACCTGCACTCCATCCCCCCAAAAATCCCTTCCTTCTCCTATTAACTGAAGACAATACGAAAGGGAGCATCAAGTTTTTCCCTATTGAAACCAGCTGTACGAGCAGTAGTAATATCTCTAATCCTAAAATCTCAAATGAGTCCATATAAACCCGATCACAAATCTGTAAGGGGGCATATAACAACAGCGGCCATTTATAGTTCTATGGCACAAGACGTTTACAAAAAGAAAACACACCCAATCGTGCCGTGTGTTAGAGGTCTCTCAATCAGTGACAGCAGGTTTATTTTAACAGTGTAGATGAAACATGTGCACGATCTTTGTCAACACTAGTGAGAAAAGTGTTTTTTCAGCTGTTTGAAACTTGTCATTTTATTTTTTTTAAAAGTGGTCAAATAAAGGAGAATTCATTATGACTAAAATAGAAATAGGCTGGCTCTCAAAAACTGTAGTTTACTATACTATAGTATACTATATAAAATATCTAGAAATGAATTACAGGTTTTTGAGAAATACACCATTAAAAAGATACAATATATCTACTGAAACCAAGACCACCAGAAAAAGCAGTTAAACTGGGAGTTCACTTCTTTTTCCTTTGCAACCACCTGTGCATACATCTTAAAAGTTTTGCACTCATTAACACATACAGAGCTTAAAAATATCATTTTCAGTAGCACAACAGGGCGAAGTCAGTTGATCTGAGGTGGCGGTGTTTGTATAAATTTAGAAGGACAAGTCCCTGTTGATCCCACCACACCCACTGGTTTCCTCTGTGAAAGGTAAATAACAGCAGGACAGAGATCATTCTGACTGCAGCGCTCCTTGACCGCTAATGCAAACACACGCACAACCGTCAGCTCGGCAAGTTGTGCAGCTACCCACTCTCCCTCTCATCTGAGGACGTACTCATCACCTTCCCCCGCACAATCTGACTTCCTCCATTTTGCAAGCCCGATAAACAAACACACCAAATGCTAACATTGCATAACCCAAGCAGCGACCCTAGCCAAATGTCACCTCTATACACACACACACATGCACTTGGCACATCCTCCACACTGAGGGGGAAGAGATGTAACTGCTTCACAAGCTCTGATTTGAGCGTTCATAAATTTGCTCATCATTCAATATATGTGTCACTGCTTTTTTTCTCCCCCTCCCCTCCTTGCCCTCATTTCCATCTTTCCCCTTCACTTTTTTGGCCAACAGGTCCTTCCATCTGTTAGCCAGCTGGTGGAAGACGAGGATGGTGGGAGAGTGTGGGGTGGAGGGGGTTGCTCCACCCGTATTTTTGCTACTCTCCACGGTTTTAACTTTCTCACACTAACTAATGACTCTCCTGTTGGTCCCACTAGGGCTTGACCCAGCGCCGGGTATACCTCCCTGCAGGATGTTACATCCGGGGCACAGACAAACCTGCGCTGAATAGAGAGTGAAGTAACAAATCACTAACATAATACTTCCAGTTCAGAGGGTTCGCATAATAAATGCAGAGACCGAATATGTGGAAATTATAATCTTAGAGCACTGGGACTCCGCTTGTAGCACGGCGCATACACCTATATGCCTCAGATTAACACACTTTAAGTGGTTAATGCAAAAATACAGTGTGTAACATACTGTGAAGTTAAATCATCACTATAAAATATTCCTTTTTTTTTTTTTTTTTTTTTTACCATCAAAGTACCATCAGGGTGTACACCCCACCCCTGGCGTCGTTGCCCACCTCTCAAGGTTAAATACACGTAGACATTGAGGGCTAGCAGGAGGGACCATGCGCTTACCTGCTGCTCTCTGGCAGGTAGCTCCATGCCCTCCTGGGTTTTAAATGCACCTTAGAACACACATGCATCAACACTACAATGAGCGGGTGGAGGGAGGTTTGGAATCTTCTCTCACCCCCGTTCTCTGCGACCTGCTGGAGCGGGGGGGGCTAGGAGGAGGAGTTGGCTGTCTGACTGCGGTCTGGAGTGTGGGGCCTCCCTGCTGCTGCGGAGTCGGGGCGGTCTGCCTCCCCCCACCGCAGGGAAAAGGGTAACACCACCTGGGTCTGGGTGCAGTTCCCCCTAAAGGGGTAAGGGTACCTAGACCCGGTTTGTAGAGTACGCTTGGGGAGTGTGATCGTGTGTACAGCGTCTCTTTATGTCTGTCTCCACGTTGGTTGAGTGTGGAGTAAGTGCATATGAGAGCATGAGGGTGGGAATGGATGTTTGTATCTGTGTGTGCCTGTATTTCTGTGTCTATATGTCAGGTTGGGTGTCAGGCGCCACCTCTCTGGGGACATCTCAGGCCCTCCAAGGTTTGGAGGCCTATCTCCCCCTACCACCACTTCCCCTGCCGGTGGCGGACTCCCTCAGACATCGGTGCGTTGGTGGTTCTTTGTGTCCGGGGGTGGGCGTCCAGGTACACACCGGCTCACTCCTTGGCAGCCGCTTATCGGGGCCTGGAGCCTGGGGCTCGCTCGGGCCACTTCGGAGGCGGGGTGCCCCCGGCCTCTCGGCCTGGGGCTCGGTCACTCAGGCACGGCTGGCTGCCGGCGGAGCTCACGGGCGCGTCACTGCAACTCCCCCTGGCTTCTGCTCCGCGGCTGCTGAGTGAGCCCTTATCTGGGACTCTCCTCAGCTCTTTCTGGGACAGTGGGACATCATCAAGGACTCCAGTCACCCCAGCCATAAACTGTTCAGACTGCTTCCATCAGGAAGGAGGTTCTGCAGCATGCGGTCCCGTACCAGCAGACTGAGAGACAGCTTCTTCCATCAGGCCATCAGACTGCTGAACACGTCATAGACACCTCAGCTTCACTACTGGAACTTCAACATTATGCACTCCACACTGTATATAAATGCCACTTGTTTTGCACATATTCAACTCTGTATATTTTATATATTTTATTATTACTATTATTATTATTATTTTTTTTTTTTTTTTTTTACTATTTAATTTGTAAAAATGTGTATACACACACACACACACACACACACACACACACACACACACACACACGTAGGAAAATATTTAGTATACACATCCAGAAATGCATACACTATTATATATTGTACATATATTTATTAGTTTCAGGTTGGCCATTCTTGTATTTTGCTCGTTTGTGTTGTTGTGTTTGCACATCTCTGTTGCTTGTGGGGCTCGCACACAAGAATTTCACTCGCATGTGCTGTGCCAGTGTGCCTGCACATGTGATGTGACAATAAAAGTGATTTGATTTGATTTGATTTGGCGCGGCTGTCCCTCTGTTGGTCTTCCTTGGTCTCTTGTGTTCTGGGGGCCTCTGGATGTCTGGAGTTTTGATCTCCTCCATACCTGCTTCATGCCCTGGAGGACGGGGCTGTGGCCCCCCCACACCCTCTAGCAGATCATTACATGAAGGAACCTTTAAAAAAAAAAAAAAACAAGCGCGTCCATGCTCACAGGTGTACACACGGGTGCTCACACACACAAACTACACCCTTTTTGGCTCCTACCTCAAAGCACACTGTGTTCTGTTGATCTTATGTGCTGCACAATAATGTTTAATATTTAGTATTTACTGTCATATTCCCATATATCATTGTGATGTTGTTTATTCTATTACTCTTGTTCTCTTCTGCTTGTTTTCTTTTTTCTTTCTCAGCAGGTGATCCAGGTGATTGATATATGCTTTTTTTATTTCTTTTTTTTTTTCTGCTCATTCTGTTGGTTTTTGTTTTTTGCCCTTCTTCCCCATCCCTCTTCTCAGCTGTTTCTCTTTCCCTCTTTCTTTCTCCCCTTCTTTCCCCCAGTCAAGTCTGTCCCGTATTCAGTAAGTGAAAATAAAATAAACAATAAAAGGTGAATCAAATGGACCATTACGGCAAGGCTGGGATGGTCAATTTGGTAAAGTAAATCCGTTGGGCATCTTTCTTTGCCTTTAGACAACAATTCTGATGGCAAAAGAGCCAAACGGGACAGGCAAACAAAAAACAAAACAAAAAAAAACTATAAAATATTCCTAACTCACTGAAGAAGACATTTTCTTTTACTTGTGTTTGCGAAGAGAAAAGAAAATTACCATAACATGATAAATAAAGTGATTAAAAATATTTGAAATGGTTTATTGTTCTTTTTCTTAATCTGCTAATTTGTTAGCTTTTTAATAGTTCAAAAGACCAATAAAAGACACTGGCAGTGTAAAGATAAGAGTACGTATGCTTCTTATTCATTCTCTTAGTCTTGTTTCTGATTTGAAACACTTCCAATACAACCATCAGGTCTGATTAGCCTCTCCTACTGTAAAGCCTAAAGCAGGAAACAGTCTGGCTGAATAGAAGCTATTGACCTAAGCCTGCGTGTCAAAATGTTTCACTCGTCAATTTTCTTCCTCCTCGTCTTCACTCTGCTCTTACCCTCGGCCTCTCTGACAGACAGGTTCAGGGCAGGTCTGGGGTTGACAACATGTAACCTGACCCCGCATAGTGCTCTCACCCCCTCTCTAATGATCTTGGCCCCTTCCCATTCCTAATGTTGGTTTAACCTGATGTTAATATGCCCGCTCTGTGCTACTGAAACAAAGTTCTGTTCCACTATGCCTAATGAACGTCTAGCCTCGGTCACCTCCGCTGTCAAATAGAGTTTTAAGTAGCACCGTCTTAAACAAGAAAGACTACTTTCGTACATCTGTAGCCACATGTGTTATTGCAGCCATGGGGGAGATATTGAGTGAACTACAGTGATTATATCTCTGACAACTGGCTGATTTCTGGCTTATTTTTATAATCAGGAGAGGGAGAATTTTCGCTCAGGATTTGATTAGATCCTTGTTGTCTTTCTAGATCTATTCAAACATTTATTCTTGACTCTTAATCTAAACACTAAAGAAAGGACGCTCTGAAAAAAGCCTGTCTGTTCTTAGCTTTACTTGTTCAGCTGATCTATTTGTCACTTGATGGGCGCATATGTAGAAATCCAAAGAATTCAAATACTGAATTTAAATTCGTATTGATGTGTAACCCTAATTTTAGCTCAACGTTGGTTTCTTGTAACACTATCACAACAATGAGAGACACAGCTGGCAACTGTTTGGGGTCAGACAAACTTTACTCCCTAGCACCCTCTTGAAATGTGGCAACTGCTGTGAATGCAACAGCCTCTTATTAAATGTCTAATGGACACCTTTCAGTACCTGAGGAGTCCTTCAAAAGCTCTCAATAGATCCACAAGGAGTATAATAACCTCTGTCTAGCAATAAAACTCAAGATTGGCTGTAAGCTGCAATCAGTCTATTATGAACGGGTTTGATTTGAATAAGAAATGCTGGTGCAATTCAAGAAAAGAAAAAGAAAGACAGAGGCAATATGTTTTTGGTCTTTTCACAGTTCACTGCGAGCCAAATCCTTCAATCATGCCCCTCACCTACAGGGCTGCATATTAACCTACAATTTAGCTAACTGGCTTAATTGATAGGTGTATTCTCAGAAGGTGAAAAAGTAGGAACAGGTTTTTAATGTTATAATTTGTATCTCCAAAAGCCTTTGTTATCCAATGACAATGTATTTCTTTACCACACTCAACAGTGTCAATTACAGTAAAGTCAGGGTTTGCCTAAGGCAGGACCAAAGCACCTGTTAAAGGATTCATTGGTCTTACATCTTAATCATTTCAATGGGGCAATGTCATGTTGTGTCAAACTGGTTTCTGGATCACTTGTTTTGCTTTGCTTGCAAAGTTTGAATATTGAACTGAATGCAAGCACTTGTCAAGCGAACTGTATCGTGCAAAGAATGTTAAGAGGGCGGAAGATAAAAATGAAGGAAGAGGTGGTCATTAAGGTTTCAAGTCTCAGGCATTTGTGAACTTTGATGATACTTGGCTTGCTTTGTGAATCTGCACAATGTGTTTTGTGGGTAGTCTAGCTATTATTACCCCCCACCAGTTACCTCAAACTCCAGGCAAACCCATGATTAAGTGTTAACACAATGCATAGGTCAGTCCTGTCTAAACATCAGGAAGCAGCTGCTGTTATTTGGACTGAGGGTTACTTAATATTGTTTCGTTTTTTCATTTTAGCTCCACTGTTTGTGATAAATAAGTGGAAACCAGATTGCCAAACACAAATATTAACTTAAATATCAATCAAATAGTGATCCTTGCATGTATTCAAAGGCATTTAACTACAATTTTAACCATAAATGGAGAAATAAAACATAAACATGACAAAATCAGAACACAAACAACAACACAAAGAGACTCCTGATCATACTACAAGACCAACAACCCGACTTGTGTCAGTTGCTCGTTCTGTCCAAGTAGCGCATTACCAGAAGCAATTCCAGGCTGGGACTGCCTTTAAAACTTCACTGACCTTTCACCCCTGGTTGTGCTACACCTGTTAGCAAGTATCAGTTCCATGTGCGATCCATGCCACCCACCCCCACGCCAATTTTACCCTCATTATAGGATAAGATCCTGACTTTTGTGAACTCAATTACTTAGAAGAAAAGTTCATGGTGCACAGGAATTATTTGCAGACTGCTCCTTTAAATGTTAAATTCATTTTAACCAAGGGCAAATGAGGCAATGACTTGAACTGAAGCTATTTCCTCTTTCCATGAGGTTGCCCTTAGGTGTGTTTCTTGAATGCAATCCATTTTTTAAAAAAAAGTGCTGCTGTTCTGTGACTATCTCCACAGTATCACAGCTCCAGAAGTGCATGTAGAGCATGTAGAGAAACAATTCCAGATGATTTCTTAAGTCCAGGCTTTGAAGTTTTATGATACTGCCTCAGAGGGCAAATCCCAGACTCGCCCAAGTTGCATCAGACAACTATGGTGCAGACCACGATTTGCTATCACTCTACCACATGTTCTAGACACATAGTTGACCAAAAATGTGTTTTCTGACCCAAAGTCATTAGTGGAAGAACAACATGATGACAGCATGAATCATTCGCTTTATACTGACCTCATCCTAACAACCTCCCCCCGCTTTCACTGCCCGTCTCTTACGTCCTATTCAAACTATCTTTGGTGAAAGCCCTAAGTCTTCCCCTCATTCAATAAAATGCCTGTGCATTTCAGCTGGGGTTTCCATGTCTCTCCAAACACAGAGGGGCTAGGTCAGAAGAAAAGTCCACCAAAGAAAAATCCATTCTGTGTCCTCAGCCATTCGGCAGGTCAGGACATGAGCAAACAGCATGCTTTCACCACCCTGGCAACTCTTTTCACTTCACACTGGCAAACTCCTGGAGTCCACACACACACACGAATCAAAGTTCTTGACAGCAAACCCAACACCCTCTCATGAACTGAGAGATAAACGCTTTCGTAGTCACAACCAGAAAAAGACTTCCGGGCTCTTTGTGACACTGGTAGCAAAGCCGTCTGGGAAACTTGAAGGCTCTGACAGTTTCTAAACATTGCAGAGATCTATGGACCGCAGCATTTTGAGAAACAGATTGTTTAAAGAGCAAGCTTTAAACTATGGTGCAATGAGAATGTATTTGACATTAGCATATGGTAATCATTGACCAAACATAAGGATCTAGCTTATTTTTCAAAGGCTTTAAGATACTTTCATGAAGTGCATTCAATTCAATTAAATGAGTATGATCCACGCAAAGTTGCGTTGTTAAGAAGGAAAAGCACCTTTAGAAACACACAGAAGCTTGTGCCGATTAAAAATATTTAAATAAATGTGCCAGAAATTTCACAGAACAGGTGTAAAGTTTGTAAGTGGTCATTACACTTCACAACTGTTTTTTCCTTTTCTGTTTTTTCCCCAATTCAAAGGCTGCCTCCTGCTCAGTTCAAAGCATTATTCCTCTTTCAATTACATGTCACACAGACACAGAGCAAAGCGATGGGAAAATTCAGTTCTCAATTGGGGAGTTTGCTTGGACAGATTGGACAAATATTTCTTTTATGTGGTCGTATCCACGCCTCAGTTCTGCCCTGACAGCCACAGAAGAGGGAGTGAACAATTCAAACTGCACTACATTATGGGCTGGGTGGCTGCTCCATCCAAGACACATGGCTGTCTCAGCAGCTGCCTGTTTGTTTACACTTCACTGCTAGCCTTAGGTATCAATTAGGTTTATGGGGACAAGGAGGCTAATAGTACAACATGGACTGAATTCAGATTACTGACAACACTGAACGGAGAAGGCACGACGATGACAAAAGAATTTAACAATGTACTCTAATGAAAAACATGATGGCTAAGAATATGGTTTGATGTTATAAATTCAAGCCCAAATTTCATCTAGAAAGATTATTGTATTTGACATCAGTTAGGCCAGTTTTAAATGTCAAGTCAGTTTAGAAAAGAAAAAAAAAATCACTTCCCTGGAACAAATAACTCCCACTTTTCACTCCAAACCAAACTCCAGCCACAGGAAGACAACTTTGAATGTCTTTCTTCACCATATGGGCCCATCTAAAGAGTCTAAGGCTTTGTAATAGCACACCAACTGCAAGGACAAACAGCAGCCCAGACCACATGCTCCTGTAAATCAAGCCCAGCCTGCGGTCTTCGGTGTCAACATCTGACATCCAGCACTAAAGGATAGGTGATATCATCATAATCACTGCATAGTAATGCATCATAGGCTGTTCAGCAAAGCACAAAGCCTTGTCCTGAGGAAGGGAAAAAAACAACAAAAAAAACCCCCAAACATTGTAGATGTGTCAAACTTTTGAGAGCTCGCCAAGAAATGTCTTTGCAAATTCACACCACTGAATCGCAAGTACCAACGGTCCTTTATAATTTCCCTTGTTAAAATTCACATTTGTTTGGCACAAGTGATCCTTTTTGATAACCGATTAAATGATCTATTGTGTATAATAATTGTTTTTGATGTATTAGACCCTTGAAATTTGTTTAAAAGTTTGCAATTTCCTAAAGCTCAATTTAAAAGGAAAAAAGAACAACAGCCAACCACCCACAACATCTCTACATATAAAAACAGATTATGAATTGAGCCAGACTGAAGGTTAAGATGGAGTTTCCGACCCACTAGACTTATCAGCAGAAACACTTTTGGGGAGGAGGCTATCCAGCAACATCATCTGTGCCCTCTTGTGGATGGATGGCACAGTTCACAAACCTTGACTCCAAGCATCTACTAGCTAATCTGAGTCAAAAAGACCACAGCTCCTGGCAAGACACATTCATCAACAGCGATTCCAACCCCCTCTTATTTCTCTGCACGTCTTTTTTTTTTTTTCCTCCCTCAAAACTGTTGGCAAGACCCAGACCCCTCTCAGCATGAAATACATCAGAGTAACTGGTATCAGCCCCAAACCCCTTATTGTTTGGCCTTGACTTGAAAGACTATTAAACTTCAGTGCGCTATATCCATAAACTTAAGTCCAACTATGAGCTAAACTTGTCACTGACATCATGGAGGAACAGTAAAATTGCTTGGTTATCAGTGATTTCCTTTTATTCGTTCACCGGTCTTTCTTTAAAATGAGCCAAAGCCAAATATCAAAAGCAATCTTAAGGGGAATTATACAGGCAGCTTCTGCCCTACTGACATGAAGCAGGAGACAAAGGAGGACTCAGAGTGCTGATCCCGTAATGGGAACCATTAGAAAGGAGAACAGAGAACAGAATAGTCGGTACACAGGAGTCATCAACTGTGATTAAAAATCGTTTATGGCTCATGTTCAGTCTCAGGACTGAATAATTTGATAAATCTCTCTTTTAAGTTGTTAATGCCCACTTGAGAGGATCTAAAGAAGAGGATCATCATCAAGCAGTGGTTAAGTGATTTTTAAAGGTTGTAAATGATAAAGTGGGCAGACCTCTTGGTACTTAGGACTGGTGGATGTGCCTATTATACAGTCGTGTGTTTTTTTAAATGTACAATGGTAAGTGCAGAGTTGCTTTGGATTAAAAAAGAAGCAGATTTGTTCTTTCTCTTACCCAATAAATCCTTTTTATTCTCTTGTTCGTTCTTGTGCCGACACCAATGAGATCATTTACTATTACATCTGCTCTCAAGCCTACAGTATAGTACATATTGTATAGATCACACTTGTGGGTTACAGAATTTTACAACATTGTACTTTTTTTTTTTCACCTACAGTTTTAAATCTTTATGGTCTCTACTTAATCGGAGGCTAAACACTGTGTGGCTGCAAAACGAATCCAAAGTCAGTGTTTGAGGTAGCCTACCTGCTGCGTAATCTTTTAAGGCAAAATTTTCTTTCAAGTCACTTCTATCCCTGGGGTTTCAAATCACTTACTGAGGTTTCAGACCTGTTTAGTTTGAATAAATATTACATTTATAACCCCCAAGATTAAAAAAAGCCCCAAATCAAAACAAGATTTAAGCCTGCCTTTTGATGAAAAAATACATTGGGACAGCTGGTATGAACATCAAATCGTTCTTTGTTCAAAATCATGAAACTGAAACCCAGAAACTGGAAAGTGCTTTGTGCCGCCAGAGCAAAAACACTTATGAGTCAGACAGAATTTCACCGCGTGCTGGGGATTCATCTTCTTTGTATCTTGATACTAACAACATCCAAAGCAAATCATGACAAACTTCATCACAACAAATGTGACTGGTTCCTGTTCCAGTATGTCCATCGTGTTCCAATTCAGCAAAACCTAGCTAACGTATCATGACCCCTGAATAATTTCATTTTGCACTGCATTGCTGGGAAGTTGACATCAGACTCTTGGCAGGATAAGCCTTTGATGAGGGGAAACGGCGTCATCTTGATGATCGGGAATGCAAAGAACCAAACACTTCCAATGTTACTCACTTAGTGACAATTAATCTTTGCCATTTGTCCTGCTGTTACCTACAAGCCAGTGACCCTGAATTGCAGATGAATGAGTGTGAATGCACTGGATGCACAAGAAGGAAATAATTTAAAACAAAACAACAGCAAAAAAAAAAAAAAAAGGTAAATCATTCACTACTCGCTTGAAAGTAAAGGAATGAAGAAAGGGGAGCGAAGGCAGCAGGTGTAGTGCAGCTTTTTGGCATTATTACAGACATTTTCTGTCCTCCTGTGGTCAGGCGTTCACAAATTTACGAACAGAGCTAATCACGCAGCTAACCCTCATCTGACCAGCCGGCAGCATCATTTATTCCTGCTCCACCCTTTTCCTGCATGGGAAATCATTCCACAGAGAGCTGATAAAATTACCAAATCAAATGATTACCAGCTGTGACAGCACGGCCAATATTGTTTTTTTATCTTCTGAGTCAGTCAGCATGTCTATCCATGTCATCACAGCAAAAATCTGATCCCTGAGACCACAAAGGCAGTTTTAAGTACTTTAGAAAGTATCTGGACAGACAAAGTCTTTGTAGACAGTTGTGTCAACATTGCACTGTAACAATGCAACAGAGCTTGACAGATGTGCAGCTGAAGATGAAGGTGCAATGAGACTGGGTATATGAGCACTTAGTAGAGGCCGTCAGCGGTAAGGGACAAGGAGGTGTGCGCCTCCTTCCCATTTTATGATTCTGTCAAGCTGTCTTTTGCATTTGCAGCGTATTTTCAATGTGGAAACACAGCAGCAACAGAGGAAAATAGCAAATGTGTCAGGATGTGTCAGGGCTTCCAGTGTAACTACATCAGGGGTAAGTCCTCCGTCTTCATGCTTGGCCAACATTTACAGTTTGAATGCAGATATCGATGTATGCAAATGAATAGATGTGCGACTCCTCACATGAGGGATCCTAATCTAATGTACAAACATAATACCTGGAATTTTTTCTTGGCTCACAACAGGCTTTTCAGAACAGTATGAAAGCAAAGGCAATTAATGTGTTTTGACAGAATATTACCATGCATATTACTAATATTTATGAACATCCGATAAATAAAAAGTTCAGTATCATTTCAACCGATAACTTACTCCCTACAGTACATGGATCTTAAGTGTTACAAAAATCTTCAGAGAAGGAGCCAAGACAAAAAATATTCTGTGAGTAATACTTCCAACGCTGTAATTTCCAGAAATCAAAATAAATACTCCTGCACGGGAAATGGACCGTCAAATATTGTTTAAGAATACAACTTTCATACGGCAGTTTACAGTTGGTTTTTTTGAGTGTAGACATAAATCAGGCTGCAGATGTGTCCAAAGTGATTAAAAAAAAGGTCTCGAGTTTACAAAAACAGTCACTTCTCATTATACAAAAGGCCACATTATTTATGGACCTGACAGTTCATCCCAAAATCTCTCCTGCTGACATCCTAAATATTTATCTCCTCACATCAGCAAAGGAACACAGAAACATGACAATGGCTTGACTTCAAGACAAATACAATTAGCATCTCAGTCAAGATGATGGTTTTGATCGTATGGGATTGGCAGTGGAGTATCATATGGACATGGAAACATGAGTGCAAAGCATCTGGATTAAGATAACCAATCTCAGCTCTTTTCTCCTCAGACTTGTTCGCTGCTTCTTACAGAGTTCCATTTAAAAAGAAAAAGAAAATTGAAGTTTTAATTATAATAAACAGCCTGTCCGACCCCCAAACTCCGTTCTGTTTTTATTCCTTCAAGAGTCATTGTATCTGAAAAGAATTATAATTGCACAATTTTGTATGCCGTGACATTTTCTGAGATGGTTATTGCTCCGTGGAAACCTTTTATTGTAGCAAGTGGCGATGCACCAATCTGTCAGCCATCTGCAAACAGGATGACATTTACCAAAGGCAGTGGTAATATGCTAAAAAATACTGTGACAGAGACCTAAAGGACTTGAATAATGAAGAAAAAGGGAAATGCATACCAAAAAGTAAACAAACAACCAGAAAAATAAAATACTGACACTGGCCAAATAGTTATTTTAAACACCGACCCAAGCAGAAGGTTTGGATTAATGGGAGAAAATGCAAAAAAGCAAAAGTACCCTGCAGACAATTAGAACAAAGAACTATGAGAACGTGTAATAAATCACAGCTTGAGTAAAAAACACCATGTGCAAGCTCAATAAATTCACTGCAACTTTATATGTAAATGAAAACACAAAAGAGAAAGGAGCAGAAGGGATTGTTTGAGAGCATGATAGTGAAATGAAACCCAAGTATGATTTAACCGAGGCACTGAAGGTGATTTTCCTTAGCCTAAGGGAGCTTTGGTGGCTACCTACTGTCAACTACCACAACAGAAGGCGATATTCTATTTCAGTCCACCCCAAACATTTCCAGCACACTGTGCACCATCACACCATGATTTTAACCCTGTATTTGAAAGACTAATAACACTAAAGCTAGCACAAAGATTTCCTTGACCCAGAGACAGACGCTGAGTTTGGATGATTCATCTGATCCAGGTCTAAGCCTCACCCACCACAAAGCCTGGCAGTGTGTAACACACACACACACACACACACACACACACACACACACACACACACACACAGAGCTTTTGAAAAGATCTCCAAACATCTGGATACTGACCACATCACAGTCAGGGAGAAGAATCATAAATTTGTCTGCGAGAAAGAAAAGGAGAGATATAGACATGACAGCTCAGACTACTGTTCTCACATAGTGAGGTTTCACAATTCAGCCATAGCAGTCTACAGGGGTACTCTCAGGGCTCCAGAGCCTGTGATTCTTATGGAGATTTGACGGGAAAAGCCTCACGCTCAGCCAGAGATCACAACAGGATTTCTGTTTATCCATCCACTTTGTAATCCCTCACTAGTCCATCTGGATTTTCTTTTAAACAGCATTAAATACATGTTGTTCCAGTGGACCCGTGCACGCATTTACAAATCCTGATAGGGATCTTTTTTTTTTTCAGACACACTAAAGGAGATGAGTCACTTCCATGTCGTTAATCATTAAAATTAAGATCGCAATACCGGAAGAAAAAGAAAAAGCTCGTTAAACTAATGTCTCTGCTATCATTTGTAGCTGTTGAGCGTGGGTGCCAATAATCTGCCACGGCAGAGCAGCTGTAAACGTTAGGAAAACTGCCGAGCTAGAAACAACATCGCACTTGTTTAATACAGGCTGTATGTCCTTCAACGCACCAGGAGCCCGGCCAAACCTAACAGCCTCAACTATCCACACAACTATGATAGATATCTTCTGGTTTACATTGTTGGGCTAAGGATGGTCAACGGTTTCATTCTGCTGCCTGGGGTAATAGCTGAAAATTAAATACTGGGGTGATTTAAGATGTTCCGTACACACGTGGACATGCTGACAATCAAAGGACATGTGATTCCCCCGCAATAACAGATAGCCCACCGCCAAGCTGGAGGTATAAAACTTTTTTTATTTTTTTATAAATAGCATTTATAAAAGCAAACGAATTAACCGACCAAACCACATAATTCAGCTGGACTTACCTTCAAACTTCATTTTGAACGTCGCTTTGTCTCATTTCTGATGCTAATCACGTTTCAAACTTCTTTTTTTTTTTTTTTTTAGCTAATAACGTTTGAGGAACTGAGCTAAGTTAACTCAAATACACAATATTTATTCAAATGAAATGATAAAGAATGATATTTTGAAGTAACATCCTTGTTTTGAGCGTATTTCGAGACAGTTTGGAAAAACGAAGACGTGGTTTAGTGCAGCGGTCCCCAACCCCCGGGCCTCGGACCGGTACCGGTCCGTGAGTCGTTTAGTACCGGGCCGCGAGAGTTGAGGCTCAGGTGTGAAATGTATAGTTTTCAGGGTTTTTATCGGTTTTCAGCGTTATTTTGTTATCGTTTTTATCGTTAACTCGGTTTTCCTGGGTCTTTTCAGGTGTGTTATGAATAAATTCTCTTTTTTTCAGTACCGGTACTAGTTTTGTTGTATTTATCCGCGACACCTTAAAGGCCGGTCCGTGAAAATATTGTCGGGCATAAACCGGTCCGTGGCGCAAAAAAGGTTGGGGGACGCTGGTTTAGTGTCTGTCAACCATTTAATTAGATGCCAATGACCATTCCTTTGATTAGAAGCACGCGAAGAAAAATGCCGATGTGTATGATGTGGTTTTTTGTGTTGCTTATTGCTTGTTGTTCCTTGGAACCTGTACACATTCTAAACAGCTTTTAAATCAAAAATGATATAAACATTTAGATAATGTTACTCATACCTTTTAATCATTTGTTCTATTATATTCAGGGAGAAATGTGCCACATAATACTCAAGACAATGTACATTAAATAAAAAGATAAATAAAGCTTTGTTTATTGACTAATTTTAACCTAAATCTGTGTTATACTTAACAGTCATTGGGTACACCTGTTCATCCCCATGTTCAAGCA
Organism: Aulonocara sp. 'chitande type north' Nkhata Bay; assembly: GCF_057382095.1. Taxonomy (NCBI): domain Eukaryota; kingdom Metazoa; phylum Chordata; class Actinopteri; order Cichliformes; family Cichlidae; genus Aulonocara; species Aulonocara sp. 'chitande type north' Nkhata Bay. The sequence continues at coordinate 17,584,475 of NC_141352.1, forward strand.
AATATCTAAGCAGCCATCATCTCTAGGGTTCTAGGGTGATCATATTTAGATTTCCAAAAAGAGGACACTTAGCCCAGTCATGAAGAATTTTAATAATACTGTCTGCTTAAAGAAAAGTTTTGTATATTTAAACGATGCCTTCTCTGTGCGGTTAATGAGTGGTAAAATTAAAAAATGTCATATAGGCTTTTACAAGTCAACAAGTGCAAAAAAAAGAGGATGTTTGGTCACCCTAGTTTACACAGAGAATGGTGTGAAAAGGAGAAAATACCCAGAAAGCAGCAGTTCTATGTGGGAAAATGCCTTTGTTGATGCCCAAAGCCAGAGGAGAACGGCCGGACTGCTTCGAGATGTTCTGCAGAAGAGCATCACTGAATGTACAGCATGTCGAACCTTGACGCAGCAGAAGACCACACCGGGTGTCACTCTTGTCAGCAAAGATCAGCATTGTTTGTATTGTAGTAAAAGTGCACCAATGTGCAAAACACTTCTGGCTGTGCGTGCAGAAACCAGAAGTCCTGTCAACAACATGTGAACTCATGTTCTGCTCTACAAACAATGATGGGTGCAGTCTTTTATTGCTTATTGTTTCTTTTACTGCAGCTAGGAAAGTTTATTGCTCTAAATTTTTAGAAAACAAAGCGAATTGGGCCTGCTTTAACGGGCCAAAACTCCTACCTCGGCTTCAAATGACAGCACTTCCATGCTGATGACAGACTCAAAGTAGTAAACAGTTAAAGAACAGCGGAGGCTGATTTTTATTAGTTCTGTGAGAACAGGCAGTTCACTTCAATGAACACAGAAAACAAAATCCAGATTGATGATTATGTTTTAAATTACAGTTACCATAAAAAGGACCCACATAAACCTCCCCGGGTGATTCTGCTGAGGAGTCCTCACAAAAAGGGTTTAATATGGAGCTTCTCCATAATTATAGCCTACCACGTGTAGCGGCAGTGTAGAATGAAGTACTAGCTACTTATGCAGATTTCGTCCTCTTCATGTGAAAGTTCAAAAAGTATATAATACGTTTATCTGTGGAAAACTCAAAAGCATTTAACGTAATTAGAACATTTCACAAACAGGAATTAAACACTGGTTTCCTTTCTCATAACACCAAAAGGCCTTACAGTTTAACCAACCTGCACACACACACTGTCCACAAAAAGTCATACCCAGTCTTTCTATACACATCGTTTTCCCCATGTCACACATTCTCATGATATTGGGACATTTCAAACAACAAATGACTCTATATGCCTTCAAAGCGTACCTCCCACCAACCATAGATTTATTTGTGCTGTACGTCAAGATAATTCCCAGTCTGTTCAGTTGTAAATTAGGACATGGGTCAGCCTGCTGACCATTGATGGTGGTCTGGATCTCACGGTAAGTACAGCGGTGGCTGTTGCTATGCCTGGGTGGCCCTTACAGTTGCTTTGGACCTGACGTATAAAGCCTGCACAATATGCACACTTTAAGAAGATGCTGAGGGTTTCATATTCCGCAGAGAAGTATTAACGATAAGCAATTTGATCTCTCTCTGATTGTGCGGCATAAAACTGACAATCACAATCATCTTTGCGGTAAGCATAATATCATATAGCTACAATCTGAAATATGATACTACGCAGCGCGAGGGTGTGGGTAATTTTATGTACAGAGACATTGGCAAACACAAAAAGCAGAGGAGAAAGGATCAGAGTGCTTATTTTGTGCGACATCTGTGGCAGTAATTGAAGTCCTCATCTCTCAGAGTGTCTTGCCTTTTTCCAGAACTCCTCATGCCTTGAAATTTGGCTGACACAAAACATGAAAGCCTGGAGGAGACACATGAACTCAAGAGAAAATATTGATAGTATAAACGGAGCTAACATGCCTGCGATCAGTGGAACAAGAACAGACAGCAGTCACATTCCCGAATGTTTTTCCAACATAGGGAAAATGGAATATGAAATACGAAAATTGAAATACACAAAGCGATACATTTCCCTTCTCTGTTAGGAAAATATTGTTTATGGTGTTATAAAGATTATATCAAGGCACCACTGTGAGTTAATTATGCCATGTCCTGAAATTTTTCCACAGATCTGCGAGAAACCACATCCTCTTTCCAAAGAGCACACAATGTGCTAGAATGCGCGGGGCATTAATTCACATGCCATGTTTTACAGGATGGGAGTTTTGAAGTGATTAGTCTTCTTACACATCCTTTTTACAGGAATCAGCCGTTGTGAAATGAGGCTGGAGATCTGAGTAGTTTGCAACCACATCCCGAGGGACAGACTCGAGAGCTGGCATTGCTCGGCGTACCTTACCGCAAAACTCAGTGGGGTTTGAGTGAAGGGATCAGACTGTCAGACTGAAGGCTGTGTCCGTGGTGCGCCTGTCTCTGGAGCTGACGTTGTCTGTGTTACTCTCAGACAGCCACAGTTTAACTAACAAGTGCCCAGGCAAACAGAAGAGGCAGTGCGGTAAAAGGTCACGTCTCTGTGCAGAACCTCCATGTACGTAAGAGACGCATAGTTAAACGCTGGGGAAAAGATGGGGGAAAGTGGATTAAACCAGGACTTCATTATTACACGTTAGGTTTAGAGTTAATCTCTATGCACCACTGGAGGTCCTTGCACAAGGAACAGGCTGCATCTGGCCCAACTTTTCAAAGGTTGTCATGCATGGCACACAAAAAGTACGCAAAGTACGGCTATGAATATAGTGGATGTTATCCTTCATTTCTGTGGACTCATATTTGGTGGAATTTTTAGGACCGTTTAAGTATCATAAGAGTTTAATGACTCACTACGAGGATGTGTGTACTCTCCTTTTTTCTTTTTTGTTTAAGGATTGATTTGGAAGGAGTAAAACTAAAATTCTTTCCTGGAGTTTATAAGAACTCGTTCAACCTGATGATGGGGACAATGAGGCGTGTTGTATTACAAAATTCTCCCAAGCGCCTCATCCGTTGAGGCCAAGTTGTTTTTGTTTCTTTTCATTTTGGCTTATTTCTGGGGAAATTTTTGAACAAAACTGCCTCGAGCTTTAGGGGGTAAAAACTCCTCTTTCAGTGCTTTTCCCCCCTCCCAGGTTGAAATTCAGAAAGCGCTAAATAAAAATAGCAGAACAAGGTGTGTTACACTGGGGTAGAAAATAGAACAAGTGCACCAAATCAATATAACAGCATTCCACGGATACCCTTCAGAACTTGCGTATCTTTAAAAAAACCCCACACAAAATCTTTCATCAGTGCATTTAATAAACACTATCCTAACATAGGTGTGCTGCCTTGACAGTGTGAATATGCCACAGGCCTAGAAAAAGTCTACCGACAACAAAATGCATCTGTTTGCTGGACTCCATGTAGAATTTCAGTAGCATGCTATAGAGCAAACAAAAATAAATGGCATATTTCATACTCTCAAGTCATATTTTCACATTTTTATCGTACAGTTACAGTACAATGTGTATGAAATATCTGTGAAAAAGTATACAATCTTTTTCTTTCCTATCTATGAATTATAAAAATAATTGTCTGTGTATTCACATATTCAAAATGTCCAGCGGTTTGCATAATAGTTTGATTGGATCAATGTCTCTGGTCTCCGTCACTATAGGCCTGTGAAAAATGAAAGACAAAAACATCAGTCTCCTAGAAACCAAAATCAGACACATTTAACCGCTAATAAGAATAATAACTGGGGCAATTACTTTGAAACAGCCGTTTAATATTTGAGCATGTCATGGACAAACATGAGGTGGAAAATTAGACTTAGTGTTGCCCAGTGGAGGTTCCAGTGACCATATTTCACAATATAGAAGAGTTGTGGGAGAGCGGTGAGCTTTGAGTTTGGTTGCTGTGGCAATGCTCTGGCCTCTCTGATAGCCAAGCAGCAGCAGCAGCCTGTTCTCAGATCTGCCTCCAGACTGGCACACTGACACTGGGAGCTGTGGGCACCTCCGGAGCCACAAGAAGGAGAACCGCAGACAACCTCAAACCAGACAGACTTTCTCCTTCTCCCAAATGTTGACGCTGTGACTTGACGCTGTCTGCTGCGTGTAAACTCACAACCCAAGTGACTTAATGGAATTGGGCAACAGCGTCTCCACACACAGGCAGCCTCCGCCAATCGCATTTGAGAGCCGCTGTGCCCTCCATTTAGCCTGTGACTGTAACTGAATGGACCGTAAATGAAGGTGGAGGCTACCAACTCGCCCATTGGTAGTTGTTTGGGAAACATAATGTGGCTCTAAACATGAGCTCACTGACAGACGCTGAGGCTCTCTCAGTTTGAAGCAGTTACTTACAGCAGCAGAACTCTTGACATAGTTTGCAGGCGGTGGCAAAATTATGCAACACATTAGAGACTGTCTCTTAAGGTTAAAACATCTACCTGTTCAGATTCTCACCTGAAAACACGGATCTCTTATTGGCGTCTCGTGAACCACCTGTGAAAGAAACGAATAAATGTCACGCAGGACGACGGCTCTTATTTGAAGTTACAGTAATGCAATACAATAAACATTTATAGGCATTTGTGGCTTTGACAAAAAAAAAGTATTAGCATGGTTCGTTTGAAATATCTTTTTATACAATGACTGACCCATAGTAGGTGTCACATTAAGCACTAGGCTGGCAGTGAGGTTGGCGTATTAGTGCTGAGCTCATTTAGCACCATTTACTGCACTACACTACACACACATGTAGACTCGGTTTCACAGGCTTGGGTTAAGTAAGTCTAGCCTTGGACTAAAAACCTTTTTCAGCAGAGATCCTCTCTGATTTTTATTCTTTTAGTCTAGGACTAACCACTCGGATAGAGTTTCTAAAGTAATCTCTATTCAAAATTACTATATTCTATATTATATTACTATAGTAATCTATATTCAAAATTATACACATGCAAGAAAATCAGAATTTTACTGGTATTGCACAAATTTATATATTGTCAAAGTGCAAGCTGCAACTAAGTTCATGGCCTGACACTACCCTATAACAAAACGTAAGAAAAATATCCATGCTTTTTTCCACCTGTCTAGCTTTATTTCGTTTTCCAATACTTCTCCTGGCTTCTCTGCAAATTTTATGACTTTTCAGTTTTTTTTATGATCATGCAAACTCTCGTAGTCTAAAACTTTAACTATAGCTTTACACTAAACCTGTCAAACTCTAGCCGACAGCTATTTTTGCTTAGTACAAAGAATGAAAATAAGAGGTAAAACCCTTGCTTACTAATATTTTTCATGTGTCAGATTTTGCACACAAACAGCCAAAATGACAGGACCCAATTTAGCTTTAGCCGTGTTAGCAGACAGAGACTTTAACCTGAATCAGAATCAGAAAGGGTTTTATTGCCAAATGTTGAGCGGGTTTACAACATTAGGAAATTGCTGCGGTGCTTCAGTGCAAACATACTGTTATAAATACTGTTATAAATTAAGCTTAAATGGACATGAAAATAAAAATGAGAATAAGAATTAAAAGTGCTAAGTAGATAGATATATACATGATATATACATGAGTGCAGGTGGTGATCAGTGCCAAACATGGAATGATGCAGTGAACACAGCGTAGGGAAGCCTTTCTGTGTGGAGTTTGCTTCAGTCTGTTAGCTCTGTTCTAAACTGGTGACTTGTCCAGGGTGCACCCTGCATGTAACAGCTGGGATTAGATTCTAGGCACTTTGTGATGCTGAACCCGATAGGCAGAAGAAAATGGATGGATTTTAACCCAAAGTAGCCAGCTGCAGTTTCAGATTTAAGAGCAGCAAGATAGAAAGCATAATGAGCTATACTAAGGAGATGCATGTTGTTTTATATATGTAAATGAAGATCACTGACTATGTCTCCATGTATGTAAACTATTTAGATCCAGTGACATGCACCCCATATTGAAAAACACATACAATGAGAGCACTTCAATTTGTTTTTATTTGAAAATGATTTGAAGCAATTCCTAAATAAGCAAACATTAGAAGTTTGCTTTGCCTCTTGCTTTGTTTATAGGCTGTGATTTTAAAAAATCTTTTTTTCCCCAATCGCATATTTAGCTGTCAGTGCAGCTGCTGTTTAACAGTATTATTTCATAGGTCAAAAAATTCCCAGGAAAAAAAAATTGGATAAAGAGCGCAAAAGTGCTCTCTGAAAACAATTTTAATGCCTTGCACTGACTAATACAATCGCTCACATGCACATACGCAAATGCACACAAACCAGATTTCAGTGAACAGTCCCAGTGGGTCCTCTCTCACGCCAGAAAGTGCTTTGTCACGTCTTGTGGCTCTTTTTCTCTGTCAGTCTCCCTCTCCCCTGTCTGAGCCACGTCTAATTCAATATGCGGTTCATATCCTTTCTCAGCATTGCCATTACTACTGCCAAGACTTAGAGCAGACCCCCAGGGGCTATTAGGAAAATCCATCCATTTATTGTGCAAGATACACATTTGGCAAAACAACGGCCCTCTAGAGGAACTTGTCAGAAGAGTTATATTTCCATGTGACAACCATTCGCCTGCTTGATCTTTTGTTTGACTGGAATTCTTGTTTCATAGCATCAATGAAAGCGGTCTTTTTAAGTCCCACATGCACTTAATTTTCACTTTGTGTAGCTGATGATTCTTTGTTTGCTGAGAAAACAGGGCTTAGTTATTTTCAGAGCGTTGTCTTTTATCATTTAACTCATTCAGAAATTGGAAGCGTCTTATTTTTGGCTAAGCAGTCACAGGACCTCAGCGTGCCAGTGTTGGTCTGCAGCGCTCTGTACATCCAGCACATTGGTCCACTTCAAGAAGCTTTGACAAATACAACAAAGGATAGCGTGAGATTTGGTTTGAGCACTTGATCAGGTTGTAATTGTGGAAACATGTTGGATGGCCCAAAAGGAAAAGATTTCATCGAATTTTGTCTGATTTTTAATGATCCAAGGAGAATTTATCATAATGCTTTAAATATACTGGGCATATTCATGTTTCCCCAGAGGATGAATCTCTCAGTTTGCATGGGATATTTCATGATTTACTCATTTATTTGTTCGTTTCATGCGCTGTTAGGAAATCTTCAGAGAGCATATTCATGCTCTCAGTGACATAAACCCTACTGATTTTGTCTTGACCGTGTCGCCTTATGTCAGTGCCTGTATTGGAATAAGTATCAGAATGTCTTACTGAGTGGCTTTATAGTATAGCCCAACTTAAAGGTCCCAAATCCATTTGCGGTTACTTCAGGAAGGGCATCAAATCAAAAATGCAGGGCTACCCGCTGTGGTGACCCCTTGGGAATAATTGCGCAGCCAAAAATAAAGTCTTCTACTGATAAGGCTGTTATAACATTTGAAGCATTTCAGTCCAGTCCATTTATATTTCTGATACAGCAGACCTGCAGGAATATGTAATGTTTACATGACTGATTTGTCATTTAATGCAGCTACAATAACTTAAAAGTCTCTCAGGACCTAAGACATTTATCCATATGTTAATCAGTCATAAGGCAGTATAAATCTGACAGTTTCTTAGCGGATCACAGTGAATTGAAAAGTACTTAGTTTCACTCCGGCGAGCATGTGATTATCAGACCATACCACCACATGCACTCATTTGATTTATGGACCAGAACTTTCAAGGAGGTCTGATTTAATTCTGTCATGTTCAAAGCCAGAGTAACACACTGCACCGCATCCAAGCCAGGCCATTACTTTGACTCGATTTATGACTTTTTAAGCAAAAAAAACAAAAAAACCCCTACACATCTATGTGTTGGATTTTGATAAAGATATATTTCCTACAGGTGCCAGGAAAGGAAATTGTACATGACAACATCCCACCCTTTCAGAACCTCTCCAGGATTTCACCCAGTGATGAAATATGGAAATTAGCATGAGTCAGCCGTTTTGCTCCGTTGCAGAATTTTACAAGGAATATGTTTCTATTGCCAGTTTAATCCAACAGTTAATCATTGTGGTAAAGTGACTGTGCAGTGATGAAATGAACGTCACGTCTCACAAAGAAAAAAGAAAAAAAAAAGTCAGTGGAAAGGTAAAAACATTAGAGGTCCAGATTTGTAAACGGTGCAAATGAAAGCTTCTAAAAAAACTCCCAGTAACTGAGATGCACTGTGGATGTTTGGTCTCGCCTGCATGAGGGGAAAAAAGAAAGAAGAAAGGTAGAGCAAGAAAAGTAACTCACTTTTATCCTGTTCTGGAGGGTCCAGGATGTCACTGTCTGTGTCACTAGGAATATGCCAAGGCTGTCTGATGGCCTGTAACTGCTGGTAAAACTCATCCTGAAATGGAAAAACAGATCATAATAGAAGAGAAATAATAGAGGATGGTAAAATATATACTCTGCAGATAGATGGACAGAACAAAAGAGAAATGGAAAAACAAGATTAGGAAAGACAATCTAGGCCAGCCTGTCCGTTTAGCAAATCTGAACTCTTAAACAAACTGAAAATGGAAACAAATCTTCAACCGGCTTATGGTTGTCATTGTATTAATGACTATGTATTCATAATTGTATTCAATACTGAACATTTGGAACCCTAACCCATCAAAAAGTGCAAAAGTCAAGAAATAAAAATGTACAAAACTAGTTGAATACCAAGAACTGTGTCAGTGCGTCCCAGGGCAGCTGTAGCTACAATGTAGCTTGCCATCACCAGTGTGTGAATGTGTGTGTGAATGGGTGAATGACTGAATGTAGTGTGAAGCGCTTTGGGGTCCTTAGGGACTAGTAAAGCGCTATACAAATACAGGCCATTTACCATTTACCATAATGAGCACACATATACGGTGAAATATATACTTTATATCCAAGAAGCCACTGCTTATGTCTTCATATTTTGCTTCTAAGGAGCCAGACTTTCTCTCCAGTTTTAAAGAGCCATAGTTGTCGAGCATTCCTGAAGGTCTTTCAAAGTTTTCTTTGGAAATTGGCTGCTTTTTCACTTCCTTCAGTCCAGTCCTTGTACCAAACCATTTTCAGAGGAATGTTTACTCTTGGTTGTTAAGTCACTGACCTATATTAATAGGTCATTGAAGCCCCCTCAAGGGATGAATCAGTGTTGTACCCCTTAGAAGTAACAAAAACAGGGGGGGGGGGAGACAGAAAAGACCTGACACAGGACCCAAAAACTGCTTCTGGCCCATCAGTTGATCCATCTACTGTTCACTAAAGTCTCCTCAGAAATGGTCTCAGTGGAAGAGCGGCTGTTAAGAACCATTCTTAAAGAGGGGAAACAATGGCTGGGGTACTCAAGTTACACAAGATCTGGACTGAAAATCAGTAGCAAGAGGTCTTGTGAGTTAAATTTCTCTAACTAGAAATATATGTTAAAAAAACAAAAACGATTTTCAATTTTTTTGTAGTTTATTGCACTTTTTTGCAATTTATGTAATTACTATGCACTTAATGCATACATATTATTAAAATTTGGGCTATAATGGTTGTATTTATGTATAGCAACTTGAAATGCTCCCAAAAATGGCACTACAGCATGTAAAAATATAATATAAGCTCTGGCGGACTTGGGTCTATGGTAGGTCTTAAAGGGTTCATGAATAAAATTTGGCATTTTTGGTTCAAATCATCATCTATATGTACGGAGGACTTTAGGAGAGAGGTACAACGGTGAACGTTTACATCCTATCTGTGAAACACATTGGAGGCTCTGCAGTGGTTGGTGACTGCGAGGGACCTTGGCAAAGTTGATCCAATTATGAAAGCAGACAATTTTAAACACACCAGCAATGCAGTAAAAGCATACCTAGATGAAAAAACAAACAAAAAAACAAACAGTGAAACCCTAGCAGTCCTGGATTGGCCTCCCCAGAGCCAGAATTTAACATTATTAAAGCAGTGTTGCATCATCAGGGGCGATCGTGGCTCAAGAGTTGGGAGTTCGCCTAGTAATCGGAAGGTTGCCGGTTCGAGCCCCGGCAACCTTCCGATCTGGTTGGACAGTCTCGGTCTCGACAGTCTCGGTCGTTGTGTCCTTGGGCAAGACACTTCACCCGTTGCCTACTGGTGGTGGTCAGAGGGCCTGGTGGCGCCAGTGTCCGGCAGCCTCGACTCTGTCAGTGCGCCCCAGGGTGGCTGTGGCTACAATGTAGCTTGCCATCACTAGTGTGTGAATGTGTGTGTGAATGGGTGGATGACTGGATGTGTAAAGCGCTTTGGGGTCCTTAGGGACTAGTAAAGCATACTACAGGATGGTAATGGTAAATACAGGCCATTTACCATCATTTTGACAAAAAAATAAAATAGAAAGATAGCAAACATCCAAAAAAGAGCTTTGAATGTCCTTCAAGAAGCCTAGAGAACTATTCCTGAATACCAATTAAAGAAAACACAAGAAAGCTAGCATTTATATCCGTTGTTTTCTCTTTTAAGAGGTTAAAGATTCTCTCACTCTGGAACCTGGCCTCACTTTAAGGCTTCAGTTCTTCTACCTGGGACCAGGTGGCCTTAATAAAAGCCGACTGGGTGCAGTAGTGTTTTGGATAATGTGACTAGGTGTCAACTGGCATAACTGTCAGATTACACAAAGGCATTGTAAAATTCCTGCCCCACCATTAATAAAACCTTCAAAAAAAGGCTCATATTTAACAGTCCTGCTGTTAAGTAGATCATGAAAGGAATATAAGAAAGAAATCCCAATGAAAGTTCCCCTTTTATGCCAGACTCATTTTTCCACAGTGAAGTGACATCCTACTGTACAGACCTCCACGACTTTCTGCTAAACCCCACACGAAGTGGTGTGTGCCCGCAAAGGATTTGCACGTGTAATATTTTGTGCTCCTGGTGATCTCGCTCATATTTCTTTCTGAGGAAAGGCTCTCAGCTTCAGTGCCCGGCTTTACTTTTTTGGCTTTCAGCACACAAGTTCACTCTCAAGATGCTAAAACCTTTTCAGACCATGACCCAATTTTTATGACAGTTTTATCCTTGCAATGTGAAATATAACATGTAGAACTACATGTCTCATTAAGTGCTTGCATGACTTGTAAAAAACAAAAGTTTCAGTGTGGGGTCTTACCTCAGACAGATAGGCCCGTAGGCTGGCACCAAGGGTATCTGTGCTGCTTAGCCCTGGAGGGGTGAGCAGCGGTCGGGTAAGTATTGGCTGACTTGTGGGTGTAACAGGGCGGCTCCGCGACCTCCTGAAGGTCACCTCTTTATAAGAGCCAGAGTTAAAGGTGGAGCGTGTCAGCAAACTATTTGGGGTTATGGGCCTGCTGGGTGTTCTGGGGGTTTGAGTCCTGCTCCCAGGGTTGCTAGGAGACTGAGTCCTACCCATGGTGAGGGTCGTGGTCTTGGGGCTAAGCAAGGGGAGGCCCACACCACAAGACTTCCCCGTAAGGCTACCAGCTGGAGACTGGGGCCTGGACACGAGGCTGGGGAGGGGAAGTGTGTCAGGTAGAGTTCTGTGGCGCACTGGGGTGTGGTATAGGCTGCTATGTGGATTATTGGAGCTTCGGGTGGTCATCTTTCCCACTTCTGCCAGCTTTGCCAGGTCCTTCTCAACCTCTGGAGAAAGAAAGGCAATAATCCAAGTCAGTATCCAAACGCTTAAGGAGTAAATTTCCTATTTAAATCCTATGGTATACACACACATTGAAATAAAATTGACTTTATTTAAAGCCACGAAAATGCCCATAATAATTTTTAAGATAACTCTCCCAAATAACTCTGGAAAAGGAACTTTTAACATACCAGCAGGCTTACTTTGAGTTTTATTCATCGACTGATTTGACTAATGATTCACAAACTTTACTGTGGGCGAGACTGCTTGGGTTAATCCCTTTTCTCGGCAATGATGACAATATTTATAGACCTTATAAACTGTGGTGAATCCAGCTTCCTCTGTCAGAAAATGTCCCAAGTTGATACAGTAAGTGCAGCATGGCTGTATTTCTTCCCTTCTTCCTGACAAAAACACATTAGGCTGCTGCTCTGGTAGTCTCGAAAACATTTTTGTTTATAAAAAAACGAGACGCTGCCAACTTCTGTGATCAACATCTGGGTCATTTTTTCCATGTTTTCTGCTTTCGTTCCAGATCTTGGCAATCGGGATTCAACAAACTGGGAGTTATCATTTAAGAGGCATGATTTAGAGGAATGACTCACTCGAGGTAGAGGGTACTTCTGGAAAACTGTATGTGTGACGTTAGATAAATAACAAGAGCAAGCAACAATTATTTCACAAACTCAAACTTCCATGTTTTTGAGCAAATTTCAGCTTTCCTGGGTTTTACAAACAACATTTGCAGAAAACATGAAACATGTGCTTCTATTCACTGACAAATATCCATTTAGTATGCAAACAGAAAATGCCTGTAATGCTATCCTAAATTTAGCTTTTGGACATTACTCCGGAAGATTCTGTTTGTTTAAAATCAGACAGTGCTGCACAAAATCCTTTGGGGATCAAATGCATATAATTATTTGACATGCCTGAGTGGATTGCTGTTTATGTGCTTAAGCAGCTCAGCGTGCATAGAAGTAAACATTCATTTGAGACACAATGCTGAACATATGCTGCTTGTTGTTGGTTTTATGTGTTCACTAACTTGTGTCCTGCGTGATGTTATGTGTGTGTGTCTGTGAACCGTTAAACTTTACAGACGTAATAATTTCTAAATTATAAGAGCAGCGGGTCCTCAGAGTTTTACTGCCTGAATGCCAACACACACTCGGAGGACACTTCATTAGGTACACATGTTCAGTTTCTTATACTGAAGCTGTCTCATCAGCCAATTGCATAGTAACAATTCAATGCATTGAGGCATGTAGAGATGGTAAAGACAAGCTGTTGGCATTCACACTGAGCATCAGCATTGGAAAGAAAGCTGATTTAAGTGGCTTTGAACCTGGTTTGGCTGTTGGTGCCAGATGTGCTGGTCTAAGTATTTCAGAAACTGAAACTCTCTCGAGTTTACATAGAGTGCCGTGAAAAAAAGAATATATTCAGTGAGCAGCAGTCTCAGTCTAATGTCAGAGGTCAAGAGAGAATGGCCAGACTATTAAAGCTCTTAGGAAGGCAACAGTAACTCAAATAACCCCACATTACAACCAACATATAAAATCTCTCTGAATACACATCAAATTTAGCCTTAAAGTAGTTGGGCTACAGCAGCAGAAGACCACCCATGTCAGCTAAGAGCATGAAACTGAGGCTATATTTCGCATGGACTAGAAATCTGACAAAAAAGATTCGAAAAAGTTTGCCTGGTCAGATGAATCTCAACACATTCTACACATTAGTAACAACTAATGGGCAGAAATTGGCAAATTTTATTAATGGGCCAAAACGTGAAAGCTGAAATGGATGAAGGAGGAAGTGAGACGGGGAGAGGAGAAGGTGGCAGCCTCAGAGGCTAATATTGAAAGACATCTGTGGAGTTGAGAGTAGCTTGGTCATGCTGAGGACGAAGCAATCAAATTACGGTAAACACTCAACCGTGCGTGCTGTTCAAGGCAGGTCTTGACATCAGCTTTTGGCAGTGGCAACACTGCTGTATGCACTGTAACCATGTGCTAACCTCCACAGCTGGATCTTGACCATAACACCAAAGGATAAATAAGTGAATACCTTTAGACTGCAGTGAAATAAATAATACAAACGTGCAAAGTAAAGTACAGGATATAATGATTTCCCGCTTTAAGTCCTTAATCACCCACACACTATGTCCACCCACACTGATGGCTGATATTATTTTAAAAAGCTGTAAACAGGATGTATTCCGTAGTTCCCATAAAGCTTATATTTTCATCTTGAGGTATTTACCAGTATAATGATAAACACCACATGTTTTTGCTCTAAATACCCCCCCACCACCACACACACCGACACACACAGAAATGGACATTCGACTCCAGCTACCTAACAGTAAAGAGTAGCCTATGAAAGGCAGTTTTAATTTTAAACTGACTTTGTTAAACACAGGAATACTTTAACATATCTCAGTGACACTGATATAAAGAGACATGCCATCAAAATTCATATACTATGAACCTTGAGTTTGAACCCAAACGCAAGTAACAACAACAGGGAAAAGAGGGTAGAAAATGAGACAGAGGGGGACAGAAAGAAAACAAGAAGAAATAGAAACAGATCTATTAAAGTCTTTGATCCAAAAGCAGTTGCATGTGGTGAGCGAGTACAAGGCCCTAGCACGCTATACGACCATTCAGAACTCATGAAATCTTTATTGGATCCTTCCACTGAAAATAAACAAGTGCGCTAAAGACATGTCATTTGTCAGCAGGCTTACAAGTATACAATATACTGTTTGCTTGACGAAATTAAAACGCTACCCTTTAGTCCTTGGATTGATAACGTACAAATAATGTGAAAGAAATGCACATTCCTCACACGGTGTGAATGGAAGTAAAATTAAAAGTTGGCAACGCGGTCTTGGAAAAATTCTTGGGATTATTTACTTTTACTCTGACGAGATATCCCTGGCTCTAAATGGGGGAAATTTTCTTTTACAAAAGCCTTTGTCACTGATGAATTGAGCAGTTTGCGATGTTTTGTACAACGGATGAGGAGGTTATAGGTATTATATAAACACAGCTTTCAGACTCGGGCCCCTCCCTGGCCTCAAACAAGCGAGAGTGAGGGAGCAAATGTGGTCAAGCAAGCTAAGGACTGAAAGGCAAAGCGGTGAATCAGGAAGATGAGGGATTGTTTCCTGATTGTTTCAGGGTGGTTTTGTTCAAATAAAAACAGTCACACCTCTGCACCAGCTCAAGAGAAAGGGCCAAACGCCGATGGAGTGCATGTTTCATGACTGGAGGGCAATGAAACCACTGTCGCCAAAAAAATGCCCCAAACACAGCAAGTTCAGAAGAAAATACAGACAGAGGAAAGGGTGTCTGCATATAAATACACATCTGCACACTTCAAGGTAATAACTGAGCGGGATTATCTTTGCACGAATCGACAAAATTATGTATACTTATACACTTGAAGTGTGCTAATACATTAACTACTTAGGTATTACAGACATTTTTATACATAGACCCTCATTTTCAGAGGCCCAAAAATAAATTTAGGCAAATAAATGATCTGAACTTGATTTCGTGTTGAGCTTACATTTTTGAACTAGTTATTCGCACAAACTCTCAATATGGGGCCCAAAGAGATGTTGATGCAAGTAAAGGAGGTCAGTATTAGGCTGATAAACCTTAAATATTAAAACTTTAGAAGTGGACATATCAGCAATCAGGCTCAGCAATACTAAAATACCAGGTAGACCACAGAAGATGAAACGGCTAAAGACATATAGCCAAGTCAAAAACACTCTTGAGGAAGTAGGTGTATCATTTAAATTTCAAGTCTATAAGCAAGAGATGCTTTCATTAATGTAAATACAGAGGGTTTACAGTATGGTGCAGACCACTGGTCACAATCAAGAACAGAAAAACATCGAAAAGAGCCTGGACAGTTTTAGGGGGAAAAAAATGCCTCCAAACTGAGATTAACTTGCACTACAATGATGGGAAGAGAAAAGTGTGGCAAAGGAGAGAAACAGCTCATGACCTGAAGCATACCACATCATCCGTCAAACATGGTGGAGCCAGTATTGTAGCATGGTCATGTATGGCTGCCAGCAGAACCAAGCCACTCGTGTTTATTGATGATGTGACTGCTGATAGAAGTAGCAGGATGAATTGTTAAGTGTATGGGGCTACGCTCTCTGCTGCGATTCAGCCAAATTCTGCAAAAGTCATTGAAGAGCGATTCACAGTGCAAATGGATAATGGCCTGAATCGTACTACAAAAGCAGCCCAAGAGTTTCTTAAGACAAGGAAATTGGATATTCTTCAACAGCCAAGTCACTGACCTGATCTCAACCCAACAGAGCATAGCTTTTCAGCTATTAAATACAAAACTGGGGGCAGAGGGACCCACAAGCAAGCAGCAACCATGACGCAACTGTAAACCGTAAAAATGATGCTAGTTTGTCCAATTGCCTTTGAACTTCTTAAAATGGGTGACTGTGTAATTTCTAAATGATTAATCCAATGCTTTTGTTAAATCTGTTGAATTAGAGTAAAACGGAAAGTCTGCAATTCAATCATATATTGATTGTTTGAATTAAAATACCCCATGGTGGTGTACAGACGCAACATTACAAACAAAAACTGTCCAAAACTGTCCAAAAACCTCTGTCTCTGCAATATTTCCAAAATGTACTCTTGCGCAACTGTGTGAAAAAAAAAAAAAAGAGTCCCAGATTTTAAGCCCTATGGGAATGTCCCCAAGAGGGTTATGGACCCCCAATCAATCCTCTACCTAATCACACGAGCCAAGGTGTGACAACGGGTGTGCGTCACAATCAGTCACTGTGAAACCTGGCCCCACCCTATGTGATTTACTGAGGTCAAATGGCCCAGGATGTGAGTGGGCGTTAAGGCTTCTGGGAAGGGATCTCAAAACTGGATTATAGATGGGAGACAGTTGGTGTTGTAAGCCGTCGTCCTCTGTTCAAAGATGGTTGTTCACAATCGACATCATTACTTCTTTTCTGTGCAATATGTGAACACAGGCATCTTCGAAATAGGGGGTCTATGACCCTCTTGGGGGACACCCCCATAGGGCTTAAAATCTTGGACTCTCCAAAAGTTGTCTTCAAGAAACTTAAAGAAGTCCAGACGCTTTTTTTTCCAAGCTACTTAGACTACGATGACCTGGCTGACTGAGAATCTCAGTGAGCACTAACTGGATACATACACTACTCAAATAAATTAAAGGAACACTTTTTAATAAGAGTATAGCATCAAGTCACTTAAACTTGTGGGATATTGATCTGGTCGGTCAAGTAGCAGAGGGGGTTAATAATCAGTTATGGCTTATTGGCCTCCCAGGAACATTTTTGGGCATGCATACAAGCATGTAGAGGCCATACAGGCTACTGACTACCGTTTTGAGTTGCTGAAATGAAATATTAGCAAAACAGACTTGCCTGCCACATCATATTTTCATTTTGTGTTTCTTTTGGTGTTTTTGAATCATTGAATTCAGCCCCTCTGCATGTTGATACTTTTCATTTCCATAAAATGATGTGGGATCCTTTCGTTCCTAACACATTACCCAGTGTACCCATATCAGTGTAGACATCCAGCATGATTTTTTTCCCCATTGAGATTTGATGTGCTTTCAATGTGTTCCTTTAACTTTTTGAGCAGTGTGCATAAGAAAATGTCACAAAATAAAAACACAAACTGGGGAAACAATAGTAGCTCAACAGTGAGGCTCTGGCTCATAATGTGGAAGAGATTTAACAGCTAATAAAGGCTTTAAAGACTTGGATTAGCTTGTTTAACAGCTTCTACAAAAGGCCTGCTGGGAATCATCAGGCTGACTAGTCAGTATAAAACTAGAAATCAATAACATCTGAAAATTTGGTACATTTTTAACACAAACTTTATCCTTTTTTTTCTTTTTTGGGGTGTATTTACTGTCATTTACAGATGATCTTAGAAGGTCATTCCAGCTGTGACCACTGCTGTTTGACAGAAACAAATTCACTCAGTGTGACCAGCATGTGTTTAATATATCTGGTATGCAAAGAAATCTTTACACACTGTGACGCTGTTAAACAGACTGGGAGGACATGCATATACAAACAAGTGTGTGACACATGACGGTAAATGGCAAGTCTCTCCCTGGCTTCTATTCCACACTTTCATCTGATTCATACTTGATCTTCATGACAACAAAAGCAGTCTCTGAGTCACCCAGACGTCACATATATCAAAGCTCAGCCTTGGACTACATTAAGAATAATCATTTCCAAATTGCCACACAAATTCCATTTCGTCAGACAAATAACACTCCAACAGAGTCAGCCTTCGATCGGCTCATATTGACTCAGTAGCGGGAGTGAGAGTTATTAACTGAACCTGTCAAAACTGAAGCTCAATGGGATTCCTGGCATGTGGAAAACATTTTAATTAGTCTTTCTATTTACTCTCCATAAAGCCCAGGAAGAGCAGAGAGAGATAAGAATATACATATCTCACTATACTAAGCGCACAAAATGCTATATAATTCATTCCCGTGTTATAGATTCATTTGTTCCTGTGATTTAAATAATTCAAAGCCAAAAGATACATCTTGTCCTCACGTTTTGGTTGTGTGCGTGAGTTATATAAGTGTCCCAAAAGAGCAGAACACCCTGTGCAAATAGATTATAATTTCCCTGATCAATAGCTTATAAGAAAAATGTTTAAACCAAAACAGAGACTAAGATGAAGATGAAAAAATATTCAGTAACTTCAGTCCACATCCACATGTCTGGATGGTTTTACTACAGGGCTTTTAAGTAGGGGATTTGGGGGTTTTAATTTTACTGGAAGTAATTTTTCTCATTAGGACGAATGCTCATATTCGCCACTCTTACGCCATCATTGTGGACATGGATGCGGATATAGACAGCTGCAAATATCATGGGTGGATGCTATTAACTAACTGTTAAGCAGTGAACTGTTCACATATGCATTATATACATTTGAAAGAGATTGATCCAAAGTCAAGGTAATTTCTTTCCAAGAGTTATTGTGCATTTCTTTAAAGACAAAGTAAACAGATGCAGCGGTAACGGACGCCTTCACATGCTATTCTCAGATTCAGATTTCTCTTTGGATTTGTGGTTCATACGCAGTCGATGCCCTTGGTCCACAGTCACAGTGTGGATTTCATTAAAAAACTAACAAACTGCAATGAGCTTCATGTTCAGACCACCCTTGTGGAAAGTGCTCTTATATAAAGTAGTGTATAATCAGCCAATTATTATTGTTCTTGGTGACACTACCTCATGTAAGAGTGACCATCCCCGTGCACTCATTTCATCACTGGCCACTGAGAGAAGGTGAATTGTTTCATGAAACTGCATATGGAAAAGGGTCGCTGCTTGAATTTTAACACTTTGCATATAAGTTACCGATCTTTGACGTTTGTATTTTACTATTAAAGCAAGAGAATGAATTAATCAAAACATGCTAAAACCTTTATACGATGTAATAAAATGGCTCATTTTTTCTTTTTCTGGCTAATCCAGGGCTCCATAAGTCTTAGTTTTTAATTAACCAGGAAATTCCTTCCACCAAAAGCTGTGTATTCTTTTACTGGATAGCCCCCCCACCCCTCAAGTGCTATCTAAATCCCCTTCAGTTATATAAGACTCTATAGCTTTGTATGCCTGCATGTGTGCATGCTGGCACAGTGTTTTTGCTTTCAAAGAAAGAAGGCTTTTTGATCTGCCTCAGTCTCACAATTCATCATTATAGCTAATATCACATACAGACGCACACACACATAAAGCATGCAAACATACACATACAACTGCCTACCAGCAAGCTGCTTGCCCATGTTCTCCAGCTCTTTAGAAAAGAGGGAGTCGCCCAGTAGCAGGCCCGTCTGCCCGACAGAGCTCCCACCTCTCACAGCCTTCAGATCAGCCTCCCAGACAGCCTGACGCTAGTTAGCAAGGAAAACAGAAAGAGAGAAAAAGTCACATTAGAAGAAAGACCCTTCAATTAACTCTTTATATAATTTTCAGCGTTTGCTGGAAATATCTGAGCCATATCTGCTGGGGGAAAAAAAAGAGCCAATTATTATTTTACGAGCTCAAGAAAAACACAAGAAACCACAGCAAGTGTAGATGAAAGCATACATCATGGAGTGCACTGTGTTAACTGAGTGCAGGGTGCTAGACAGTCAGTAGTGGTTCAGAGCATTTTTGTGTAACTATCAGTAAATCTATAGGAGCGTGTATGCACACCAGTCTGCTGGCAGCGAGCCTGGCAGCAGCAAATCTTGCGCTGCCAGTTACGGAGCAATAAATCAGCCACTTTGAATAGTTTCCAGAGTTTTTTTTTTAAATAGAGATGATCATATTCTAAAGCATATGAAATGAAAGAAATAAAAAGGCAGATTGGATCACTTATGTGTAGTTGCTGTGTTTGGCCTATTTTGCTCGTACCAATCATGGCCAAGTGTGTGATTTGGAAAGGGACCTGTTAGACAGTCTAAACTTTGCCAAGTTCTTTAATGGCAGCATGCTTAATCCTCCTATTTTTTTTCCTTTGATAGGACGCAAGTGGCCAGATGATCTGTTTCAGTGGACCGAGCGTACATGAGCTCCAAGCACAGGTGAACAATAAAACCTGTCAGCCGTAATTCCACCTCCTGTAAGTTTGGTTTACACTAGATAAGTTATGATACCTCTGATGCCAGCACTTACATCATTTGATGTGCTAAGCACTTAATGGGAGACAGAGCTGACTAGACAAAGTGCTGACACAGAGTGAGGTTTGGAGACATCTGGTGATATACATAGAGCGAGGCTTCCAGCAGTCTTTAAAGACAATCCTGGGATAATCCCTTCACAGCAAAACCCGAGCACACGGCTGCGCAATATCACTAAAACAGTGAAATAGTTCAAAATGAAAACATCTTGCTATAATTTTTAGGATTTTTATTTTGAAGTGCGAGGTACTTGATCCTATGCACGACAGACTATGAACATAAAACACAAGCCACAAAGTCCAACTTTAATAGAACAAATGTCAGAACACCTGTGACCACTGGAACCAAACCGATTCCACATGAAATCCTAGTTGAGGATAATTGCTTGAACAAGGTTATAAAAGAACACCTGTGAACACACACTTTCCTCCTGGGTTATATCTAATGCAACATAGCTGAGTGTGGTAAAAAATAAACAGTGTGAATGGGAGTGTAGGAAGAGCCGTGTTACCAGTAACGGAAGATGGAGTTGGTGACCTCACACAAACCTCCTATTTGGAAAAAAGACAAGCAAATGCTTTTGATTCGGCGAGAAGAATATCTGGGGGTGTCGGGCGCCGCGACGGACACTGGATAAAGTCAACCTCAAAAAAGCCATTACTCATAAAACTGCAAGATTTAACTTGGCCGAAGGATAAGAAAAGAAGCCTGATGAAGTGCAGAACACGCTTTGGTCAGTTACAACCAAAATAAATTTGTGTGGATCTGATGGTTTCCAGCATGTCTGGTGTGAACCTGGCCAATAACACCACAGAGGAGTGCATGAAACAAGGATGTGTGAGTGTAATGTTATGGGACTGCGTGAATGTCAAAGGTGCATGGACGGTCAGGGCAACTGAATACTAAATGGTGTTTTCATTCAGGGCAGCCACAAGAAGCTCGAGAGGAAAGGAATTTTACAACACGACGGTGTTCACAAACGCACAGGGGACAAGGATCTTTACGGGGAAAACTATGAGCTGGATAAGCGTGTCCTCTCACTAAAATCAAACAGATCCTTTGGAGATCTTCAGTGATAAAACCTCTGCAGCAAAGAGCGACTGAGAAGAACTGTGTGAATAATGAAGGAGTGAAAAACTGGCAACCATCAAACATAAAGGTGGGCAGACAAAATAGCCTTTTTAAAAATAAAAATAAAAAGAAGAAGAAGAAGAAAATTAAAAAAAATTCACTGATCAGATTTTTGGCATTGGGATTGTCCTTTTGGGTTAAGAGGTGTAGTTCTTAACACATTCGTCTTGCAAAAGAAAAATCCCCTGTCTGGAACACAAACTCAGGGGGTCGGCATACTCCTAATGCAGGTCCCATGCCCGGATAAATGGGAAGGGTGCATCATGAAGGTTATCTGTTGTAAAATCTGTGCAAAATCAGAAATATAAAAATATGCAGATCCATGGGCTGTGGCGACCTGCTAGGTAACAAGCAGCCAAAAATCCCAGTATATGCACAGGAAGGAATACACTCTATTATAAGAAGACTCTCTTAACATTTTAGTATTCTTGCACAAAGGGGAGGTTAACTCAGTTTGTTCTACAGTAACAAGTTAAGCTCCCCTCAAAGAGGACTGCAATGCTTAAAGAGTAGGTGTAGTGAAAAACAAGGGAAGCTGCTATCCTCTGATAAATGACAGAAGATCATTCCCAGGATCTATGGCATTGATCTTCATGCCTGTCAGATACATAAGGCCTTCTGTGGTCGTAGAACCACAACACCCAAGCCAATCTTTAATTACAGTCCTCATAAAGCAGCAAGGCGGGTTGAGTGCTACAAGTGAATCCCCTCCCCAGCTTTATTTCTTTCTCATTGGTGGTATCTCCCTAAATCCAACAGCATGACATCACACTGTCCTCCTCTTGCCTTTTATACTCAGCTCTGGCAAACAAGGCCACCAACAGATTCCCAATTTTAAGTGGACTTTACGTCGTTACATTTTAAAGCCCCGGTGCTTCGGATATCCAGAGTCCAAGTTGATTATATCAAAGATCAAATTTATCGTAGTGCCTTATTAAAGAGCTCGGTTTTATAAAAGCTTTTGATATACAATAGATCATCTATTATTAGCAACATCTACAACGCAACATCTGCATTGAGTTCTAAAGCTCTGCTGTAATCAGGACCATATATCCTGGAGACAGCAGACTGGAGGCCGAGGCTGATGGGACTCCACAGTCCCAAAGACCAGGAAAACCAAGCAAGCCTGTAAGAAATTCACCTCATCAGACAAGATCAATAAACAAACAGACAGTGCAATGAAAATATGACTGTTATTTCATTGGGTTTAGTGACGTCATACTAACAAAGTCACCTGGATGTAATCGTGTATCAATATGGCATATTTGAAAATCATGTACAAAACAAAAATGCTACACGGGAGATGTTGGGGCACAAAATGGACTTGATTACACAGTGAGACGATACAACAGAATGATGGAGAGTGGTTTCATTTAGCCATGGTTTAGAGCATCTATTGTTCTTATAACAAACAGTGCACGACGTGCGATATTTTAATCCTAGCGGCCGAAAAGACAGGAAGGAATGGCTTTTCATTTGCCAAATAAAAAGTGATTTTGCAATGACTTATAGTGTATTAATGTCAGTGGTGCAAAACTGGTATGATCTCCCTCCCACTATGATAAAACTAAAGAAAGCTTAAAGAGAAAAGGGGAAACCCTTCTGGTAAAACTTCTGGCTAACTAACAAACATGGGTCTTGTTTCTTACAAAATTGATTCCATGTTGAGAGCAAACAAGACAGAAAGAGAGAGGATAGACGTCTAGAGTCAAATATTTTATAGCCTGCATGTGTGGAGCTATACGTGTGTGGTCAGCAGTAATAATCACCGCAATCTGGGGTTTGGTCCAACATGGCCCCTCCACACAACAAGGACTGCCGGGGGTGTGTGCATGCAGTCACAGGGGTTTGAGCGTACTGTTGGCTTTGCGAGCACAATTGATGGACTCTTGTTGTGGTCAGGCCTGGGTTGCATAGGGACTAATATACACAAAACACACACAGGACCTTGCACCAAGACACTCTATTTGATCATCTCTCATTTCAGCTTATTATTTGAGGCTTTTAACTGCTTCACTTGAAGTATTGGGGCTCCTTTGAGTTATAAATGCTCTGGCTGATAGGATTTGCTATTACGAGTGTTTGGGGTGTTTAGTGTACGTCACTACCACAGTACCTTTAGTGGACTGCACTAAAGGTACTGCAGTTCTCCTTAAACACAAGTGGATCACTCCATATAAAATCTACTAAATTTGAAGTCAAATGTTTCCACCAAACCACCTTAGAATCAGCTTTTCTTTTCTTTTTTTTGGTGCAATAACTTTACTATGTTTAAGAAGTAAAACAAAAGTTTATCTTCATGATATAGCTTTGAGCTTTAATCATCAGGAGATATATCATAGTTCTTTCTGTGTCATAAAAAGCTGAAGCTGACTGATTTATTTGCAGGCTGATTTTGTCGGCTGCCATCTGCTACTTGATGACATATGAATGAATGAATATGAATGGCTCTGGTTAGCACTGTTGCTGCACAGCAAGAAATTCCTGAGTTCAATTCCACCATCAGGCCGAGGTCTTTCTGTGTGGAGTTTGCATGTTCTCCCCGTGTTTGCGTGGGTTCTTCCCACAGTCCAAAGACATGCAGTTAGTGGGGATAGGTTAATTGATCAATCTAAATTGCCCATAGGTGTGAAAGGTTGTCTCTTTCTTTGTGTTAGCCCTGTGACAGACTGGCGACCTGTCTAGGGTGTACCCTGCCTCTCGCCCTATGACAGCTGGGACAGGCTCCAGCGCCTCCCACGACCCTGAAAAGGATAAGCAGAAGCGAATGGATGGATGGATGAAGTATTAGCGTTTATGAAAGCTGATTAATGAGACGTAAAAATTAAAGAAGAGACAGGAGAAACAACCATGTTATGGGTGTTGGCATTACACAGTTTGGCCACCAGAGGGCACTTTGTTACCTGTTCGCAAGACACGCACGTGGAACGCCACAAAGACAACCGACTGATCCGAGAATAGTTGGGCAGAGGGTAAAGAAGTACATAAAGAACTACACATGAGATTTTTAGTAAAATGTATTTGTCTTGTATGTCTGAGAGAAAAAAAATATCAGCAGTCATAGAGGAATTCCAGATTTTTTAAATCGCCAAATATCGGTATTTATCTAAAAAAATCTATATCAGTCAAGCTGTAATAACAATTTTGTTACATAGTCATGTTTTAGCACTTGCAAAATGGCATGTCTGTGAAATAAAGAAACATCTTTAAAATTCCTGCCACACACAGGCCGGGATCACCGAGGGTGTCAGGTTTAGTCTAGTGATTAAAGGCCAAAAAGCTGTTACAAGCTCATAGCGCAATAAAGCAGCAACCTACAAAACAGCCCTCTTCTTTTCACCCTTTTCTTTGCTAACATGAAGTTTTGGATCAGTCACATCCTTTGCTACTTCAGCAGCAGCAGGAGATAACCACCGACTTTAGCCTTGTCTGTACCTCGTTTCCTTCATACTCGTTTTTAATTTTGAAAAAGCTTCCTTGGTTATAACTATCAACGATCGAGCTCCTGCCAGAAGCCAACAATGAGGAGCTTGGCCTGAGCTCTCTCTGCAGTGCGCTCGCACAAAAAACTGTGTGCCAGGTGGTGTAAAGTAGACCTGCTGCATGAAAGACACTCTGCGGACCCTTATTTGGTGTGAGATTAATCTGGGCATAGTGAGAGCTGACATACAGACTTAAAACGGGTATCACATGCCAAAAGAAACTCAGCATAAAGTGAAGCATGACATTTTTCTCTCTGTGAATTTTCATCTCGAGCCTCATGAACCCTTTATGTCATCGGGCCTCAGGGTTGAAGCTCTGGTAAGCCAGTGCATTAAATACTGACGAGTACCCAGCCAGTCCTGTGTTTTTTATAGAATCAGGTGTAGTGATGCGTCAGTGCTGTACAGCTGACAAGTCTTGTGTATTCTGGGGAATTATCTGAAGTGGAAAGAAACAAAAAGAGGGTCATATATTCTGTCATATCTTTACATGGATTAATCAGCTAAGCTTAACACTAAGAAAATGAATTTATTACAGGTTTTCTAAATAACTCACTTTGCTTTTGCAGCCCCATCTAAGTTGCATGGCTGTGGGAGAATATGGGATGTGAGAGTTAGCACTCACACTTTTAATGAATTCCTGTTGTTTTGGCTTATAGCAGAATCACCTAATGGATTTTATGGACTTGCATACAGAGCTCAGAGGCTCACTCATCCAACCACAGTCAAAAGCAGACAGGATATTGACAATAACACAGTTAGGCTTTTACTCAAGTGCTCCAAAGACCGACTTTATGACACACTGCCTGTTCTTAAATCAGAGAAAAACAACGAGTGTCAATAGAAGTGCAAATGAGATGAGTCTTTACAAGAGTCTGCGGGAAAAAATATATTTTTACTGCACTGTACTTCAAAATTTAGCTGAAGCCTTAGAATCAGTGTGCCATAACACAAAAGATTAGTTTTTGTATGTGTGACATCTTGGAGTTCATTTCCCAAAACTTTAAAAAAGAAAATGTTAAAGATGTGAAAGTGCTTCAACGTGTTAGCCTGCAACAGACTCTCCAGGATGTACACTGCTTCTTGTCCTATGATGTTGGGCGAGGTTTCAGCATCTCCCATGACTCTACACTGGGAAAATGGAGGAAAAATAGATAGATGGATCTATTACAAGAAATTCCCTAACAGAAATCTCTCCATCATTGTAAGCGAAAATCATTTTAGTGCACAGGCAAATAAAGAAAAACAAAAAATCCTGTAAATCCAAAACAAAGCTTTTGGCAGATTACACCAGCACTTGCCTTGTGTGGCTACGCTGTGCGATTTGCTCAGATGACAACCATACATGCGTGTCTGTGGAGGTGTGGGGAGCAGACTGTTGCCAAATATAAAAAGCCATACAGCCAAGATTCCTTCGGAAACAGAAATAAACCCTCATAACGGTTCTGCTTCGCATCTCTCACACACACAGCACTGCATCACACTAATTATCTTATTTCCAGCATACAAGTGAGCAGTTTCCCTTGGCATATTTTACGATGGTAACACCCATACCACTCAGAGCAAATCTGATTAACACATATCACTTAAGAGTTACAAAGGAAAGTGGGAGAATTTTGGGGGGAATTTACACCTGGCTATTGCTTTAGGAAAGAATTTGTCTTTATGGGGCAATTATCACCTAAAGGGAGCTGGCAGAGGTAGGAGACTAATAATGATAACCGTTAAGAGTGTTTACTTTCCAACATCTCCAGGGCATTTACTGCCCAAACCAGGGCTTGTCTACAATACAGGGCTCTACTTTATTTATGGACAGTTGTAAATGCTAATAATAAAATATGACTTCAAACTTTTAAAAGTCGCAAAAAAAAAGTAAAGAAAAATGCAATGACCACTGCGACAAGAGAGGAAGCACCAAGACACTTTTCTACCAGCGTAATGAAATCTTATGTCTTTACTCTGTGCGAAGACATAAGATTTCATTACACTTTCATTCATTACTTTATTCGAGTTATTTGTACTCCTACCCCCACCTCCCGCCGAATAAACCATAAAAGAAAAAAAAAAAAAATTCCACACTGCTTAGTCATTTTACTCCACAAGCCCCTGGACGACTAGCTGAACTTACAAGCTATTACAAATTGCATTTGCCTTTCGAAGAGGGCCAAATATAAGCAATTAAGCACAAAACAAGCACGGTTACTTGCAGCACTATAGGTTACAGGAGATATTTGCACTTGCAGAGTCCATATGGGACCTATTAGCGCACTGTTCTCTAAGTTGCCAGACAAGGCTTAACCTGTGAAGATTGCGGTGTAGCGGCAGGATGGAGTGTCTAATCCCTTGTTGCGCACAGCTACAAACTAGTGCTTAAATGTGGATGTGAAGGTCATTGGAAAGGAGAAATAAAAGGCACAGGCTAAATTGATCGACTTAACTCTTCCAGATTTATTAAAACTCTGTTACTCTGTGTTGGTTGCGGTCAAGCCTCAGCTTTTCGGTTCTAAATCCTTCTGTGCGTTGTGTCAAAGAAAACACTTGTAAAATGCTGGGAATTAGTGTGACTGGCATGTTAAGGTCCAAATGTCTACAGTTTCAGGATGGAGGCTATTGTATTTGGCTAAATCCGTCAGAGCTCCGACTACTTTAGTCCTTCAGTTTCTAAAGGTCTGCTCCCAGTTAGTCTGGAGCCTCTCTGCATCTGCTCCACACACGGAGCACTGCATTGGCTCCTTTCGTTCTTAAAAAAAAGCAGTAAAAAGCCTTGTCTAACACTTAGATTGGGCAATTATATTTTTAAAAAAAAAGGTATTGGCTTTTCGGAGAGGTAATTATACAAAGGTACCGGCGTCTTAGCTGAATGCTTTATTAACAGCATGTGCCTTTGACTGAGTCTGGTGTGCGCCACGTAAGGCCACTATAGATTTCTTCCCTGAAGCGTCTGAGGTTTATCACGCCACTTTGCTATTCAACAAACCTTTGTGTACCTACTGTAACCCAGAAATATTTAGATCCATTATCAAACCCATCTAAATCTCCTGCGGCTGTTACGTCGCTCGATATTCTTTTCGTGTATTCCTTTCAAACTGCACACAAGAGCTGTGAAAGGCAAGCAAAGTGATGCAGGGAGAGTTTTAATTGGGGCTGTTTAGCGCTATCAGCTGTTGTGTAAGCTGAAATCCCCACATGAAGATGGATCACTTTTACTCGGGCCTTGTTCTGTTAACGAGGGGCTCGAGGTGGTTTTGAGACAATAGCAGTCGAGGAGGAGAGAGCGACGAGGTAATTGATGGTTGTAAAGCGATCTTAATTGTTTGGTGATGGATGTAGGGAGGACACTTACAGAGCCTGACATCTGAGATAAGGTGTCGCATTCCTGGAGTCGTCCCGCCACTGTGTCCAACCCGGGCAAAGGAGCTGCTCCAGACGATACGCACAAACGAGGGAAAAAGGAAGGATAAAGCAGAATGAAACGGCATAAAGATTTTATATATTAAGTATGAACTGCAACTTACAAGATATATCAGGTACAGCTTGTTCAGATATGTGTGGCCTATGCTCCTCTTCTGATCTGCTGTCTGATAGTGTGTCTCCCTGCAACCTGGAAAACAACACACAACATAAACTTGCACTGCAGCGCATGTTTGGACATTGAAAGTCAGATAACAAAAAAACAAGCCAGCCTCAATCAGTCTGAGGTGATGATACAATGAGGAAATGTTTAGCGAAACGTTCGGCGAAATCTGGATCGGCACGGAGGTCGGTTTCAGGCCTCAAACTTTTTTGTTTTTGCTGAAATTAAATATGAATAATAATGAAGAAACGACAGTAATGCACGAATAGACGATGTGTACACAGGCAGCAGCACCTCCACTATCCCTATGCTTATAAAAACATAAAACTGAAGATGAAGAAGAAAAAATAAAAACCCGCACGCAGCTACTATTTTTCCCTGACATCATTCAGTTACTGTTTTTTATCAGAATGTGTTCCAAGCCCCTATTGCTTTTTTTTTAAGATAACACCGTGGACTGAAAGGGAAGTGGGTCTGACAGATTTGGCTGTCTTAAGGTAGCAAAAGATTTGGGCTGCCCAGAGATAGTGAAGTAAACTGCAAATGAAAGACAAACAGCCTTTTCTCGTTTCACCTTTCAGCAAGAAGAGAAAAATGCTATTTAAATGCATTTATGCTCTTCTAAATTGCTCTATACACTCACTATAGCTGTAACTGTAAATCACATCATATGTCAAATTTGTGCACGCACCACGTTGGCATCAAATTCTTTATACCTCATGCTGTTTCCATGTCATGAGAGCAACCATTAGCAGAAGAGAAAGGAAAGCAATCCCTATGCCTTTATGGCACAGCTGCATTCCCAGCTGCAGGGCCTCCTTGTTTCTACCTCTACATCGAGACTAAAGGCACAGCGCAACTTCTTAAAGTGGATTCTATTTCTTTCCTTCTTTAGACATCCCTCTCCTTTTCTCCCCCCCTCTTTAATGGTCTTTATAAGACTATTAAAAGTACCCAAGATGACTATCAAAAGGCCTTCCCATTCTCTGAACAAAAGCTACTCATAGCCGCAAGTCTTGACTACAATTCGCCTAGTGCATTCCTGATATGAAAGCAATTAATTTAATGAGAACGACAAGTCCAAAAGAAGTTTGTGGAAATCTATCCATTTCCTTAAAACCGCACTGCCAGCTACTTCAGAGCAGGCCTAAGATCTGGGATGCGTTTGCACACAGGAGATTTTGTGGCGGGAGTACATGCTCTTTAAATGAACTGATCAGGCCAATAAGGGAGGTGGATGAAATGTTGGTGTGACCACAGTTATAGCCCAAAAGGCAGAAACGTGGCCACAACACACAGGCCACACAGCATTTTGCACTTCAACCAACCAGCAGAGAGCCACTGGAAGCTGCATGTTTTCAGACCTGCCACTGCTGGTTAAGAGGCACACTGGCTGACTGGAGCATTTGGTGGTGTGGCCAGTGTCTGGACAGAAGGGACGGAAAAGGACGTTGGCAAGGGAAGGTGTCTTAGAAGTCAGGGATCGGTTTCAATACGGGGTCAGTGAGTTCAAAGAGAAAAGCGATCCTGCAATGCAAAGTTGACATTTTGTTCTTATTATGGTGCCCAAATGGGAACGGAGTTATCGCCTTCACACTGTGGGTGTGAAATTAGGTGTCACTATTTCCTGGTTTGGGGTAGTGCATGGTAGAGCCAAGTGGTTCGGTCTCATTTGCGCAGACTGATAGACCTCACTGACCTGTAAAAAAAACACAAGGGAAGCTGGATTCGAATGTGTCTGACTGAGGGATGACGGGTATGTGAGGAATGCTTATCCAGCTTGGGCCAGTGTTCACAGTTCCCTGCTGAGCCAAGCAAGCCTCTGGTATCTTTGTGTGAGTTATAAAATATTGCAAAGATTCCCCTCAGTCATGTCAATATTAAAATGAACTAACATGAGCAGTACTGCAAGGTCACATCTCTCACATCTCTACAAGTCTCACTGATGCTGAAGGACAGATGCACGTGTTAGTTTTCTGAAGAACAATTTTAAAGCTTCAGCGAATCTCATCAAGGTAAAAGTAGACAGTTTGAAACCTGTGTCCAGGCTGCCTTATGTGTGCATCCATGAATACCTGAGTCTGTGCACGTATGAACTTCTGCACAACCCTAATTTGAGAAATCTGTCTTCTCAAAACAGCACAAAGGGCAAGCCATGCGTGCAGCACTTTTCCAGCTTACTGATCTGTTTATGGCCCTTAGACTACCCAAAAATGACTTTGAAAGACCACAGCTCCTTTGCCAATAAAACTTGGGAAAGATTCGGTGGTCAGGTTAAAGAGGACAAAACAAGAATTTGGCCTCAGCCGAAAGGATAAAGGAAGACAGAGAAAGGGAACAGATGTTTGACATTTCAGTAACAAAAAAAACCTTCACAAGAGCCAAAAATGACTCCAGATACAGATGCTGCTTTGCTTTGCCACTAATTCCACCATGGGACAAAAGGTATAAACAACTCGCTTAAAACCATCAAGTCGATAAACTGCCAACAAAAATCCAGCGATAGCCTTCATCCTCCTGCACAAACCTTTGACAACAACCCGCAGCCTGCGTGTGGAACGAAATTGATAAGCTGCATGAATGAAAGAAGAGTTTGAAACAAACAAATTCCAGACCCCAACCAGTGGAGGCTGTGCAGGCAGATTTGTGCCTGGCGTCTCATCAAGAAGATACCGTTTATCTTTGACTGGCATCAAGGAAGAGTTTTGCCCACACCTGCCTACGGTATCACACCCAAAACTCAGAAATCTGAGCACCAGACTGACGATGTGAATCTGAGGGAAACAGGAAATGTGTCTGAGGAGAAAAACTGTGATAACAAGAGAGAGGGTGATAATGGAGACAATTATCCTCGCTAGAGCTGATTTGTGAAAACAAGCAACACTGGAATGGACTTCAGATATGATATTATTCTCTGCTACCTCTGATACAAATGCAGAGACAGGAAATGGAGGGTAAGAAAAGGATAAGAAAGAAGTGTTGGATGTTTGAAAGAAAAAAATGGATGCAGCAGGCGCTACGGTATAGTTTTGACAAATGAACTGTAGAGGAAAATTTACAGAAATTGTTTAGCATTTCAGTTGGGAGATGAATTTGTTTCAGTTCTTGCTGAGACTTTGATGAGGAGATTATCTAGTGAAAAAAACAGTAAGTGTGGCTTTGCGTGGGGTTAAGAGCTGAGCAATTTCCTGGATTTGGGCAATAATTTAACATAATCCTGGAAAAACAGCTATTTGTCACCTATTTACTGCCTCCAGTCTTTAAGCTAAGATAAGCAGTTATCGCAACAGCATTAATCTATTTACCTAACTACTAGAAAGAACAAGTCTTCTCAACTGGTTATACTTTCTTAAGGAAAGCTGTTTTATATTATTACAAAACTCAAAAAATGTTGTAAACAACACTAGAGACAGACGAGGAGTGGAGAGAGAGTGGATCCAAAGGCAGACTCTGGAGACGGACAGGAACTAAAAGCGAGCCTTTATTTACGGCTCTATGAAAGGCAAACAAAAAGCAAAAGGGAGACAAAGAGTAAACCAACAAAAACCTAAACTGGGAAAACAACTAAATACTAAGTGCATGGCACATGAAGACCTGAAACCTGAGACATGAAAAACCTGAGACTTGTAAACATGGGGGAAGATGAGCAGGGGGGCTGAACAAACAATTCAACAACAGGCAGAGGAAGACAGAGGACTAAATACACAGTGGAAAACAGGAAGGAAAACACAGCCTGAACTAATCAGACGCAAAGACACGCAAAACTGAACACGCTGAACCCTGGACAAGGGACTATCAAAATAAAACATGAAACATGAAACATACACTAAGACACGGACTAGACAGTGGAACCAGGGAAGACAGACATGGGAACATGACCGACTGGGGAGACAGAAAGAGAGCACACAAAACAGACACAGGAGAAACATAAAGACAAGGATGTTTAGGTGTGAGACACAGTAACAAAACCCTAAAAACTAGAATGTATAAATATAACCAAAGCAGAAAATAACTAAGAGAACTAGAAATACAAATGGAAAAGCAAGGAAACTGAACCATGAATAACACTAAATCAAAGAATATTAATTAACCAGCAACACAAACACAGACCCAGGACCATGTCGTACCAATACCAATGCCGCACCTTATGTACGGGAGAGCAGTGTGTCATGATTTATGAGATGAAGTTTTTTTTCCATAGTTCATGTTTGAGGTATATTTCTTTCATCCAAGGCAATTATTTTACACATTCAGCAGGCTATGTACTGAACTTAGAGGATAGAAACAAAGTATCAATCCTATCATTTATCATTAGTCATAAATAATCTATCATTGTAAAATTCATCAGCCTATTCTTTTTCTAAGAAAAGGTTAATCCATGAAAAAAATTTCCAAAAACACGTGACTTCATGCAGAGGTGTATACTACTCCTTTCACCAACCCCTACAGTCTGGCTTTTTTGGTTCTATTAAATGAAGTTGCAAGCTGAAAAAAATGAAATGTCTGTTTTTCAAATTAACTATTCTGATGTATTATAATGATTGTGTTGTTCTTTTGCTCAGTTGTGCCCTTGAGCCTCACTTTTTCTTTCAGTTCTAATGAGAACCAGTTTGATTTGGTCTTGTAATAGAGTAGTACACATCGTAGCTTAAAATCTTTACTTGTCTGACAGCTCCCACAGGGAACACCGTTCATCCCTGCTACCAGAAAAAAAAGTTTTATGGAGCGGCATTTTGAGACTGTAATGGAATCTACAAACGATCCAGACACTTGACTAGCTCCATGCTGACATGCGAAACAAATGCAAACGGAGAACGATGAAGACGATTAAATGCTTTTAAAAACATATTCATGTTATTAACCACTGCATGTGTGAAGATGTTTGTGAAAGGTTTGTTGAGAAGACAGAGTACATACAGACATATATACACACATATTAGTACTAATGTTTTATAGAGGTAAAAACACGGACGTTTCAAACTTTGGGGCAGAACTGTGCGTATATTCTCCGTCCACTGTGCCAGAAAAGAGAAGGTAGAAACATTTACCTGGCACACCTAGAGCAGATGTTGAGTGTAACTTTGGCCTGTGGTTCAGGCTGATAGGAGCTGCGTCCTTGGCTGAACTTACTGCCGGATAGAACCAGCCCTGTCACACCCTCCATCCGCAGGTCATCCAGGTCCTCTGGGAGCAGAGAGGGAGTAACACAGAGAGACAGCAACAGGGAAAGGAAAGCAAAGAAAATGGAGTGAAAACAAGAGACAGAAAGGACAGTTATTAATCATACTTTGGTATCTCCCTCCACTAACGATCCCCTGTGATGACAGTCTGCTAAGAGCCAAACGAGCAAGCAAGCACATCACAGTAAATAGACACTCGGCTTAGCCCTGCTGCTGTGCTGCTTCACACACACTCCATAGGCATGGATCCACAAAAAAGTGCAGAATCATAAAGTTCACATGAATAACACTTTGTTATGAGGAATGATTTTAACAAGGTGATGACAGGACCGCATTATTCCTGCACAGAAACAAGAAAGTTAACAAGCTGAACTGGACAAAGAACAATATGGAGAAAAAACGAGTGGTAAGATGGAAGGAAAGGGTGATGGAGAGGTGGAAAACTGGGTTTTGTCTGATCTCTTACTGTGTCCTGAAGAGCAAACAGTTGCAGAGCACACACACACATAGACTTTCTCCCCTCTGTCTCTAAAGAAGTATATAAGACACAGAGCGCACTACAAATGTCTTTAATAGACAGAGGACAAACACCACAGAGGAATAAATCACACCAGTAACATGATTTATGAAAAAAAACAGTGGTGATGTTGAATAGTTACAGACTTTAAACTGTCCATTAATACAATTCTAGTATCAAAGGGGAGAGTCTGAATCAGCCAGTCCATTTTGGTTTTGAGTGCATCCCCAAGAGATAAAACATACTGCAGTATTTTCCGTGTCACGGTCCTTTCCGTGAGAACGAATAGCGTGCGGGTGTTTTGGCGTCTTCCTCTCTGAAATGTGCTGTTCAAGTTTTTTAAATGTTTAAATCAACATTTTGAACGGTCACCATAACAATATTTCTCCCATTTTTCTCAGCCCAGATGAATATCTGAGCTTTGCCAATTGGGGTGAGGGGGCGGAGGTCACCTTCAGGCCAGACAGTGTACTCGAGCTTCTCGCTGCCATTGTTTCTGCTCGTATACACGTAGCACAGTACGTGCCTGACTGTCTGCGTATCTGTGTGTCTAGTTACTTGAAACCAACAGTGATACTTTTCATTTTGCGATTACATTACCTGGCCCCTGGTTGAGGGGGGGGGGGGGAGAAATAATGGGCCTCACACCTTGAAAGAGGAGAATGCATGACTAATCACCTGGATTAGATTGGATGACACTTGCTCATGAGAACTCTCTCGCTCCATCCATCAGCGCGGCACAAAGCCAGAAAATCTCATCTGTCTCTTCTCCCCTTTGTGTGAAATCATTGCACTCTGATATTAGCCAACAATGCATGTATTAGCGTGCCACAGCACTACATTGTTACAGCCTCAGTGGCCATAGTTAGTCCTGTTAAGAGCTGGTTAAAACAAAGCATTTCTTTAGCACACAAAAATACATATTTATATCCACAGAAACGCTACTGAAATCACACAGATCAACTGCCTCCACCTCAACCTATCCCTCTGCATCTCCTCCTTCATTACATCCATGAGTTTCCTTTGAGATTTTCCTCTTCTCCTGTCTGGCAGCTCCACATTTAGCATCCTTTGTCCACTTCGTCCACTATCCCTCCTCTGCACATGCCAGCTTTGACTGTCTAACTGTATAACCAGTAGCCTTTATGAGCTCTCTTCTCTTTTATTGGTTTGTTTATTCCCACTTGTTTGCCGTCATAAAAAGTAAATGTTTTCATGGTTTCAGAAATATGTAAAATACACAACCACATTCTCTTAAGAAGCAGAACTTATGTGTTGGTCGTGGCACAGAATGTGTTGAAAATATGTCCCAGCATCAAAGAAACAAAGCAATTTTAAAGTTACCTTGTCAGTAAAACCCTTGTCTAAAATTATGTTAAAATCTTTTGCAAAGTTTTTTGGTTTTCTTCTACATTTGATAATATGTTGCTCAATTCCACACTGCCAGAGAAAAAGGGCTGTTTTAGTGTTTAGTGAAGGACAGATAGGATACACTCCAGCGATACCCTTAAGCAGCGCAATATTAAATGTCCCATTCATCATGGAATGCATTGGAGGGGTGGGGACAAAGGGAGCCACCAGCAATTTGAGCAATTTTCTGGTCGTGGGAACTGCTCCGTTTTGGGTCTTCACTCTTTTCCTATTTTCTCTTCATCCATTCACACTTCCATCCGTTCTTTCGGCAACTGACTAACATGGCATGACGGATTTTCTTTGGGTCACAGCCTGTGGTACAAATCATTAGCTGACACTTGGAAATATTCACTTGTGAGACTGCAGCTTTCATGAAACACTAAAAGAATAACAGGGACCAGTTCTGACCCTGAAAAATGAACATGACCTCGGTATGCACAGCTGCTTGTCACTTCAACTCCCATTTTGTCTTTTCAACTTGTTTCCTTCTGGTCAAAATAACATGACACAGTAAGGAAGCGAGACCTCTGCCTGAAGAAAGAGGACTCCAATCTCAGGCACTTAGTGGTTACCGAGATAAACGAAATTTTTGTCTGCATCTTACACACAAAAAAAACTGATTAAACTGCGGCTAAATGAAATGCAAGAGAAGCTCAAACATTCTGAAATGAGTCACCAAACCTGAACTTGACCTGCCAAAAGCACAGGAAACTAGCATATGCAGACAATATCAAGAACTGCAAATGGAAAGTAAAGAGTTTTTTTAAAAATTGAGTTTATGAGCATGTGCGTGCATGAAAGTGAAGCAGCAAAAATTGCTGACCTACTACAAAACTGAATCAGCGTGAAGACCTGCCGCTAGCTGCCCCGACTGTAGCTGTTCTATGGGTGCGCATTTTGGTGTCCTTATTAGCTCTCAGAAATAAACTGCATAAATGACAAAGATGGCTTTTAGAAAACAAACAGTTCTTTCGTGAGTTAAAGTTTTGTCTTGCCAGGAACAGGCTTTGAAGGAGGGTGTTTCCCTTCATCTGTGCAACAGCAGTCTGAACTGCATCCATGTCGGCCCTCACGCTGAATCCAACTTTCCGTGGAGAGAAGTGACAGATTTCTGTGTTGACACCATCCTATCTCTGAGGAAGGCCTGTGCATGGAGCGCTAAAATGATGAATTTGTATCCCGTGGGATAAGGTTTGGGTGTTAACATTATATATGAGTCCTTTTATAAGCTGGGCTTGAGGTCTGAATATGACAGCAGAAACTGTTTATTAGTCAGGAAAATTTGATTTTTGTCATCCCGCACGCAAACTCATAGAGTATGACACCAATTAATATTTAATTTGCAAAAGGACTTTTTGTGTTGGGACAAAAAAAAAAATAGCATATGTCTGGAAACAATATATATGAAAACATTTAAAGTTGTATTTAACGGTAACAGCTGTTCTACACACAAATAAAAAAAAAAGTGTTACATATACCACCTATACTGTTAACACAGAAATTCAAGTGACACTGAATGAATTATCATCAAGCCAACAAAAGTGCCAAAAACTGCAGTTCCTCTAATGGCCACATGAGGCTGTAACATTTTTACAGCCAGAATAGAAAATTTACTTTATCGTCTACAAATGATTTAATTGTTTACAACACTCATACAATGGGTGACTTTTTTAAAGACGCATCCATCCATCTATCTTCTAAAGCAATTATGCAAAGAAGCTGGATCCTTTCCCAGCTGTCTTAGGATGAGAGGAGGGGTACACTCTGGACAGGCTGCCAGTCTATTGTATTCGCTCTCACACTCACATCTACTGCACGACCAATATAGAATCATTTAAACTAACACCATACATGTCTTAGGACTCTGGGAGGAAGCTGGAGTATGTGGTAGAAGCCCTAACAGGCACACAAAGAACATGCAAACTCCAAGCAGAAAAGCACCAGTAACCCTTTGCTACCCATATGGAAAAGAAATAGTAAAAACTTATATGTGATTACTCATGAAAGTGGCCACTTTCATGAGTAAATCATATAAGGCTTACATGATTTACTCATGAAAGTGGCCACTTTCTCATTACTTTCATACATTGTTTTAGTAAGTATCCAAAACATACAAGTTTCATTACATAATTTTTCAAGGGATCTTATATCTGTTTTCACTCTTGTATGCTTTTCATACAAGTTTCACACAAGACAGATACAAACTTTATAAGATTTATATATATCTTTTCCATATGGGTAGGCTTCACCTCCGCTAATTAGAGTAACTGAACAGAGGACTCGCAGCTGTGTTTGTTTTGTTGGCACCTTCTGGAGCATTTTTAATGCAATTATCTGAAAAATAATATGCTTGCTGTGCATTACAGCATGCCCAACATGTTGGAATTATAGTACTTCATTAGACTGTTAATTAGCGCTAATTATCCTGTTTCCATGTCTGTGCACCACACCCCTTCAGTCTATGGATGCAGCTTGCTAACCTAGCTTGCTAGCGTTAGCTGATAACTTAGCATTTTAAACCAAAATAAGGTCAACAAGTTTTGTTTTAAATGACAAAATAACAATTGAATTTTTAAAATAACAATGTAATGCGTTACTGTACTAAATTCAGAAAGTACATTACAAGTATTTCATTACTTGCATTACATTAGATTAAGGTTCTTTTTTCTTCCTGTAGACTTTCATTACTGATTTCAGTTTTTGTGCTGGGAGGAGGAAAATGGTGGAGTGATCTATAGCTTTTGAGGAATGGAGACATTCCACCACAGACAGATATTACTTTTATTTTTATTTATTTTTTACTTTTATTTTTATTGCACAGAAGGACAAGATCATGATGGTGAAACAACTGCATTATACTGCTAACAAAACTGTCTGTCTGCACAGACAGCAGTCTAACAAGAAGCTAGCCAAGGATTTGCTTTGTGCTGTCAGTTTTGTGTTCATACATAAAAACTAAAACATCCCATCTGTGTCTTCATTACAATTAGGGATTTCTATTAGTGTGTGGACCTGTAAGTTTATATTGCTAACTGGTAATTATGTGACAATGTGTTTCAGTTCAACGTAACAATTAGTGTAACAAATTACTCAACTGGTGACATCATAGTGGTTGTGTCCATCTTTGACATACAGTCTATGATTATTACACATCACACAAGCTATACTTCTTTAACTTTTCTTAAGTTAATACCCAACTTCAAGCTGAAGATCAAAAGAATAGTACATTATGTGTGTGTAAATGTTATTTTCTTGTGTTGTGTAAAAGACATGGGTACTCCCCACGT
This sequence comes from Aulonocara sp. 'chitande type north' Nkhata Bay, assembly GCF_057382095.1. Lineage (NCBI taxonomy): Eukaryota > Metazoa > Chordata > Actinopteri > Cichliformes > Cichlidae > Aulonocara > Aulonocara sp. 'chitande type north' Nkhata Bay. Next base: position 17,623,308 of record NC_141352.1, read on the forward strand.
TCACAGCAGAGCCCAGCATGTATCCCGCACAATAACACTATGATAAGTTTACAATGTGCCTCCTGTGAGACTAGTTTACCCAAAGACCAGGACAGCCTCATGGGCCTCAGTCTAGACACAACAAACGTCTGTCCACACTCGCCTGTTTGTCAGCCCTGTCACATTTTCACTCCCCAGGCACCAGGGCAGCCATGCGTGCTCTCCCCCCTCGTCTGACGATGACACGGCAGATAAATAAAATGGATCTACACTGGGGTGGAGTATGGTGGGAGAGGAACGGAAACTATTCAAGCGATGCAATCCCAACAAAAGGCCCAAGCGCTCAGGAATTCCGTGCCGCAATCACTCACTTGCGCTACAGTAGGGAAGGAAAGGACACGAGCAAAGCACGCAGATAAAGAGAACTTGTCTATCTCTAAGTTTCCATGTAATTTCATGTTGTTTGGATAGCGACGGACTGGCTGTCTCTTTCCTACTCTTCCTAGGCTAAAAAAAGAGCTGAAGTCATAATTAGCACACTAGCTTCACAAATAACATAATATACACCTTCTCAGATGATGCGCTGACAGATGTAATGGGTGGAATCAGCTCAACCTCACACATGGAGGGAAGGCACACACACGCTCCATCTCCCACATAGAATCCATGGCGTTTCATCAAGTGCTGTGAATTATTGGGTCTCATCGATGTGAAATAATTGAATTTTCCATTCTTTCATGAGCAGTGGTGACAGGTAACCACAAAACACTGGGCTCTAATTAATAGTCTATGTGACACATGCCTCGCTCCTTACGGTGCGCAGTTGAAAAGCTGCGCTTACTCACAGACGGGGACGCACATGTGTGAGCAACATACTCAAACTTACAGATAAAAAAGGCGCACGGCAACACATACTGTGACACTTGCAGACCCCACACTTTTGCTGGCCTCACACACACACACACACACACACACACACACACACACACACACACACACACACACACACACAGCCAGCATTTGTGTTTCATTAAACCTCAAGCACCATGCCTCCACTCAGTGGTTAGTCGTCACACGGACACCTTTGATGTGATTCGCGACAAAGACACATTTGTTTGGCTTTGTAATAAAAACAATATTCCATCTTACATTTTATAATTATGTCTCAGCTTTCAATAGCACCCTCTCCCCCACGACCCCCTCCTCTCCTGGCCTAAAAATACGCCTGTTAGGCTCCAAGCCTTCGCAGCTCAGAGCGCAGCAGTAAAAACCCTGATCAGAATCAGATGGGGGACACACATGAGCGGGGTAACATCACAGCTCAGTGAGGCCTGTGGAAAGTCTCATCACAGACCTGGTGCAAACCTCCTTTTAACTCGCTTTCTAACCGCAAATATCGCCGAGATTAGGACGTCAGCGTAGACACGGCCAAGCTTGATGTATTGATGGATTACGATCCCAGTCATTATACTGGGATAAAGACTCTTTATTGGTGTTTTATTACACATATTTCAAAATTAACAGGACTTGATCGTCAAGAAAGCATTTCACATGTACTACATAATAAAAATACATGGAAACATCTGTCTGCCAAGAGCAAGGTTGCCATCTACAGCTCAAAACAATGACGTTAATCACTCAGAGAGAAGTGTGCCTAGGCAAGAAGCAAATAGGAGAAATTACTGAGAAACAGCTATTAAAATATCAAAGATGAGTGATGGAATAATGTGGTAGGTAGCACCATACAAGCAATACATTCATTTGAGCTGAAAGCTCCTTTTGGAGATCACTGCTTGTTTTTGATAACTCCATAGATACAGCAACATAGTTTTAAATAACTTCACCAAGAAATGCACAGACACAGTTGTATTCAGTCATTAAAATATTAACACTCTAATAATTACTGCACAGTGTCATCAAGTCTATAACTCTATCAGGTAAACTTCTTCTCAGCACGAGCCAGAAAACGCTGGCGTGTTTAGCCGGTTGCCTCTACTAACACAATGGATCTATTCACACAACTGCTTTATCTGCCAGTCTAGATAACAACGCTTTCTACAGATTACATACTTGCGCACCTATCTATCATCTTTTGGCCCCGTCTAGCAACAGTAGTCACAATACAGCTTCACTGTATCAGTTCAGCTCGTTTCCATTCGAATAATCTGCTCATCTAAGGCGCTTATGCACACAGGAGGTACGTACGCTGGCTGTTATTAGGCTATGCTCTGCGTAATGACTACCTCTAGATTTATAGCATAATCGCAACAGTCTACTTGCCTATTGGTAATTGCTTCCAGTAATACCACCATAATACCGCAGCAATTTGCCCCTCGATTAACGTATCCATCGGCACTGTGGAGACTTTTACAGGCATCAAATTGGGCGCAGTTACGCTTTTAATGGGGACATTCTTTTCGCCATCAGGCCAGCAAAACCTTCAGAGGTGAGCACAGTCCTTTCAAGCGTCCAAGCGAAAGATTTACTGTTTCAGCAGCTTATGCTACTGACATATATGATCTCATTTACCTCCTCCTCTCGAAGCACCGCGATGATACAGCTTTGTTTTTGTTGGTTTACATCGTGTCCAGGGCAACTGTTGTGTCTTTAGTTGTTTGGGCAAAGATGAGGGAAGCAATGGTATCATGAACCGGCTGTACCTCCTCTTTCTCTGTTTCCTCTTTGTTCTCTTACTTTTTATGTCTCCTGTTTATTTACAGTCTCTCTTGTTGTCCTTCAGTTTGTGAGTTTTATGCACGACACCTTCGTCCCGGACTATTCGCCAGTGATTGTGTATGACTGTTTTTATAAGTTCATCCCCATCTTGTATATCTGTTCCAGTTCACAAGTCGTTTTCTACAAGAGAATTCAGCCTCAGCTCGCTCTCCGTCTGCCATCAGTCCTCTGTCTGCCCACCTGACAACTCAGTTTTCCCCTCAGGGCTGCACGCTCCATCTTCAAAGATCCATCCACTCCAATTACCTGACTATTCACAACAAGCTACTTTTAATCATTGCTAACTTCAGTGTGTGCGTCTTGCCTCTTGGGGTCCTGAAATTTTCAATCAACATAACAAATGGCGGTGATTAAAGTGTGTCTGCATGTGGTGTGCGTTGCAGGAGGTCTTTCCTGATGGTATCAGGAAACTGGAAATCTTAACTGACCTCAGTCAACACAGCAGTCCTTCTAGTACAGCAACTTGTATTAACATAGGTAGGATGATATTAACGGTGATCTTTAAAAATCATAGAAAGTAACTAAAAGTAGTGTACTTATACAAAGAAAATACTTTTTTTTAATGCACACCAATGTTAATTTTGCATACATACAATGTACAATGTACAAATTTAGACTACCAGAATAAAATAAATAAAATAAAAACTGGTTTGTTTTTTCCAGGATAAAACATACAAAAAAACTGTTGCTCTGGCCATGCTAGCATTCATTCACTGGCCATTTTATTATGTACCCCTGTTCACCTTCTTTTTGACACAAAAATGTAATCAATATATACTCAATACATTTAGGCATGTAGACAGGGTCAAGGCAACCTGCTGAAGTTTAAACTGAAGATCAGAATGAGGGCTAAAGGTGATTTAAGTGACTCAGAATGCTGCTTCAAGTCACTTATTAAACAAATGTACGCAGAAGAGCATCTCTTAAAGGACAAAACGTCAAACGTTGAAGCAGATGGGCTACAGAGGCCCACACCGGGTGCAACTCCTACGACTCACAAGGCTCACCAAAATTGGAGAATAGAAGAGTGGAAAGATGTCGTCTAGCTTAGTGAGAGTTCTGCTGCAAAATTCAGAATTTGGTGTAAACAACATGAAAGCATGGATCCATCCCGCCGGTCGATGGTTCAAGCTAGTGGTGGTGGTGTAATGATGCTGGGGATATTGTAGCACACATTTCACTCATTAGTGACTGTGCATCAGTTAAACACCACAGACTAACTGCTTATTTCAGCAGGATAAGACACCATGTCACAAAGTTCAAATCATGTCAAAGTGCTTCAAAGAAACAGGACAACGAGTTCACTGTACTCAAATCGCCTCCATGGTCACCAGATCCTGTCAGATCCAGTCACCTCTGGGATGTAGTGGAATGGGAAAGTCACATCCTGTATGTGTAGCCAACAAATCGGCAACAACTGTATGCTATCATGTCAATATGAACCAAAATATTTCCAGCACCTTGTTGAATCTGTGCATGTTTCAACTAACTGCTATCAGCCCTTAAATTTCAGGAAGAAAGTCGAGATAATGAAAAACATTGCTCACTTTTCCACACCTATTTTATTTTCTACAAAACACTGAGCTATTGTACTGCAGGCAGCACTTCATGAAAGGAAGCTGTAACACCAACAAAAGAGCCACACACAGCTATTGTATCTCATCCACCAGTCTGCGCTTAAGTCTATGTGTATCAAAGATCAGACAGAGCTTTATCATGCGCTCATCTTGTCAACGTCAAATCTTCAGTGTCGCTGTAACTCGGCGAGCGCAGGTAAAGCTACTCTTCTCCTCTCCCGTTTCAGGATTCACGCCAGAGCGGGTTCACATACTGAAAGGGTCTGCTGGCTCGTGAAGGGGTGGTCTGATGATATGTCATATATTAGTATTTTTTTTACACTGGAGGCTCAGTTACCCTTTGCAACAATGGAAGTGTGTATGTGTGTGAAATGCATTCTGGCCCAAACAGCCTTACAGTCTTTTTTTTTTTTTTTTCATCATTGTTTTTATTGCAGATTTTCCTTTAACACGACAGTGTCTCGACAGTAGACACAGAACAACAAAACAGTACAAACACAAAACGTACACAACAGCTCTTAAATAAGGCATAATACAAGATACAAAATACAAAAAATATAACATACAAGAGGTGGTGAGTCAGTCTTACAGGGCCCGGGTGGTGATCACGTGTGTAGTAGTCCTTTGAATAAGATAGCGGAAAGGTCCGGTCCAATATAGTCTAAAAAGGGGTGCCACATCCCATAGAACTGACCCACACTGTGGTGTATAACGTGTGTGAGGTATTCCAGAGGAATCAGTTCAAAAACTATTTTGCGCCAGCCACAGACAGTGGGAGTCCTATCGTTGATCCATTGTAAGAGGATATTTTTCCTGGCTGCAAATGTTAGAGTGTTATACAATCTTTTGTTGGCCGCCGCTTTTAGGCGGTCACTTGGAAGACCTAGAATCAGGGACAAAGGGTCCATCTCTATATCAACGTGGAAGATTTTCCCCAGTTCACCTGTAATGTCAGCCCAGTATTCTTGAAGCTTGTAACAGGACCAAAAACAGTGAGTTAAAGTCCCTACATCAGTTTTGCACTTAAGACACACAGGGGAAAGAGAGCGGCTGAAGAGGTGTCTGCGGTGAGGGGATACGTGTAATCTGTGTAAAATCTTAAATTGGATTGCTCTTGTCCGAGTACAAATTGAAATCCTTTTTGCGAGAGACCAAACGGTATCCCACTTATCTTCATCTATGGTTACCGACAGTTCCCTCTCCCACACACCTCTAATCCCCTGCGCATCAGTGGTAGTCAAAGCATTAAGCACATGGTAAAATGAACTCAGAGACACCGTCAGCTGTTGCCCAAACAAAACCCTCTCAACATCAGATACTTCAGGGTGCTCAGCAAGGGTTGTATTGTGAGTGATATAGTGTCGTATTTGCAAAAAACGAAAGAAATCCTGTCTAGGCAAGCCGTAACTGTTGGTAAGTTGTTCAAACGACATGAGTTCACCACCCGAGAAAAGGTCACCAAGAGACTTAATATTCTTATCAGACCATCGTTGAAAGCCGGGGTCCAAAGAACCCGGAGGGAAAGCAGGGTTATTCATTATAGGGGTAAAGGTTGATGTTATTCTCGATCTTCCCTCAAGACGGCCCTTACAGTCTTTTAAGTATAAAGTATTTTAGACTTTATGTTGCTGCAGAGTTAAATACACAATACGTCCTATTGAAAATGTTTTTTTCCCTTTTTTTTCTACAATAAAGTTTGTTTTTCATCGCCTGAGTTCATGTAAATCAAACATATTCTCTGCACATATTAATAAAAATGGAATTTGAGAATTCAATCAGCTTGCCCCCTGAAATGGAATACTTCCACCAGGGATGACAACAACAGTAACCTTACAGCGGGGAACTGGCTAACGCGTCTCATTAACTTACCATAAAATAACACTGCAAGGCCAAAAAACAGGGTGTTTCTCCCCACACACTGAACTCAGCTTGTTTCTTGCTTGGGTTCACTATATTGCTGCGGTTCCACTGCCTAGCAAAAGCTAGAATTTTGACATTTTCCATGGTTACACAATAACATGTGAGTCATATTCATTTTAAATATGGTTTGGACTGTGGTGAATATTAAGCGCAGAACTAATGAAAACAACTGGGAAAACACAGTGTCATCCCTGAGAACTACCAGAGAATCAACAAGACTGCAACCTCTAAGCTGATTTTATTTTCTCCTTTTGGAACAATGTGAACAAAACAAATCAAACTCGAGTCACGCGTATTTGGTTTTTTATAATTGTATTACATCGGGAAAACCTTGGCTAGCAGTACTGTAAGCCATTCCAAGGCGATCCTATTATTTTCTCATAAGCTCCTTATCCAGGTACTAGAGGAAAAAAAGAAAAAAGAAAAGAAAAACATCCAGTTTGCAAAAACCTCTTTCCTACTATAAAAATGCAGAGAAGTTGCAACTGCAACTAACTGTTGTAACCTCTAAGTCCATTTTTATCACACTCTTGCAGAAGTTGTACTTGTTCCACAGTAGGACAAAGCAGTGCTCCTTTCCTGCCTCCCAGTGGAAAATCTGCAGTATGTTTTACATTTACATTGTTCCCCGAACCTCCCTCTCTTCATTCCCCAGAAACTTTGGCACACACTAAACACGATCGCTCCCAGCAACATCACAAGTGTTTATTTCTCATCTATACATTTGCTTTCATTTGTATGCAGAAACTGCAAGTTACCAGGCGAGATAACAATGGCCGATCTGCCTGACAACATGGTGAGGCTCCGATGTGCATGTGGACCTAACATAGGATGTATTAGCGTCACATGGTAAATAAAGGTAATGTGCAAAAAAGGTTTAAAAAGTTATTAAAGTCTATAGACAATTTTCTGTCAGGTTACCTAAATTCAAATCATTTGCACTCATCAATGCACTCATCTGGGACAATGCTCTTAATAAACTTTAGACACAGCAACTGTAATTCAAGCATTTAGCCACTAGAGGTCAGACTGACCTAATGCTTAAACACATAGCACCCAACAATTTCTATTCCTGAAGCAGTTGCATTGCTGCATGTGAGAGGCCTTTAACACTGCGCACCAGTCAACAGCTTATTGTTTGGTGAAGCAGAATCAAGAGAAATGAGAAGATAATGTTGCATGTTTATAAAAATGAACAAAAACAAAGGTATTTTATGTAATAACCCATTACTGTACAAGGTTAAGTTACAGCAGCTTTTGCTGTGTCATCAAATTTGAGAGAGCACTTAATTCCAGCGATTCAACTTATCTGACAGCAAGCACCTCTCAGCTGTGAAGTCCTTGAACATGTTTCCAAATCCCTATCGGCTTGTGGAGCAGCTCTGAACAGATGACCACATGTTTTACCCTTGTGGACAGCAGCAGGGAAAAAAGATGAATATCTCCTTTAGGGATCAATATACTATCACAAGCTCACCAGCCCTGCCAAGGATCATCAGTCATCCTGGCATGCGTTTGGTCATAGCTACAGAGTTTTTGCCAAGACCTTCTTTCTAGTTGAGGCCCAAAAAATCCTCACGAGGGTCCTTCGTTTCACAAAGTCCACCAAGGCACCACATGATACGTGTTAGCATCACCTTTAATCAACTTTACAGTAGTGAGGCAGTCAACTCAGAGGCGGCGGTCTCTGGAGAGCTACGTGACCAGGCCTCGACAGAGGATCAGAAATGCATTCGTTTCTTTGAATTACTGCCATAGACCAAAGTGTCAAGCCACAGAGCCTGTGAGGGGTCATCACAGACCATCAGCATCCTGCTTTCTGGTTATATTTATTACTACTCTCCTGGGTCATGTCTGTTGAACCCTGCCTTCTAAAAATGGTGTTCCCAAACCAAACTGCATTCATAATTACTTTGCAAGAAGACCCATTTTCTCTAGCACAAGACTGTCATACACCAGACGAAGGATCAGCTACCATGTGAGGGCGTTTTTCTTTCAGATTTTCTTTTCACTTTCCACTGTGCTCCTGATGTAGCTCACGAGGAAGAATGGGTTGTCTGCAACTCGGGAGGTCGGTGGTCTGATTCCAAACTCCTGTAGAGTATGATTAAGCAAGATACTGAACCCTGAGTTGCCCCTAATGTATCTATTAGACCAGGGGTGGCCAACTCCAGGCCTCGAGAGCCGGTGTCCTGTACGTTTTAGATGTGTCCTTGATCCATCAGAGCTGATTTAAATGGCTGAATTACCTCCTCAACATTTCTTGAAGTTCTCCAGAGGCTGGTAATGAACTAATCATTTGATTCAGGTCTGTTGAGCCAGGGTGTTATCTAAAACCTGCAGGACACCTGCTCTCGAGGCCTGGAGTTGGCCACCCCTGTATTAGACTGTAAATTTGTGGATGTTAGGTTAAAAACACGTACGCATAGAATAAAGAAAACATATATATGTGAATGGGTAAATGACCACTGTGGCAGAAATTACCTTGAATGCTCAAATAGGGCAAAAAAGTGTTATATCAGAACCAGTCCGTCACATTTGGGCACAAAATTAAGGTGCTTAATTCAAAATTAAGCAGCTTAATTTTGTGCTTTTGTTACGCACCTTTGAAGCTTCTACCTGAGCATGCAGAGTCCTGCCTCATTTAATATAGGAGCTATTGCCTGAAAACACTCAGAAAGACACAAAAGGAACAAGTATGCCTAAAACATATACAGTTTCCATCTAATTTTGTTACATAATTATACTGTAATATCTATGAGAAATTTACTTGGTTGGTATCGTTCAGTTTATATCAAGCATATTTTTCTTGATTAATTACTGGACCAGACAAATATTTTTATTTTTCTGTTGCATTTTAGTAAAACAAATATTATGTCATGTCATGTTATGAGGGCAAAGAAAGTGTTTTTGAGTGAAGGAAAGATACCATATATGACAAGTATTTTGATTCTAAATATCTAATAATCATTAAAAGCAAACGGTATTAAAACTATACTGACAACGTTGTTCAGCTGATTGGAAATTTTTTGCAACACAAAAGAAAAGAAAAACTTTGTGTTTAAATAATATTTTCTAAAGATTTCTTTTATATATTAGCAGACTCACAAAAGCCAATTCAAGCCCAGGACCCTCCTGCAGTGAGGCGACAGCGTCACGGTTGCCGTGACGAAACATTACATTAAAAGAGCAATTAATTTGATAAAATGCCCAGCTTTGAAACCGAACACCTAAAATGTCGCAGCTTCAGTCTGTGTAACCGCGCGGGAATCGCTGACACGCAGTGAAAAAGAAATGAGACCCTCTGAATGACCCTGGTGAACGGATCCTGCTAACAAGCAGAAGTGTCTCACTGCTGTGACAGGAGCGTGGAGAGCACAGACTTGCGTAGATGTGTGTGTCACCACAGAGCAACAGCTCTAAGGAGACCGAAGAGAGACTGAAGCACTATTACTAGAAACCATGTTTGTCACAAGGAAATAAAAAGACTGCACTGCAGGTTGCCGTTCCTCAAAGAAGTACTGCTTGACAATCATTTGTTAGCTATGAAAATTTTTTGTAGTATTAGCTGTAACACAGAACTGTTGCGATTCAGATTTGAATGACATAAACGGTGTATGTGATGCTTTAAATCTACAAGTGTGACCATAAGGTACTTTACTCAAGAGAATCACCACGCAGATAAACATTACTACAACACACAGACAAACTGCGAGGAACAAGTGACAGACGGTAGCAGAGGGAATGCTTCACCACAAAAAATATTCAGACAACACATTCAGTTTAGAAAGAGGCATTACATCCTGCATCTGCACGTACAGAATGACAAGCTCTCAGAGCCTCCACTGAATTAAACTTTACATCAGGTGTTCTTTCCACTGACACTCATCCATCTCAAGTCATGGTGGCAGAACTGGCGTGGAGGAACGTAAACACACACATGCACTCCTGACACAGGCGAAGTAAATCAAATGAGCCACTTTGCGATTCTACGCTTGTCAGAGAGAACAACAAGACTCGCTAGCTGAAAACATCTGGCATTCCAGTGCAAACAGGAAGAGCAGATTCCTTTAACAGCTACTAAAGTGCTCTTTAGTGCAAATCAAACCAAATTCCACTGCATACACAACGCATGCCTCTGCAGGTGTGCGTATATACAATGCTTTCCATCAGTTCAAGTCAACCCTGTTACATGTTGAAGAAAATGTACATTTTTACATCTTTAGTTAACTTTAGGGCAACAGAATCTCTGCAACCATAAGAGAAAAGAGAAATTATCCAGTGAACAGCAGTTCTCTGGGTCTTGTTGATGCACGATGTAAGAGGGGAATAGCAAGACTGCTTTGAGCTGACTGGAAGGCAAGAGTAACTCAAATAACCATAACTTGGTTTACAACCAAGGCATGTGAAAGAGCATCTCTGAACGCACAACACATGAAACCATGAACCAGACAGGCTACAACAAAGCCGAGACCACACTAGGTGCCACTTCGGTCAAAATGAGGTTACAGTCCACACAAACTCGCTAACCTGGAAATAGAAGATTAGAAAACCATTGCCTGGTTGATGAGAGTCAATTTCTGCTGCAACATTTAGATGGTAGGGTCAGAATCTGCTGTAAAGGATGATGAAAGCATGGATCCATCCTGCCTTAGATGAACTTCAGGCTGCTGCTTGTGGTTTAATGATATGGAGGATATTTTCTTGGCACAATTTGGGCTCCTTAGTACCAGCTGAGCATCGCTTAAATGCCAAAGCCCACCTGAGTATTGTTACAGACCATGTCCAACTCTTTTTTTAATGGCTCAACTTAGATTCTCATTGAATTCAGTGTACTCAAAAGGCCTCCACAGTCACCAGATCTCAGTCCAATGGAGCACTTTTGGGATGTGGTGGAACGGGTCAATCACATTATGGATGTTCAGGCATTTATTATTTTTAATTCACCAAACACAAATTCCAAGTAACACACACGCCTTGATATTGTGCATCCAAACTGTGTGTGCTTAGGAAGGGCAGATGTAGTGCATGCTCTTTGCATGAGTAGGTAGGTGGCTTGTGGGAAATTTGTGTACAGGGCTCATGGCCATGATAATCCATCCATGTTTGCCATTAACCACTTTCCCACTTTTAGCAACATTTTTTCCCCACAACTCATAGAAAATGTGTCAGAACACAGTGAATTTGACTGTATGCAGGTGGCCAAAGAAAGCAGCTGCAGTAATAGTAGTGCTGTAAAAGAACCAATTTCCCTTTTTTCCCACCTAAAAAAAAGCAGGAGGCACAACATCAACTGAACATGCCATAAGCCTTCAAAGTAAAGTATTTTTTTAGTTGTGCTACGAGGTGTTTCTTCCAGTTGTGCAAAAATACACAATATGCATATTTTTTTATTCCACATAGCCTAAAAAAATATATAGTGAAAAATGTGTAGTTCCATCTGCAGACTTCATTTTAGTGTTATCTGAAATCGCAGTTCAGAGGTTTGCCAAATGCATCACATAAAAACACTCATACATGCAGACTCATAATCAGCAGTAGGATCAATGGTAGTTTTACACTGGAAAAACTAATGGACTGCATCTGCCTCGGAAAACCGTTCACTCTGCTCTATTACACAACAAATTTTTCACAGATTTGTAACTTGTGACTTTGTATGTAAGTCGTATCGGGCTGTGAGATTACCCAGAAGCTCCATGGCATCATCCTCGTCCTCGATCTCCTCTTCCACAACAGAGGGGGTGGGGCTGTGGACTGAATCAAAGGAGTCCTGGGACAGCATGGCAGCCAGAAGCTTCTTATGATGATGCTGCTGCTCCTTTAGCCCTTTGCTCTTCGCTTCCATCTTCAGGCTAAAGGTGAAATAAAAAAGTCTTAGCAAGAAAAATAGCATAAAGTAATATTTTTCAACCCTCATACAAACTGAATCACAATTAAATACTTATTAGCAAGTAATTACATTGTTGCTCACTTCTGTGAAGCATTTTAAAGTTGAATAGGTCATGAATCTGAAGCTATTATCTTCTGCAATAATATGCTTTGAGTTTCTGGGAAACACATGGAGAAAAATAACGGGTTTTATAATAACAGTGTTCCGACAGTAATTACATACTCTCATCCTAATCTGTTAGAGTTGTATCTAAGCAGACTCGAGCTTCCTAGCAAAAACAAAATAATGCATCTGCCCCAGTGCTATGCACATGCATGACTATACTTAAAAAGGTGTTTCACCAATCATTGCACTTGGTATTCATTCCATGGCTGGCACAGACAAAACAGAGTACAGTTATATGAAGTGTCATGTAGGTGTAGTGCACCTTGCTGTACCTGGGTAGCAGGAAGTAGATAAGACAAGATAATTGCTCTGAGGTGAGCAACAGTTAAACACTACCCACAAACCATTAGGCGTTTAGAGGATGTCAGGTTGAAAAGGGAATCTAAGCTCAGGATTTATAAGCATGTAGGTGTTGAAAGCACCCCCTGCAGTTTTTACCCAACGGGGGAGCCAATGATCAAATCCAAACGAGTTACTTACTGCTTGAATCTTTTAAATATTCAAGAATGGAAAAGATATATCTTTTTTTAAAGGATCGTTAAATATTTATAAAATCTGAATACTATATTTCTAATATTATTTCTTCTTATATAATAGCCAATAGTATTACTGCTTTGTTCCAGCACGTCTGGCTTCTGTTTACATTTCAACATTGTCTTCAGCCTCCACTATTTGTTTTATCATAAAGGCGTACGCTAACATTTCCCACATGGTAATTTATAAACATTACGCGCTGATTGCCACGGATTTATCCATGGAAATCACGATAAAGCCATCCATACGTCAACATTTGTGGAAAGAGGATCACAGTTCTGAGACTGTATTCAATTAAAATAATAACTATATGAAAAAAAAAGAATGCTTTTCTTCATATTTCTGTTCCCACACACAACAGCGTCTTCATTTTCCTTTACAGTTAAGAGATACACATACCACACTGAAGGCTGGCTTCCTCTTACCTCTATATTGGCGAAATTAATTTTCATATCCCAGTGGCCGAGGGCGTGGATTATAGGGGTGGAAGAGAATTAATTTGATGCTAATCTCAGTTTAATGACTTCTATTTACAGCTAATGTGAAAGGGTCAAAAGATATTTCTTCATACCCTCCGTGTGGTATTTATGCTAATAGTATCTGCTAATACGAGTAGTGGTGGTTGGTATGGGGTGTTTTTTACAGCTTTTGTCTTTGGATGAAGAAAAAAACAAAAAAAAGTTGGACCATTTCGCTGTGATTGCAAACAGTCAGGTTTAACCTGAGGCTAAACTTTCCAACATTGCGGCGAGAATCTAAGATGAGAACAGCAAACAAAGCAGGAAAGTAATAATTGTGAAAAATAGAAGTAAACAAAAAAAAAGAGAGAGGCTGCTCGGCTAGCTTGTGTGGAGACAGTGTTATTACTTTTGTGTGTTGTATAATGGGCCCACATCTAATATGAAAATCTCAGGCCCACTGTGCCTCCCTGTAGCTGTCCCAGAGTCAGCAATTCTTTTTCACCACAGGAGCCAAAACATTAAACACAATAAATATGACAAAAAATGCAGCTTTACGGCACTCTCTCTTCCTGTCTGAGTGACCAATAAGTAATCAGAACCCATAGAAGCGAATGTCTTTATATTTTTGTTAACAGAAAAAAACTTGTGTTCCTGCTATACGTTAAATGTGGAAGCCTCACTCCACCGGAACTCCTTGAATAAACTTTGGCCACAGTTCGTTCTTGATTTCCCAAGTGCACTTTGCACTTATCCCTCTGGAAACTGCAGCCCATCATACAGAGAATGGACACAACCTGTCACTATCTCTTATGGTCATAAATGACAGGTGGGCTGGAATGAGGGACAGAAGCAAAAGCTTGTAAGTGAAAGCAAGTAAACTTGCAAAAGTCAGAGGAGGAAGATGGACTGCATAGACGAAAAAGGTCAAATGCATGAGGAAGAAATAAAAATATATGTGCTTTCAGATTGCCGATAGAAGTTTTAATTTATTTTTTTGGCAGAGCTTAGTTGAAAATGTTAAAATTTTCATTGGGAGTGTCTCGGATGGACAGGAGTACAAATGAGTATATCAGAAGGACAGCTCTTTGGGAGGTTGAGCAGACAACGTTGGAGAGGTTAGAGAGCGGTGAGCATGGAAAAAGAAGACCACAGAGGAGGTTCATGGATGTCGTGATGGGGGACATGCAGAGGGTTGGTGTGACAGAAGAGCAGGGTGGGGGAGATGAAGTCATATGAACCGCTGACTCCTAAAGGAAGCAGCCAAAAGAAGAAGAAACTGAACGCCTATGAGCACCATGAAGGGACGCCCCATTAAAGTTCACATGGGATTTTAAGCGAGGGCACTGCTAGTCTTTGCCAGCTTTCCATTACATCAGTGGTCATTTTTAGCTTCTCTAATTATAAACCTAACCAGTGGATTTAAAAATCTCTAGCCACGAAATTTTATGTCATTTAGTATTATGACTTTTAATAGAAACATGACACTAGGCTGGGTCAGAAAACTGCTTGGAGTAATTGAAAGTGATGTGGATCCCCAAACAGAATGTGATAAGGGAGCAAGTTCCCAGTAAATGCAATTAAGAGTTGATATAAATGATCTATGTGATGAGCCAGGTACTCCTGTAGTTAATGAGAGAAGAGGCTGTGATTATATTGGGACACGACACCATCCCAAACAAACAGCGGCTCGCGTTTCTCACAGTCTTAATAGGTAAATACAAAACATCTCACTTACACGCACGCACACAGAGCAGAGCTCATCAGTGAGCCCACACACACATCCCTATCTCCCAGCTCAGTGTTTAAACTAAGTGATTTCTCCCTATAATCCACCCATACAGTAACCTAATGAGATTAACACTGTGTGTATGTCAGCTCAGGCCTGAACATGATTTATGGTTTTATATCCATTCCTCCTTTAATTTGTCATATCAGAAGCACATGCATGCACTTGTGTGTGCGCACTAACACACATGCGCAGCCCTTGTCTTATCCATGTGGGGGGTAACTTGTTGGCATAATGCATTCCCAGAAGCAGAATATTTGTCCCCACAGTGACACATCTCTCCGTGGCTTTCACACAGCACCACAAGTTTGTCACACTCCTCATAGGAAAATACATAACATCTCATTTACACAAACACATATATCCGGTTCTGTTGGGACCATAATTTGTGTCCCCTTAGTGACAAAAGTCCTTATGGATGAGTGAGCAGTTAGGTAAAAGTCCCCACCAGATAGAAAAACATACGCATGAGTGGACACACACACACACACACACACACGCACACACACACACACACACACAGGGCAATAGCCTCATCTAACAACCAAGTCCACTTGACTTGGAACTTAAAGGGTTTTTTTAAAGATGACAAATGATTTGATAATGCAACGCACGACACAGTTATACTGTCATAAACGGGCCATTTTTAAAATAACAAGCAGAAAATTTCTTGGCCTTGAGGACACAGAAATGAGGTTAGCTTTAATTTGAAATTGGGTTGAAGCAGTATCATGGCAAGCATGTTTGATCGCGCCTTTGAAATGGGATTATCAAACCCATTCAGATGGGCATTCCTCAGGCAGCCAGAGTTAGAAGTCTACCTCCTCCTATTTAAAGAGCCAACAAGAGCTTTGTGAAGTTTCTGAAGTTTTAAACTTTTTGCATTAAGTGACTCAGACGCACACATACACTCATATAGATGACGTCACAAATATACTATATTCCCAATCACTAACCTCCCAGCAGGGCTGCTGTCTCCACTCCAACATACTTCAGTTTTAGACCGAGGGACGGGAGGGTGCAGCATTTCCGCAGCCAGCGGGTCTGCGTCATCTTCGTCCCGACCAACCCACTCCCCCACCACCCGAGGGCGCAGAACTGCGTTATATCCCACCAAGTTCTAAAACAGAAATGCATATTAAAACAGCAGGAAGTAGCAGACAGAAAGGGAAAGATTAAAATGAAAAGAAGCAGAGGTAGAGGTGAGAGGAGTCAGAGAACTGCTATGAATCTCTATCTTAACACTGTGTACTTTTAATTCAAAAAGAAACCCTCAATTATAATAATAATGGAGTTTTTTTTAAATAATAAAGTTCAGAAAAAGAGTAGAGTGTTGTCTGATATCTGCCTCCCAAGCAGCCTCTGTACACATTTGCACGATTCAGTGTGCAAAAAGCAAAAATACTTATCCTCATCTTTCACAAAATCCAGAAGGAATTCTATTGTCTCTGCACGATCTCAGCAGGTATTTAGTATTCATTCCCTGTTCTGTTCCACAGAAAAGAGGGAAAATCTCTGGACTATAAGCCAAGGATGTTGGACATGGTGCGCTGAGCAAAAAGTAAATTCCCTGTCAAAACATATGCTGTATTTCTCAGAGCCAACATTTTCAAAATCGATCTGTGCATCTCCAACCTGAGCAGCCGCTGCACTATTGTGCCGGGAGGGAATTTGGGCCAGGCGAGGACAAAGGCAGAGCGCAGACAAAGCTTTGCGAGTAAGATCCACAACGAAGGGGCAAGGGAGAGGGAGATGGAGGACATGCTTTACTGAAGTATCACTCTCGAATATCAATCCCTTGAGATAGCAGTTCATCATCAGAAAAAGATGATGTCTGTGCTGCTCTGTTGAGCAAGTGAAAGTTAAGAAATCTGGCTCTTTTATTTGATGTAGCATGAGTAATTCAGCAGGGGTGATGAGAGGAAGACCAAACTAGTGTCAATATAGGAGTGTTTTATTTTCCCGGCTAGTTAATATCTACCTGGTCAAGCTCATCAGAGATGGCGATGCCTGAGGAAAAAAGAAAATGGTTTAAAGCACAGAAGCATCTAATACGGTTTTACATCCCAGCTTAGGCTGCTTCTAAGCTTAGTGGTGAGCCTGTAAGATAAGCTGCTCTATCCGGTTCCTTCTCGGGATTAACAGTGACATTTACAGAAAGGTCTAGACTTTAGTTCTATATGTTAAGATGTATTAAACACTGCTGAGTATGATGTAAGCATGCATTCTGCTGAGTTGCAGCCACTCACTGCGCGACAGGCTCTCCAGGGCCTTGCCGAGCTTCTTGCTCTCCTGCAAAATGTGGTTGAGCTCATCAAAGTCCCTGCTCTCCCTCCAGTCCCAGGGCGGGTACTCGATTGACCGAGGCACTGGACATCACAGAAGCAAACATGCAATTTACGTCAGCGCATCCGAAAGCATTGCAGATCCACTTTGTGTGAGTATTATGAAATGGATGAGAACTGACCCTATGAAATGTCCAAATAACCATACTACAATCTGCAAACACCCCTGCTTGACTTTCTATTTGCCCAAACACGACTTTGTGAATTACTGCAGGATGAAGTGAAATGGAAACTTTGGCAGAAAAGTCACAGAGTGGCTTCCAGAGGCAGAGAGCTGACTGGACTGAGGCCAGGGGACAGTGTCTGTCAGTCTGTCAGTCTCTTTGATTAACAAAATAACAAAATAACTCAAACAGTCCCCTAGCAGCGCTCCAAAGCTTTTGGCGGTCTCACTCAGACATGCAAGGAGCAATATTGTTTTTTAGAGGACGGATTACTCGTTCATCCATATCAAACGTTCTTATGCTCAAACACAGCTGGACGGAAAATCAACATCAAGTAACAGTGAAGACGTGCCAAAAATGTGCCGGTTATCTACCAGCCTTCAGTCTCTGAAAACACACTGAAAACTATAGAGAGGAATTTGGATTAAACTTGATGCATGTTTGAATGAAACTAATATGTCCTGACAGGTGCAGAAAGTGAGTGGTCTGTTTCCCCACAAATAAACTCGAGGGCGAATATTTGTCAGCGCTGCAGCTACAATCTGCCTTCCCCTGCACTTGTTCGCTCTGACTAAGCTGCTTGGCATTCTAACAACTGTAAACACACAGCAAATTCGTCTGCCAAATACAGACATGAGAGGGGGGGGGGGAATCATTACTTCTGGCAACGAGTGTCATTCTCTCCTATGCGTGGCTCTGTGTGATGGTGCTGCCCCAGCAAAGGGCTACGCTGCATCTTAATAGCTTAGATTAGGGGTTAAGAATTCAATTCTCTTTGGATCTGCCCATTAAACTATCAGTCAGGCACAAGTGAGGCCAAACCCTTTGCCAAACAGTGCACAGAAAAGGAAGAGGGATTCATTTTGATCAGCGTGTGAGTGGACCTTTAGTATGTTTTTGACAGCTGTTGTGCCGGCTTCCTGCATACAAACTGTGCAATAATGACGAGAGACAGTTCTTTTGATTTCAATTTTTCATAAGCTGTGCATGCCAAAACACCTATGCATGTATTTTTAATGTGATTTGACGTTAAATCTAGCTTTGAAAGCTTCTTCCTCTGAAGGGGGCAACAGGAATGCTGCTAACACACCAAACCTCGATGCTGATGCACAGTTCTCCCGTTCACTCGTCCTCTTTTATGGACTTCACGAGGTTCTCGTGACACCCTCATCCTCTTGACTGTGAGCAATGCTCCTAACATAGTCTAAAATAGACTCGGTCTGGCAATGACAGAGCACAGCGTTACATTATTGAAGAAGTCTGTGGCGCCGCTTGATACCCATTTGACCTATTCTTATTGCCTCAATTGCCATACTTCATTCTAACACCACAGCTAAAATTAACCCGGGAAAATCATTTTCATATATTCTGCATGAACCCAAGAAGTCTGTGAAGAATCCCTCTTTAGAGTGCGTAGAAGTGCACGGCTGTAAGTAAGTGTAGGCTATAATAGGTGGTCCTTAATAATGAACTCGTCTGCAGGGCTCTGAAAGGCTGGAAGGAGGACACTGGACTATACAGTGTGACTAACTTTAATTAGACATAATTATATCAAATTTAAAATGGAGATTAAAGTCAATGGAGCGTGTAATTGGGAAACAACTGATATCAACAGGTATCAAAACAGTGCTGCTTCACATTTAAAAATGGATTATGTGTGTCCGGGTGTGCATGTGTAAGTAACACAACCAGGAAAAAATTTAAGAAGTAAAGATTAAATAAAAATTAAACTTACGGGATTTGGATTCTGGTGAAGGCGGAGAGATACTTGAAACAGCAAGGTCGCTCTTTGATTTTTTTGGCTTCTTTGGGTGAATTTGCCACGGCTTTTCATAGTTGATGTAATCCCTCCGAGTGTTTTTGTTTTCTGTCAGGAAAGAGTCTGAATTTATGTTCAGCATATCATAGGACTATTTATCATGAACTGGGGGTACTATGTACAAAGGCAAATACTTTGTTCTTCTTGTGTGTGTCTACCGCAACCATAAATGACAGCAAAGCACAGGAGACATTTTTGCTAAAATGAATCAAGGGCAAATATATTAAACTCTTTTTTTTTTTTTTTGCGGGGTAGACAGGGAGTTTTGTTCGTCCAGGTCCGAGAGAAAGGCAGGGGACATGCAGCATATGTATAATGTGTTTGCATGTGTGTGTGCACCAACCTGGGGAGCTCTGTGCCCAAAGTGCAGCAGAACCTGAGAAAGCTCTGTGTAGCTTGCCAGGGCTGTCTTGCTTGGTCTGCAGGTGATCAATGAGAAAAGGGATTGGATGGTCTGGAGTCTCAGTTATCAATTTGGTCATCAACTCCTAGAGAAGAGGGCAAAGCAGAGAGCCATTAGAGCAAAAGTGGCACTGCAACAAGAGTGAGAGAGAAGGTCCGAGCAAGCGGAGTATCGGCCATGCTGATGCTGAGAAACACAATCAATCCCTAGAAGCATCCCAGGAGTTTTTTGGAGTTGAAATCACTCAAAGCAAGTGTGCGCGTCCAGCAAGTGGAGATTTATACCAAGCCCGGTATCACAGTCTTTAAATAATAAAAGATGGTACTAGTTTTTCCTTACAGACATGGAGCAGTTCCCTTCCGTGTCTATTAGTAAAACATGTCTGCAAGCTTGTTAAAAATCAGATGAGGCAAATAAGTATACAAGTAAATAAACACTGCAGGAATCAAGGGTGTTCTTCAGCAGCCTTTTCGCTGAGTAACATTTGAAATATGAAGGGCAATTTTTAAAAAATGCTCTAGAATACCAGAGAAAGCAAAATGAAGGCGCAAGTTTTTCTCCAGCATCACATCTGGTGATTTTCCAAAGTTTGCAGCCTGAAAGTGTTATTCTGACCACGTGCATTTGCACAGTTGAGAAGGTGTTGAGCAATCGTTGTGTTAGTATTGTGTATAATACACTTTCAGCAGGCCCACAGTGACATATGGGACTTTTCAAGGTATTTTGAGGGTTAGATTTCATTTTACTGACTTATTAGTCTGCCAATAACTCAGTATATATTTGTAATCTCTGATAAGTATGAGAAGGTGGCCCCTTCCTTTCTTTTTGAGCTGCATTTGACAATGGTACACAGACTAATATAAATTTTTAAAGTATGACTAGCGAATATAGCGCCACGGAGACCTGACTCAGTGCTGCACAAAGCTCCACGGATATGATGATGGCAGCCAGTTATAAAATTCAATATATCACCCATGCCTAGATAGTTTTGACACTTAGAGAGGAACTTGGCATTGGCAGTCTGACAAATATAAGGTGCACAACCCTGTGAATGTCACAAAAAGTGCACAACTCCTAGTTGTGCTCCTGACTTGGTGCACTGCAGGCTCTTCCAATCAGTTTGACACCGAAACAATTATTTACTCACAGCTTAAGTTAAAAATGGAAACCACACGGACACAAGTGGCGTGCACAAGACTTCCGCGGATGGTTGTTCATGTAGAAAGAGCGCCCAGATATTACATGTAAGCATAAGGATAAACTCACATTTTTGAATAAGGACATTTTGAGAAAAAAGCAGCAGAAAATGAAGAAGTGTACCTCAGAAAAAAAAGAGAGAAAAACACACTGGTGGGAGTCACAGTAACAGGTGCTGAGGGTGGAGGCCATATCTCACTCTGCATGCTAATTTCAAATCCTTCAAACGCATGATGGGAACTGCTTCAAACGAACGATCATGTTCAAACTAATCACGTCCTACCCGTTTACGACACATTCCCTCCTTGTACACACACACTGACAAAAAACACAACAACAGAAAAATATTAACACTGCCCAAAACACTTCTTAATACACTAGCTACGATACAAATGCAAGCGCAGAAGTGGGTTTTATTTTTCTTCACCTACAGAAAACCACAGAGCGAAACTCTTATATCACAGCTATAGGGAATAGCAGTCCCTTTGAATATGATGGGTGCAGTGAAATGAGCATATGTCTGCTCCTGTCAGTATATTTGTGTGTGCCGCTGCGATACGGTATGAGAACGAACTCTGTTTGACCAGTTTAAGCCATTCAGAGCAGAGCTCAGGCTGACTTCAGGATGACTACTGCAGTGAAGCAGAGAAGCCATTAGTGGACTGCAGTGAATTGGCAGTAATGTATGGATAAAATGAGTGCGTCTGTGTGTATGTGTGTGTTTAAGTATTTGTGATAGGATACACTGTAGAGTTGCTTACCTAGCAGAATTGTATTTTCCTACGCTTTGATGGCTGGTATGCATTTGCCAATATGAGTTTATTTGCATATGTGCGTGTTGTTGTTTTTTTAAGAGGTAGAGACAGGATAAAGAGAGCCTGCCTGTGTGTGTATTACAGCTGGCTAGTCTTGGCTGCACTATGTGTGCTCAGAAAGCTAATCAGGTAATTGGTCAGGGGGACATTCCTGCTCTGCCCCAGTGTCTACAGCAGCTCTGACAGGAAACAGCATGTGAATGGATAAACAGGGCGCATGCTGAAATGTCTCTCTGTAAAGGCCTAACAACACAGGCAACTCACGCCACTGTTTGCAGGAGTAGCACCACATGAGAGAATAGCGCACCGAGAGTTTAGCAAAGCAGCGCTCCTCACCATAGTCTAACAGTTTAAAACCTCTAAAAGTGGCACAAGGCAAAAGTTGTAATTACTGCTTAGTAGTTCCTGTGGGTAATTTAACTAACTTACCAACAGGAGGTCTATTACTGAAGGTTGTAATTTGGAAGCAAATGATGAGAACTCTGTTAAGTGCCCCAAGTGTTCATTTCTTTTTGCAGGAAAGGGGTAAAGGGAAGACGGTTCTTAGTGGGATGTGCGTTCACAGGGATGCACAGACAAGAGAAGGAAGCGATGATGCAAAGAAAGAAAAGATCCCATAGCTTGCAGCTACATGCGCATTCTGCACACGTCTGTACTGTACAGCACTCTTGTGTCAACGTGTATTGATTGCACGCACTACAGAGTGTTCTGCTTCCAGCATGACACATGGCTGTTTAATGAGCTAAAGCACCTCTTCGTCCTTTACCATCTACAATGACAATTGTAATAAGGCAAAACCTCACACTGTAAGCAGCAGATCCCACTAAATCTGCACGGTGGATATGCAAGCATTTGCATTGCTCACGTATGCAGCGGAGCAAAGTAACCGTGTCTGACACTTTCACGTTCTATGGTAATGAGCTGCTTTAAATAACACCAGTCTTGTTTTGATAAGCACATGCTGTTAGACGGGTAATCACATTTCCTTCGACAGGAACCACAATAAGATGTAGACTCAAATTTGGGTCAACATTTTTCGGTGCAAGCTGACTTTAATACTATTTGGTTTGGACTTACTTGCACCAGCAGAACATCGTCCTTAACGTATGGTTTTATATGTGTGAGAGAGATTTAAAGAGTGCCCGAGAGTTTCGGTCTGTGAAGCGGTGATCTCCAAGCAGCCCAACAGGTGGCGGAAGCAACTGAGACAGTGGAGTCTCAGTTCGTATCTGTGCAGATGCGTCGTTTGGCGGGATATCTGCGTGCCCCAGGCAGTTTCGTTCGGTCACAGTAATTGACAAGCTGTCAGCCAGCCAAGAGACACCCATGTCCTTGGAAGCTCTCGAGGACTCTCTCCGGGGACAATAGCAGTCATGATACGCTCACTGATGCCTGATACCCCACAACTTAAACAAACTCCCTGAATTAAAAGTGGAAAGAAGTCGAAAATAAGAGAGGAGGGCAAAGAGAAAGTTCTGGAGGTCGTGCACGAGTAGCAGGCTGAGACAGTTTTGACGGTGGCATTGAAAGAGGACAGGAAGAGAGAACTCTACCAGGGTGGTGGGTAAGGACAAATCTTCAAACTCTGGTGACACAGAGTATCCACGCGGTTCAAGTGTCGGTTGCAGTATAATAAATTTTGCCAGTCCCAAGGGGTTCATTTCCATTTGTTACCTTGGACACTTGGATAATGATTTCTCTTGTGCAAATCAAAGACGGAATCACAAAGAACACGGACAAGAATAAAAAAGGCTGAAGTAAAAAAAAAAAAACACCAGATACCGACAGAGCCAACGCTGCTTCACAAGCTCTGTGATTTAAGCGACTTTGCCTAAGCTTTAGTTCTTTTTTGTCAACCTGTGAGCTGATGAATTTCCTCCTCAGCCATTGTAGACTCCTGGTGGACTATTTGAGCTATGGATTTATGGATGCAAGGAGACACTGAGCCTGCAGCACACAACACTTACTCTGCATGAGTCGGCTTTCTGTGATGTCTGTGTTCCAAAGAGGAAGTATATCTATTCACATATCTACTGAGACAAGCGCAGTGTGTCTGTATTGCAAGTATGAGGGTAGACATAAGAGGATTTCAGCAGTATAGAGCACATTTACACATTTTATTTCAGGCTTGCTTGAATAAAATCAGTGTCACCTTCAGCATGTTCCGGACTTGCAGAAACAGCTCCTCCAATACTCCCTGGAGGGCTTCCTGTCCCTGTCACCTATAGAAGAGGCCAATGGCTGCCAATGATTTACTTATTCTTTCTGTTAATAAAATATGTCAATGCAAAGTCACATCACAGGTGACTTAAGGTGACATGTGAGTGTCTTTATAGTTCAGAGCCAACGTAGGTGAAGACACGCAGAGGGAGAGCAAGAGATGTGCCGGTGGAAGACATCCAAACCCTGAATAAGCAGGAAGGCAAGAGCAGAAGAGATCATGTGGAAGAGGAGACTACAGGAGAGGCAATGTCACCTGGCCAGACTGGAACCAGCAGATAAAACTGCTCTCGTCTTCCTCGCTGATATGCACCCTTCACTTGCTTTGTCCTTGCGGAGTATTTGCTGATTATGTTTGACCGGTTTCACTGTAGGGCGCTGTTGGATTGACAAAATTTGCCAAAGCAATTTTCAATCGAACATCTTCCAGTATCACATCTTTCCCCTTTCCATTTGCATTTGTTTCTCCTGCAGTTTAATTTGTGCCATTTACTGTTCTCTGTCACTTCTGCACTTCTGCAACTAGGGAGAGCAATTATTATCACCCTCTATTTATTTCCGTATGGTTTCCGATACTGTTGGATTAATAACAATAAAATAAGCGTGTAAATGCTAATTTGCTTATCATCTTTTTGGTAATTATCTGTGGTGCTTGCTGTGTTCCACAGGAACAGATTTATTCACAACATTTATACGTGACTTAACCTTTTCAAAACCTACATGACGATCTTTCTGCTGCACAGCAATCAAGTAATTAAAATAGAAAACGAAACGCACAGAGGCCTTGCTATGACTATCACTGCATTCAATGTATTTTGTGTTCTATATGAGAAACACTTTTTCTTCACAAAGCTCTTCTTTGCAAACTTCTTGGGTATCTTTTGTATATCTTTTTAACTACACATCAACTTCACACAGTCACAAGACTACCTAGCATTTGAAAAATCAGAAAAACTGAATTTTATTTACTACGCTCACTGAACACTTTATTAGGGACACTTTGCCCCATATTGCCCACACTATTACACCACCATGTGCCTAAACTCGTAAGAAAAGCCAGGATGGACTCATGCTTTGATTTTGGTTAGACAAGCTTCTATCAGCTGAATGCTGCAGCAGAATCTTCTATTGTTCAAAAGTTTTGGTGAGCTCTTGTGTCAGTTTTTCGACACAGTGTGGACCTCTGCTGCTGTAGCCCATCTGTTTCATTCAGAGATGGTCTTCTCTGTTGCTTTCCTATCACCTCGAACCAGTCTGGCCATTTTTGGCTGATCTCTGGCATCAACACGCCATTTTCACTCAAAGAACTGCTGTTCTTTAAGTATCGTCCCAAGTTTGCCACTTTTTTATCGCCATCACTCAAGGATCTCATCCACGAGCCAGCTCTACGTCAACAGTGTGTAGATTATCCTCTTCAAAATAACATACTGTGTAGCACAATACAATTTGGGACAACTAATACTAGTTAGAGCTAAAGTTGGGAAGACACAGAATGAGCACTGTGGATTGTTTCCGCCATCATTTACATTAAAGCTGAGCTGGAAAGGTAATGGACAAACAGCCAAATGAACTTTGTCTTTGCAACCTTTAAAAACACACACATTATAGAAATACATACAGTATGAGCACTGATAGTGTCTGCACACTGTACACACATGGTCATTAGTCACCAGCTGAACAAACAGAGGGCAACTGTCAAGGCTCTTTGTATCACATGATCAGCTCTCCTACACCACCAGCATGACTATCAGCTTCACACATCAGTAAGCCCCCAGGATCAGCGGGCTGGAAATGGACGTGATATCTTTATTAGCATGCACCAGAGCCACTGTACTCTCTCTCTCTCCTGATTGTTTCCTGTCTTCTTACAAATACAAGGATACTCCTTCCCCCTGCCTAACACTGCACGCTTTAAGTCTTCCTCATTTTGGACTTCACTCATCGTGTCCCTGCTCGATCTTCCAGATACCACAGAAATGCTTTACCTTCCCTCTTTGTCCCCATCCTGCACTCCCTCAGGACCAACCTGGCCTTGGGCCGTGTGTTGAGCCGCCTGTCTCGTGGTAATTACTCTAACTGTGCCTGAGGGGAAGCCGTGTTAACCCGTGCATGACCACACATCTGTCACACCAAGTTACCAAACTCAAGACCATCACAGAGTTTGAAGAAAAAGATAACGTCTAATTGATACGGATGCTGCAGCACTTTCTCTGGCACATTATGATGCAATTTAACCAATCCTAACCTTCTCTCCCCTGAATTTTGATGCTGTTCATTTGTAAATGAATCACTTACCCTACCAGCCAGACATCAAAAGGGAAAAAAGGCTTTGTTTCAATTTTCTCACGGTGTCGTAATAAATTACCAAAGGAAATCATTTTATTCCTAATTGACAGGTATTTACCAAGCCTACACATTTGCTTAAAATGATTCAAAGTGAGCAGATCTGTGTCTGCATGCTGTAATAACCCACCAACATGTGTGCATACAAATGGCTGAAACTACAACCAAAAGAGCAAGCGTAGAAAACCCGAAGCTATACTTAGTCTTGAAGATGTAAGGTAACGAGCTTATCTGGATTTATGATCAAAGCGACTCACTTCTCATACTGGACCGTATGCAATATGATATACAGAGTGTTTTTGATAATTAATGCTAAATATTTAGTAATACCCACTGTTGCATCACCAGTCTTTAGGATGATCATTCATTAATTTTTGCTTCAGGTCAGTTTGGCTAAGTGACAGACGGAGGGGTTTCAATGAAATTACAGAAATCCAAAATAAAGAGAAGAAAAGGAGTTAAATTGGATCACTTTCCAGCAGGAAACACAAGGAAATAAGATATATTTCATCTTTTAAGCTATGTGTTTTCTTTAAAGTTACACCCTTTGTAATTAATGATACATTTTTGTCGATGTTCTTGTTTATTCGACCTAGATGAAACAACATTTATGTTTTGTAGTCCGTCTTCTGTATATTGTAGTTTCGATATGTCACACTGGCCTATTTTACAAGTGCTCGTTAAATGGCCGTAACGCTGTTATCATTTGTGCTAGAGATGAAATGCAAACAGCTTTGGGAAAGAATAGAAGAAATTTGCTGTAAAAAAGTCAGCTCCACCTGGATTTTACCATGTGCTCGTCACATGATCTTACTCCTCGACAATTTTAATCTAAAGAGAAAATTAAAATTGTCCCTGAAAGATGAGAATTATTTTGTAATTTTACAGCCAAAATTACAAAAAACATCCAGGTGACCTGTATGATACTTGGATGATAAAGGATTAAGGAGTCTAGTCAGATTCTCTGAGCACCGAAAGTCCTTTTGAATTTTTCTTCACAAATTTGCTTAACCCCATGACGTTCTCGCTCAAAGTGATTAGAAAAGGAGGTAGGAGGTCATTTTTTGGATTATTTGACGGTACCCTCTCCCTCCTGTCTGCCACATCCTGATTAGTCTCCCCCCCGCCCCCCAAACACCTGTTCCCTATTTGCCAATTACTCACCCATCTCCCATCAGTGAGCTGCTCACTGCAGGATGTGCTGTTCCTCTATGTTCCCTGTCAGATCGTCTTACTTTCACCATGGCATTTTCTAATCATTTGAATGACAGCTCTGCAGTCTTACAAGAAACGGATGCAGGCAGAAACATGGATATCAGCATAGAGAGTGAAGGTGAGACAAAGGTTCTACCTCTGTAGGGCGGATGCTGTTTGGTTATGAAAAGTATGACATGGACCAGAAAACTGTACTTTGCAAATTATGACTTAGGTCAACTCAAATACCAAGTAGTCCCACATGCATTAAACTGTGATGCACTGTGTTTTCTGACACCTTTCTAACCAATTTGAGCTAAAGTAGTTCATCTGTTGCATTGAACTACTCAGCCTTAGCCTTTGGTCCCCACATGCATCAACGAGTCTTGGCCATCCATCACTGCTCCGTCCTTGGACCAGTTTAAGATACCGACCACCGGAGACCAGGAACACCCCACAAGAGCTGCAGTTTTGAAGATACCCTGATCCATTCATCTAGTCATTGCAATTTGGCCCTTGTCAAACAAATCTTTATGCTTGCCTATTTTTTTTTTTTGCTTTCAACACATTGACTTTGAGGATAAAGAGGTTTGGGTTACATCTCACAGTCCTAGTTCCATTGTAAAGTCAAATGCTCAAAGTAATTAAGATCAAGCAATGTAAATTAATATTGTAATTTATCAAATTTTATGTGACTTTTTTACTTTTTGACTGATGGCTCTCAATTAACATGAATCAATTCAATATTTTAGGTCTTTAACTATTAAGCATTTTATTAAGTCTTATTTCAGAGTATTTGTTTGTATTGTGTGAATATGCACTGTTTCATTGTTTCAGTGTCTTAAGTGGGCGCGACAGGACTCCAGGTTTGTAGTGGCTCAATTTTGGACAATAACATAAATAATATGCTCTAAAGTGTCCAGCACTTTAATTTACCTGCAATTAAGCAGAACATTTAACATGTTATAACAGCAATTATCTACCTGAGTTCTGCCATTTGGTTTTCCTATACAGTGTAGATAATCTTGAAATGGGAAGAAATCACAGTAAATGCAGGTCTGACACAGTGAACACATATTTATTAAGTTTAGGTGTATGTTTATGGCCAACAAGAAATATTAAAGTTTCACTGAGACAGAAAGATGAGGGATGTTGGTAATAATGTTGGTGAAAAATAAGCTGCAAAACACTCAATCACACAGAGTCCAGTAAATTATCTCCAAAGGAAGTGGATCAATAGGTCAGGTGGTGTGTGTCTGTGCATATACGTGTTTCCCAGCCCTACCTGACCTCTTAACAGCACTGCAGGGCTGGACTTCTTAAACCCTGGACGCAGCACATTAGCAGAACTACACAGCTGAGCAAGTTGGAGTGGAACTTTTCTACGTGAACGGATAAACAGTTCACTCAGAGAAATCTTGAGGGGGAAGCAAAGTCATTTAACTTCACTCGAAGCAGAAACACTAATAAGTAGAAACTGAGCAGCCTACTTGTTTAAATTCCTGCACCTTGACCCAAAGCATTGGCTCAAACAAAGTGCAAATTCAGTACGGGTGTTCTTTTTTCCCCAGTCATCGATTTCAAATCTGTCATTCTCACTGTGTAGAACTAATTGAACCTGATCTTCTTTTTTTAAGGCATATGAATGATGAAAGCAATACATACACAAACTTCAAAGAAATTATATGCATTCGTGTTGCGCCGATATTTTAGAAGCAACAGTATTTTCCATTTGCAAGTTTCTAAACACTGTTGTGAACAATCCAGACCTGTTCTATTTAATTAAATATGTATGTAAATCACACTAAATACAGTCTACATCATATCGCCGAGCAATCACAGCAGCCTCTAAACTATAACAAATACTCAATTCATGTCAAACCTGTATTCAAGCTATTAAAGTCACAAAGGAGAAAAAGTCAGACCCCAATTGCTTCACAGAGCAGGGCTGTATTTCAACATCTGACTGTTACACCAGTTTCCAGTTCAATGCTGTGACATTTTTTTGATCCAGGCAACATTTACATGATCCATCAGTTCACAGTTCCAACAGAACCATTATATCGGCTAAGACATGATTGACAGATCACAGCGGGGAGGAATATGAGAGCGGGTTTTTTTACACCGTCTGCTGATAAAGGCAAAGAATGCACCATTTTACACCAACTGTGTTACACGAGTTTAAATGTCAGAAGCTTGCAGGTAGATCCTGCAGATCCTCCTTCGATAAAGCAAAGATTAAAGAATTAGACCCATTATTTCATTCAATTAATGAGCCCTGTGTGTTGACAAATGTCAGGAAAGGGGGGCTTTTATAGTTTTAAAAAGTGGCATTTACAATGGAGTATCATACCGAGTATAACAACGAAACC
The DNA here is from genome assembly GCF_057382095.1 of Aulonocara sp. 'chitande type north' Nkhata Bay. Classification (NCBI taxonomy): domain Eukaryota; kingdom Metazoa; phylum Chordata; class Actinopteri; order Cichliformes; family Cichlidae; genus Aulonocara; species Aulonocara sp. 'chitande type north' Nkhata Bay. Next base: position 17,653,228 of record NC_141352.1, read on the forward strand.
TGAGCATGTGACCTTCAGCTTGCTTTAATGCCTAACACTGACTGGGATTTGTTACATTGCAGTGAAACTGCTAAGGCATTGGAAAAGGGCAGGTGTTTGAAAAGAATATCAATTTACCAAAACACTTTACAATACGTTAGAGAGCAATTACTTCAGTTATTATGAGAGGCTGCTTCACTGTTTTGGAAGAATATTATGTCTGTGTTGACTCAGCTTGCTATCTCTGCAAAGCAACTATTTCATTAGTGGGGTGGGAGATCGATTCTCTGGCAAATCATAAGCTGTGTCTCATCAGGGCGAGTAAATGAACCCTCGCTTCTACTCACACTGTTTAAGACTGCAGCTGGGTATGAGGAAGGAGTGATGGCGCTTTGCCTTAGGAGGAAAAAAATTAAGCTGAAGTTGGATTTTTATGCAACATGAAAGCCAAGGGTAGATTGGTACAGATCGGAGAGTTCAAGGAGGGAGGGAGGACTTAAACATACATAGCCAATATTGTAAGAGGACTCTTAATGGAGACAAAGGACGTCTTTTATTTCCATAACAAACTTGTACACTTGCGTTCGGAAAGGCTCTTCAATAAATATATTTAGGAGATCCTTCAGCAAACAAAGGGCGGCCTTTATTATGAAGAGTTATGTAAAAGCTGAAGGAGACAATCCATTTATATTTTCTGTACGAATTAGATCGTTCGCTAAAGAACGTCTCTACAGAGTACTACCGCTACACACAATTTCTGCACTAATGAGCTAAAAGACTCCTGGGAATACAAGTGTTTAAGTTCAATCATCATTAATTTAGTGGTGTTGTGACGGTTATGCTGCGTTTGGACTTTTTTTGTGTGGATGTGTGATCCACTTTCCACTGTTTGTGTATCTGAGAACAGTGTTGAAGTTTAGCTAGCAACGAGCCACCACAACAGAGATTAATTACCTGTGGCTAGTATTCAAGTATTCATCAGTGTTCCTGTGACAGTGCAGTGAAATGAATACCATGTTTTTAAGCTTGCCATCTTGTCATAATCAAGGGCCCGAGTGCAGAAGACTGCAGTTCCTTTAGTGGCCCTTTGAGGCTGGTTCCACAAGCAAGTCAGCCACGTTAAACCTCACCGAGGAAAGAAACCACTTTAAAGCCCGCTACAATTTTTTGCTACTTCTCATCAACTCAAAGAACTAGATCTCTCAGTCGTGTTTGTGGTGTCGGTGCCTTTTCAAAGTACATTATCTCTCCAAACTGTCCTATTCTGTTGCTTGATCACTAAGCCTGCTAGCATTTTATGTCATTAGGAGATGTCTGTTTATGTGCGCTGCACCCATAGAATTCCTCTTGCTTTGCTAATGTAGCCTGACAGCTCATACTGATAACTGTCCCCTTCACCTTCAAAACAGGGTCCCACAAACCAACAGGTGATATCACAGTGGTTACATCCAAATGGGCATAGTTCAAAAACAATAAAAACTAACCTCATAGCCAGCAACATGTAGCTTGAGAACCTGGTTAGTGGTTTTACACTCAATGCCCACTTTGTTAGTCACGCCTGTTAAACTTCTTATTAACGCTTTAATTGGCCAATCACACGTCACCAACTAAGTGCATTTAATCATGTAGACATGGCTGAGACGACCTGCTGAAGTTCAAACTGAGCATCAGAATGGGGAAGAAAAGTGATTTGAATGTGACATGTTTATTGGTGCCAGACATAGTGGTCTACTTCAGAAACTCTGGATCTACTGTACAACATATTGAACCTTGTGGCAGATGGGTTACAGCAGCAGAAGACCACACCACGCAACACTCCTGTCAGCTGAAAATAGCAAACTGAGGTCGCTATTTGAAAGGATGAAGCCATCCTGCCTTGTTTCAAAGGCATAGACCGGTGTAATGGTGTAGGGGATATTTTGTTGACACACTTTGTACCAATTGAGCATCATTTAAACACCACAGCCTACATGAGGATGGTTAGTGAGCATGTCCATCCCTTCATAACTACAGTGTACCCATCTTAAATAATAATAGTGTCCAATGACTGTAGCTCTATGACACTTTAATATATTTTTGTACAAAAATATTTATGGAGATTAAAAAAGAAAGAGTAAAATGGCCTCTATTATATAGTGTGGTGGTGTAATATCTTTCACAGTAAGAGTGCTGCAGATTATAGAATGCATATTATAAAAGCAGCACTTTGATGTAGGCAATTCTAACTGGCAGCACATTATTGTAATTTAACAGGGCAAGTTTTAAAGTGTTTGTGATCACGATGGCTTCTTGTTTATAATGAATCTCTGTAATACAAGACCATTATACTGTAATAGTATCACTACATTTTGTTTTTGTAGTTCACTTTGCCATAACTGTCCACACTGTGCTCTTGTAGTACCTTAATTACAAGTACATTTATAAATTCATTTTACCTGTAGGTGTTGTATTGTTTGGATATCAAGCTTCCAGCGAGCCCCTTTTTTGGTCTGAGCAGCACAGAACAGCTGTATCATTCCTTCACCTGTATCAATGTTCTACATCTGATCCAAAAAAAAGAAAAAAAAAAGAAAAAGAAAAGAAATTACAGCGAGAATTCAAACCTCTCTTCAGGACTTGTCCAATAAAATAAAAAAAAGAACTTGTTTCTTCACAACTGAAAGCACACGGATGGATTTTCTTTAGGACAACAATGAAATGGTCAAGGGTTTTCAAGCACAGCAGCAGGGTAGCAGCTACATCATTTTTCTCATGAGGAGAGCGACAGAGCCAGGAGAGTTTTCAATATCCTCCTCTTACTACACCTCTTTCTCCCTCCTGGCAGTTTCCCCAGCAAATCTACACGACACAATGCAGCCTCACAACACGCCATTCGCAGCCTATTTGCTGTGAACACCTCGCCAACGATCCCCGTCTCTGTAACTCAGAATAACAAGTCTGTTTGATAACTTTGGGAGACAACTCTGGATGTGAATGGCTCGCTATAAAGTCTCGTCACAGATGTTTGCAACAAATGCATTTTTGATCAGCGCGCCGAGCACTTCCTTGGCTTTAATCGCCTTCAATCGTCACATGAAGGAAACACAATTTAATTGAGCACGGAGCAAGGAATGAAAAAGAAATCACAGACAGGCGGCAGGGACGGGTGGGGAGGGGGGGGACAGGTGGAAGAGGAATATGGAGGGAGCAAAGACAAACAATCAGAGATTACAGAGGCCTTTCAACTGAGCGGTTTTGAGCCTGGTAGGAAGATTTTCTCTCTTCTACGCTGGTGAAATGCATGTTAGGCTTGATTCACTGTCCACGGTGCTGAAACAAGCCACAGCAGCTCCTGTAATCCATGCACTTCAAGCTCTGTGCGTTTGCCGCTTCCACACATGCAGCTGGGGAAAAGTGAAGCGTCAGCACATTTGTGAAGCACACGTATATTCAGTTCACGTATACAGCCATCCCTCTGTATCCTTGCCTTCTTCTCATGGTGATAAGTGATTCTTGAAATCAGACTTCTGCACCTCAGAGAAAAGCTACTTCTAATAAATCTGATTATGTCTCACACCCGTGCAGACCTGCTTTCAGCAATTAATCCAGGAGCAAACAAGGGATGAAGTCATGCTTTTCCTAACCCCCTGGGTTTCTTACTGTAGCTCTAACCCCCGATGAAGAACACACAGACGGTTTCAGTGACAAACACACAGCGAGGGTGGCTGTGTCCTCTGTAGCACAACGTATAGTAAAAGCTAAGCCTACTGTGTCCAGTCTGAATTACAACTGGCTTCCCCCAACTTCACCAAACTGTAAAAGGCACAGAGAGGATGCTACATCCCAGTCTTCTTAAATGCAAATCACCAGCAGAAGGATGTAAGCTTGGAGATGTGAGGGCAGACAGAGCAGCCGATATTGCTTTATAGGGTTTGCAGTGTCGTTTAAAGGGAAGCGCAGGGGGAAGACATCGGCTGTAGAAGTGCAAGAAAATAAATGTTTTTATTTGAAACCAGCCCTTCTGATTTAAACTTTACGACGCATAAGTAATAATGCAGTAATAAGACAGTGACAGTTCACGCAAACGCGCGCTCGCCATTTGGCACAAACTATAAATTAAAGCGAATAACGCAGTCCGGTGCACAGCAGTGGTGGTCCTTTAAACCGGCTGCCAATAACTTCGGAGTTGGATGCACATTCGTACACTCACCTCAAACAAGGGTCCGATTTTATTCTTCTCCAGATACGACTGAATTCTTGACTGTTGAAGAGACGCCATGGAGAAACTGTTGTGTTGAGCTTTTAGCGGGATGAAATCATGAGGTGAGCCGCTGTCATTCGTCCTTCAGGAGACGTCTCGGCGAATTGAAATGTAGAAAATGTGCACCGAGCCACGTTAAGTTCAGGCAGGTTTGCGTCAAGTGCGGAGCGGGTGACTCTGAGTCCGGCTCATCCTGGAGGAGAGTCAGCCCGGGACCTTCCCCAGCTTGTCGCCTTACTGACTCTGTGGCTGTAGCTTCCCCGCATGAGCCAATGCCACAGCGGCTCTGTGACAGGGATTACAAATCTTCCGCTTACTGGCTGCCAGTTTTAACCGCGCCACGGCCACTCCCACTTATACACCGGGCACTGCCTAGCACTATCTTTAACGAGACTGTGGTGTGTGCGTGCGCGCGCTTCAGCATGATAATTGGGCAACAAATTCGTGCACTGACCAGTTACTGCGCATTCTGCTAATTACCACAAGGAAACAAGCGCACTTCTCTCCTCGTAGCTTTAATTAGGCCACATTACCTGCACACTGATAAGTAAAACTGCATGCACACCTAAATAAAGAGTTGTGGAAAGGCGGGTACCTTCTACACCAACCACAACCAACATGGCCGGTGGAAAAATGGTCATTTTCAGGAGTAAATCAACTACAGAAGTGTCCCCTGTAATCAGCTTTAATGTACATTTTACAAACTGTATACATGGCAGGATTATTATTATTATTTTGTAGGATTTTGAAGGGAATATGCAGAAAAACCCCAATCATCTTCATTTTTACATTGATCATACAGAGGCATACGGTCTATGTAGGAAACATCACCCTTTGCATAGTAGCAAGCTAGTCATCCACTCTACAATGATAGCATGTTTTAATCCTGAGTATTGTCAATATATATATAAAAATATAGGAACACAGAATATAGCTCCTAACTGTATGCTGTTTTATGTTAATACTGATAAAAATCACTGAAAAATCTTCATGTGCATGCCTAACAATCTGAACCCAGTGAGACAGTATGACTCTATCAATACTTTCCCCCCTTATTTTTCTTTCTTTTTGCTAAATGCTGTGCATATTAACAAGTGAATAAACATCTTTTCAAGAAACACACACACACACACACAGTCATATGATTAAACAGCACGGAACTGACAAAGCACTGAAGTCAGAGCTGAACAGAAGCTGACAAATTACTGGCTAATTTGAACAAATACTGTGCCAAATTACATCCAGTATCCTTCTAATCGTTTATTTCATATGCAAATAAAGCTAATACCATGAAATGCAAATGTCCCTCATAAAAACAAGAAGAATAACATGCAGACACTTAACTGATGGGATTAATTTTGTTCATTCATTAAGCTAATTTCGCTCCCTTCGCTCTGACACATTGTCTTGTCAGATGCATCACAGAATAAAAAGAAAATCAACAATATGTATCAAATACAACAGTGAAAAATGTAAAGTATTAAAACACAATCTAAGGTTTAGAAATTCTATTTACACTTTAGGCAGCTACTCTGGACATGTAAAATGAACCCAATAACTCTCTTTAATTAGATTAAGCTATTGGTGGAGGGAAAGCGTTGCTGACTCAAAAGATCCTCAAGACCTCTTCCTGGATGCGATGCATTATGGATCACCATCTGGGGGTGGAGGCTGGCACAGCTTGTACAACCTGATCAGAGAAACACATATGCAACATGACGCTTAATTACATTCAACCAAAGCGATGATTCTTCAGGCTTCAGGTCTTTGTTTGGAGTTACCGGATATGAGGATGCGTACTGGAAGCATGCAGTAATAGCTCTGTATTACCAAGTAAAACAATATTAAATATGCAAAGAGAGTAAAAAACAAGCAAACAACTTGTACGTACTAAAACTATGCACAGTATCTTTGTTACACTTGATAAGTCTGCCCTCTATACATCGTAATGTATAATATAAAGTGCTCATGTATAAGTCCATGAGCTGTTAAATCCGTATTCATTTGTTAAATTATTAAATGTAAAAAGTGTCCTAATAGTTTCCATACTTCTCCCAGTCAAAGCATGGTTTCTTCTGCCACCTTGGTGAACAGAAACATTGCTGAAGCAACACTTTGATTTGCTCTTGTCCGTGATAGGTCACTTGTAATCCAAGATCAAACTCGAGCAGCATGAGATATGATGAATTTGTTGGAGTGGACCCCTCTATTCTAAATGGTGGTATCAAGAAAACTCTCTTTGCCAACTGAGAATATGAGAAGCATTTGCGCTCATCTCTTCTCCGGGTTCTTTTTTATTTATTTATTTTATAACAAATGCATTAATATTTTACACTTCACATCCGCATCTCCTGAAAGATCATTTCTGCACAGTGGAAAAACGCGGTCTCGTTATATTTTCCACAACATCACGTGAATTTCTCGCAACTTGAGCGTTAACAACACGTAACTACGGGGCAAAATGTAAGAGACCCTTCCATCTACAGATCAGCAGGAATGAGAGTCCATCTTGTAAAGACCCTCAGAGGATACATACATATCCCACAGTTGTGGCAGCTACTTATGCTGCAACACTTATGACATAAGCCTGCAGGGAGTGCAGTAATTTTGCTGCATGACCACAATGTCTCAGTGTCTCAACACTAATCATCCGGCCACTAAATTTTATTTGTCAATTTCACTAAAAGGTTCAAAAGGGCTGCCTCTCTGCTAGAGCAGTCTTTGCCCTCCTGTTAAAGCTACTGAGCAACAGGAATCTTTCTGCTAATATCCCTAAAATGACCATTTGGTTCCAGACCTGTTGAAAAAGCACAGGCAGAGATCTATAGCACTACAGTACATGTCCTTCTGCTTAATTCTTCTCAGCTACTCAGATGGACATTATGGAGGCACTTTTTCATGCTGAACAACATCTTGCTGGGTCTAGCTGTTTAATTCTCTCTTCCAAAAGCACTCCAAAAAGCATCTTTTTTGGCCAATGTTATGTGCATAAATAAATAGTTTATTTTCTTACATAGCTTCCATGTCAGTTTCCTCATTAAATTATTGGATTTAATCATAGACTGTATATAAAAGACATACATAATTTTTTGGTGTAAAATGTGAAGCCAATGAGGAAGTGGCTTGACGCTTGATTTACATTTTTTTTTTCACCATTTTTTACAAAAAAGATAACATATGAATAACAGAGGCTCCTTTGCTATGCAGTCTAGTTAGTTAGCAGTAGCTAATCAGCTCTACTCCAAATATAGTCATGTCTGGTTAATAAATACAGGAAACCCAGAGCTTCAAACTAATGGTCAACATCCTGTGGTTAAATTCATTTTTTATGCCGTCCATGAAAAGAAGTGCGAAGAAAGATCCATAACATGAAGTTTGGAAAAATCCTAAAAAGAGTGGCCTCAAAAACAAGAAAAGCTAATGACCTTTAACTAATGTTGCCAAATGTAAAACGAGTGGTGCCTGTAGCTTTACCTTGGGACGGACGACGGCGTGCGATCCCTCACTCCCAGGTTCTTGGCAGAATTTTGAACTCTTGCCCCCTAAAAGACAAAAAATAATAATAATAATAATAATAATTGAGGACAAGGACATAAATCCAAAAGCAACAGCCACAAACAGAAGCTGAATGAAACACCACAGAGAGAAGAGCTTAAACAAAGCTTAGACAATAAGCCGAAGAACATTTCTGCCCTCTGGGGGTTGAAGTTCTTTTTCCTAAAGCTACAAAATATATGGTTTGTCAGCTCTTAGTCATAATAAATGCTGAGCAATATCATTCAAACCGTCTACAATCTGACATCTCATGTGCTGTTCTTCCAATAATAGCTTATTGATGTTTATTTAATCAGGAGCACTGTGAAGTTTTGAGTCAGTGTTGACTTTAGTGGAATAGCTCTTCATGGATCTCTGGTTTCCCCTTCTCATCTTTGAACAGATTTATTTATGGTCATAAATTCAAAAACACAAGAAGCTCATATTTCATCTCTCCAGTGAGTTTTTAATTAACAACATGAGGATCTCCAGCCTTGAATGACTTTCAGCTGTCTGCAGGGGAGAAATTACAGGTTCTTTTCTAAATATTGTATGTTATGAAGCATATGAGGTGCACGGTGCATGTATAGAGTCTAAATTTAAGCTGCTGCTGCCAGTGTGTAGCTCTTCTTTGTTTCTGTGTAGGCAAAGGAACAATGCGGATTAGTCTTTGTAAGGAATTGTAAACCAGTAGTAAGGAATCTGGAAGATGAATAGGGTGTCTGCCTGTGTGTGTTACAGAGTTTGATTATGCCCAGTCAGGAGTATGTCTGCTCTTTGCTAATGTTCCTTTAGTCTGCTGGCTGTGCGCAGAGTCGGCAGATAAATGACTGTAGGGGGGCAGGAAGCAACTTAGGCTTTCAATTTAGAGGCACGAACACCTGCGCTCACAAACACACCGTCTCTACATCTGCGCTGCATGCAAGTAAGCAAAAAAAACCACATAATCAAATCTTTTTTTCTTTTTTTTTTTTAAAGAGGTCATCAGCGGATCTGCATCTGCTCTTTGAGCAGAGAGAGAGCAAGCGGCCAAAAGTGCATTAGCCGACCTCTCAGTTACAACTCTGCCGTGCCCCATCTTACCGTCTGTTTCGAGTTACAGCCAGATAACAGGATAGCATCAGCAATTACTCGATGCCTATCACGGCCATCCATTCTGATGCCTCCAGACAGAGATGAACCCTAATGTCCCTGAAGGACACAGCATACAGAGACGACACCAAAACTATATTAAAAGCAAATTAAATAAGTGGAATTTTGTTTACACGACTCTGAAATTATCCGAGGACTTTTACAGACCAACATAATGAATGTATACTCTCAAAGGATGGTTCTGGAGACGATAAAAACAAAGCGAAGAGAACTTTAAACCACAAATCTGTGAAACTTTCAGAATCTTATTAGGTTCCAACAGGATATTACACTTCTTGTTTTTACCTACTTCACAAGTAAGTAAAAAGAACAGGCATCTACATCCACAGCATCTACTCTCTCCATCCACTTTATTAGGTACACCTATTCAACTGTTCGTTAAACACACAATCTAAATTCCAATCATGGCAATAGGCTATCAAAACCAATATGTTGGTAACAATAGGTTTATCCTGTCCTATCTATTGCTAAAGCCCCACAAACACTTAGTAAATGTTAAAGTTTAGGCTTTCTGGAATATCTTCTTCACATCATTTATTATCACATTTTCTAATAAATAATCTTCAATTTTACGCCAATCTATACTACAGTTATTAAGATATTGTAGTCTGGGCCACAGTGGTGGAAAAGCAGGCAGATTCTGCCATCAATAAAGCAGCCAGCATGTAATTATCACAGGCTCAAATACATATAATGCTAAAGAATATAAGATTAAATATGGTTGTCCAGGAAACAGAGTTCAAATAGTGCATGCACAGTCCTTCGGTGGTTTATAATGAGCATCAGTTCGCTCACGCATGCAAAGTGCTGCCTGTAATCAGTAGAAATGTTTTCATTTTTCACATGTTGACTCTCTTTATGTACTGTGTCAGCTTCTAAAAAAATGGGAGACGTAATATTTGCCCCCAGCTTTAATTGAAAGTAAAATTAATTATGATGAGTATTTGTCAGCATTTTCAATCTGGTTTAAAAAGCAACGCTTACTTCTCCGCAAAATTAACTTCTTATAGATATTTTAAAAACTTGAAAGGGACTAGATTTTTCTTTTTTCATGAGTTCATAAAGCCAATGCTATAAGTTATTCTTTACCTTTAGTATAAAGCTGTACACTGTTTGTATACAGAGCAAATATTGGATGTATTTGATGCAATTTGGGCAAAGCAGGTCTACTCTCAGCGTGATTTGTAAACCTCCACGCAGCATTCTCAGTCTGAATTACGTTGTCTGGGCTTGATGGATGAATCCTGCTGGGACTGGATTCTGTGCTGATAACCTTTTTTTGTGAGCAACCGTGACTCTACAGCGAGAAAGAAGATGTGTCATTCAAATCCTGTGTGATATTCATATTCACCAAATTCATCAGCTGATGTCTGAGAGCAAGGGTAGGCACACACACACACACACGCGCACACACAAACACACACAATGCAGCTCAGATTCCCCAAAGCTCTCTATCTGGGCTGAACCACATCTCCTCAGTGTCTGTCCAGGTTAACAATGATACAAGGCAAGAGAAAATGTCTCACTACAGAATAAGGTTTACTTGTATTAATCTAAATAATAAATCCCCGTGCCTGCACTTTTCAGAACGGATGTAAAATATCCTCAAATCACAGCCTTCGCAACGAGGTTCCAAATGTTTGCCAGCTGCACACTACACAACTCAAGGTCACACGATGCACAAAGTTGCATCCTGCTGGCTGCCTTCCCATTTCTCTGAGAGGAGAAATTAAATGCCTCTTGTCCTGCAGGATCTGAGCCTACTGGGCAACCTCTCCTCTCAGTGAAAATAGCACTGAAACCACAACTGACACAACTTTCAAAGAGAGTTTGAGCTGTGGTCATGGTTAGAGCCTTTAAAAAACAATAAATAAATAAAAATGAGGTGATAATGTGTATACACTGAAAGACTAATAGGAATTTCTTCCTTTGACTCCTAATGCATATGCAGATAAACAAACAAGCCCCAGACTTTCAACGAGTCTGCTGAGTTTCTCATTACTCTCTCATTTGGTCCGAGTCATATTCTGGTAGCAGCGAATGCATATCTGATCAGTTTGAAATCAGGTTTGGGGGGTGGAAGAGAGAAAGAGGCAAAACAAATTAAAATGTAGACAGGAGCTAATGATTTTTCATGTGGACACCAGCTAATATTTCTTTCATTACCCAAAAGCATACTTACTGCCGGTTCCCTTTAAAAATATCATTATTACTGAAGTAATAGACTCTGTGAGAAATATTGACCAAAGAAGTTAAAATGGCACAACTCTTTCTATTCCACTCGACGAAGCGTGCGGTCTATGTGATGACTTCAGATGTAGAAACTGTTCTGTGAGTTGAGACACAAATTTTCTCAGAGTGTGAAAATGTCACCGCAGTAGACACAGCAGCAGCAGCATCAGGATGCTGTGATGAAATTTAACAAAAGAGGCCAAGGTACATTCCAGGTGTGGAAATAAGAGTAAGTCATTCAAAGATACCTTCATGATGCTGTTCTTTTAGTCATCTAAGACAATATCTGTCTATGTGGGGAAGAAAAACTACCCGTCAGAAGGAAAGACGGAAGAATTATGCATTTCTCCTCTGCAATGTATTGTGTGTGTGTGTGTGTGTGTGTGTGTGTGTGTGTGTGTGTGTGAGTATTATGACTATTAATGTGTCAGTTCAGTTAATTAGCTCTCTAGTTTCCTTTCCACCTCTATGAGTTTCTTCTTTATTATTACTATTATTTTTTTAACCTCAAATAACTTCCATTCACTTTACCCTTATTCATTTATAAACGCCAACGCAGTAGTTATTCTTTTTAAGTCATCGTGGCAGGAAAATGGATTGAGAAGATTTAAATGCTTTAATTGAAAGGCACTTATTTTTCTTGTGTAACAATACTATATACAGTTGGCAGTGTTTGTAGCCCTCTGTGCAACACAACAGAGGACTGTAAAATCCAACAATCGAGAGTTGATTGAAATGCGGACTTTCAGCTTTAATTCAAGAGGTTTAACAGAAGCATTGCATTTACTGTTTTAGTACAACCATTTTTAAAAACAGTCTTACATTTTCAGAGGCTCAAAATTGACAAGATGTTTAAAGGAAATGCGAGTCCTGTTCCCTCATTACTTGCTGAAAAAAATTAAGCAGAAAAAAGATTTGGAATTGATTGTTTTTGCAGTCCAATTCTGTGGAAATTCTTCTCCCTTTTTAATCTATTGACCGTTCTTCTCTTTTAAAAACAACCCTTTCTCTACTCTCCACTTGCCGCACTGTCTCCATGAGGTTTCACTCACAGGTAAAAGTTTCAGTCTTTAACTTTTTAGCTTTCCTGCTTTACTTTGAACGGGGTTACGTAATGTGTTCACAAACTGAACTGAAGGTCTGTAGTTTTGCTTTGTTTGCACAGCTTCCGGAGAAGCGATGAGGAAAAGACGCCACAAAAATATCCCGAGAGAATGAGGTGGCTGCCAGAGCAGCTTGTCATTCCCTATCAAAACAGAAGAGAAGCTGATCACTGTGGTGATTAATCACCTTGCATCATATAATCAGGGTTTAAGTCAAAGGCAGCCAGGTAAGCTCTTTTTAACAGCCATTCAAAGCACGATTATTTTACCTTCAAAAACACTCCCTCTGAAATGTCAGAGACATGTGTGTAAATGTATGGCACTGGGAAAACTACAAAGTGGACAGCGGCTCGTTATAGCAGACATCTGCGAAACACATACCTGCTTCCTCATGACATCGGTGGCCTGCATGATGCAGCGAGGTGGAAGGCCGTGGTTTCGAGCCAGCAGGATGGCCTGCTCCAGTGTCACACTCAGGGTGCAGCTGTTAGAGAGAAAACATGCGGTCAGGCTTATTCTCATCAAACAGTGCAATGATGCTTAATCATCTTCTTTACCATCAATCAAAATACAGTATCCACTGAGGAAATCTGGGACTAGGACTTTGTGACGCCTAAAACAAAAGGTTTTTAATGTCTTTTCCCAATTCCATGACTGCAATATTAAAATGCAGTCCGTGTTTGACACATGACGGCAGTCGAGTAGCCTTTGCAGCAGACGGAGACTGAAAGTGAGATCTGACACTGAAACAAACATCAACTGAGAATAAAATCCAGCTCAGCTAAATTACATCACCATGAGAGCGTTTTGCTCCTCTTGACACCTTGCCATTACATCGCATTCTTCCCACCTCACCTTCGCTCGTCTTCGCTCTAATGAATCACTGCACTTGCTTCTGAAAAGTCAATCACCGCGAGCAAACGCGGCGCATCAAGAGGATAACAAGTTCGCTGATCTTTGCCTTAGAACAAGTACAAGAGAGGGAAATTTGTGGCAGACCTCTAGGACTTGAGGAGACTTACAGGTTTTCTTGTCCTCAACCCAGAGAAAGAAGTCCAAGGACAAGTCAGTGCTTCTCCTTTGGCAGAGGCGCTATACTCTCACCACCATAAGGATGCTATATGTGTAAAATGAGTGCTGACACGAGTCTGTGATTCATTAGTTGCAGCAAACTTTGTTCCCAGGCACATACACAGCCAGCTTCTTCCTCTTCTGCCTTTACACAGACACACGCACACACAGATGGCAGTGTGGGGATAGATCCTTAGAGAGCCAGTGACGGGCATCAAGGCTGCTGGATGACCTTTCTATGATAACAAACTGTACTGGTAGATCGATCCAGAGCCTTTTCACTGCAAATTGAACTGTCCAAAGTTCCAACACTGCCATGACGCTGCTAAGAAATCTGAGCTGTTTGTTTAATATCGCCTTCTCTCATGGTAGCGTTTCACATTGACCGAGGAGAACGGAAGAGAAAAGAAGAAAAAAAAAAAAAAAAAGAGCAGATGTGAGACGGGGGACTTATCACTGCCAGAAGCCGTTACTTTGAGTCAATCAAATCAAGATTTAAAAGTCCCCTTGAGTTTCAGTTGCATAACTTTATTACAGGGAAACAAGATACGATAAAAGTAATGAACCCAACAATCATTTCCAGTATGTGCCGAAAGATATCCCAGGAGAGAATTTGCAGAGGATGTCCTTTCACAGGCCACCCCAGAATATTTTAAGCACCCGCTTTGAGCTTCCCACACCGATAAAGAAGTGGGGAGAAAAAAAAAAGCTAAAAAGGAGGATCTTTAAATACCTCTTCTGCTGGAGCACGATGAAGGAAGTGCAGTTCTGTGTGTGTGCGCGTTAGCCTGCACATTTTCCCTTTTGATTAGGGCTGGTGAGATAGTATGAGATGATTTATACCCATTTGTTTTATGTTGTTCCATCACATATCCCATTTACACTTTGTGTTTCTGCAGAGTGAGCCCATACTGATAAATGAACAAGAGAAAGAAAGACACAAAGGAATGAAAGATAGAATTAAGAGGAGAACTTAAAAAAAGGGGGGAAAGCATAAACAAGCCAAATATAGAATTAGTAGTAACTTTTTTTTTTGCTCTCAGTCAGTGAATCCTCAGAGTAACTGGGAAAAAAAGGAAAACAGAAACGCTAGGGTTTGCTAATATCACCCAAAATATCACGCTTTCACTGTTATTAAAACTCATCCATCAAGCCAACTAATCCAATCAATAGTGCCTGAGAAGACTGTCACACTGATAATGCAATTTCCACGTAACTAATCTACTGGCTTGCTTTCACTGGCTTTTCAATTGTTCCAGATTTAGCCAGCGTGCTCATCATTTACATTTTAACAATTCGTAGTCTACAGAGAAAGCAGCAAAAATTGCTTCATTTTCCTACAATCTGTGCACTGTTAATAGTAGAAAGGGGTTTTATTTATTTATTTATATATATAAAAAATTTCCCCACTCGCCCCTGTGGGCGGTCAATCCTTCAAGCTCAGGTCCTCTACCAGAGGCCTGGGAGCTTGAGGGTCCTGCGCAGTATCTTAGCTGTTCCCAGGACTGCGCTCTTCTGGACAGAGATCTCCGATTTTTGTTTCCGGGATCTGCTGGAGCCACTCGCCTAGCTTGAGAGTCGCTGCACCTAGTGCTCCGATTACCACTGGGACCACCGTTACCTTCACCCTCCACATCCTCTCGAGCTCTTCTCTGAGCCCTTGGTATTTCTCCAGCTTCTCGTGTTCCTTCTTCCTGATATTGCTGTCATTCGGAACCGCTACATCGATCACTACGGCCGTCTTCTTCTTTTTGTCTACCACCACTATGTCCGGTTGGTTAGCCACCACCATTTTGTCCGTCTGTATCTGGAAGTCCCACAGGATCTTAGCTCGGTCATTCCCCATCACCCTTGGGGGCGTCTCCCATTTTGACCCCGGGACTTCCAGCTTATACTCGGCACAGATATACCTGTATACTATGCCAGCCACTTGCTTATGGCGTTCCATGTATGCCTTGCCTGCTAGCATCTTGCACCCTGCAGTTATGTGATTGATATCTATCTATCTATCTATATATATATCTATATCTCTAGATATAGATATATATAGATATAGATATATATAGATATATAAAAACTTGCACCGGGCCAAGGATTTGCGATTCACTCTCCCGTCATACAAAGTCCAATACGCACATCATTCTCCAACTTTGAAGGGTAAAAGAGTGTTTTAAGAGAAAGCCTGTTGACAAATAAACCTCTGATATGGCAGGTGCCGTCACCTGATGTGTCACTACACTTAGCCTGCGTATCTGACTGAGTTGTAGCCAGTAAATGTAATTGCAAACACACAAATATAGGCTGTAGGTTCATAAACAGAACTCATTGCACAGACAACTTTCTATTAGAGCTCTGTCAACCAGACCGCTCCATCCGCAGCCCTTTATCAAGCCATCAGTCACATACGGTGAATGCATGAACGAGCGTGTGCGAGCCTGCGCATATAACCGAGACAAAAAGATATGGAAACTGTCACACGGTAAAGGAAGAGGGTATCAGAGAGACGGGTGGGTGGGTGGGTGGGTGTAGGGGAAGAGCAGAGTACAAGATGAAGGCTTGTACTCGGGATCAGCGGTGACAAACGATCTGGATATTTTTGTCCTCATGCACTGATGAATGCTGCCCTCAGCAGCAGGTGAATTAGGAAGCTGTATATAGAGATCAGTGAGAATGGAAGTAATTGGTCCATCTCCTATGTATGCTTTCCTCTGGTCTGAGAAGCATGTCATTAACTAAAATATCCTGCTGTTAATTAATGCAGAGAAAAGTGTATTAATAGAAAACCCCAAGGGCAAACAGTGTGGGGCTCATGAAATTGAGATGTAGCTAGAGAATAAATGAGATGCACGGGAGCAGGGAGAAACTGCGGTGGAAATGGGAAAGGTGAGAAGAGTGTCAACGCAAAACAGATGAAAGAGAAAGGAAAATTGCAAGTGCGCTGCCAAAAGAAAGAACATGATGAGCGCAAAACGTATAATTTAACTGGAGGCGGCCCATAGTGAGGTGGAAGATGCGCACAATACATGTGCCCACGCACTTACCGATGAACGCCGCTGTTGCACATGACAATGTGTGTGGCTCCCAGACGTGAGCAGAGCTCAGAGGCCACAGAGAGCAGCCCCACGCCAGAAGCCCCACAGGCGGTGTACTGACAGGCAGCGGTGCGGCGACAACTAATAAAACTTTCCATCAGACGGTAGAGCTCCTCCAGAGCGTTGAGGGGACGCATTAACTAGACAGAAACAACGCAGAGAGGTTAGTGTGGGATTAAATCACAAAGAAAAGAAAAGAAACTGAGTAGATTATAAGGTTAACATTGGCGTTAGACCATTTCTGTCTTAGGCTGTCATATATACATTGTTACAATGCTGGGCATTCAAGGGTGAAGCTTCCAACCAGCTTTTTACAACTTGATCTAGTTGTTGGCTGATGGGATATCCATAATATAGTCAGGCACACAGCCCACTGACCTTCTGATTATAAGGAAAGCTAATAAGTAGACATTTGGGTTAAAGGGAGGAGTCTACTAGAGCAGCTTTGCTTGATTCAAAGAATAAAATATGCAGCCATAAATGAAGATCAAAGTTTCCTTTAAAAGCCATTGCATTGACTGACTTGTTAAGGCTGCTTCATTTGTTTTTCATAGTGTGGCGCCAGCCTCTCTCAGACATCTGTACCTAGCAGATGTCTCAGATCCTTGGATACTGGCTTCCTACTGGTCCCACAGAACTCAGCAACAACACATGAAGAAATCAGCCTTTAGCCACTGTGCACCCAGGCTGTGAAACAGTCTGAGCTTCAGAAATCTGAGGGAAGGAGCTGAACAGCTGGATGTAACTTGGTTTTTCTTAAGGCGACTCTTCCTTTATACTTAGTAATTTCTTTCTCCTAAATACATCTTAATTAAATTGAACAGTTTTGCTCTTCTTACCTTTTGAAGACCATAAATTTATTAAGAAAAAATGCACTTTTCTAGTTTCAAGGTAAGTGACTGGACTTGACTTTAAAGTGTGATTTCCTGCTGTTGCCCCCCTTGTCTGTTGCAACACATGCAAACAGGTCCATTTTGCAGCATCTACTCCTGCTCTTCGGCTTCCCCCCATAGTGTCACAACTGTACTATGAGGCTGTGTAAGGTCGTTCTTACCTTATCTATGAGGGCTGCTTTTGGTGCAGAGCTAGGCGGCATGTTGGACTGATCGAGGTAGAAAGCCCTGTGTGAGAAACAAACGTTAAGTTAATACATGTAGTGAGAGAGAAAACGCCACATACTAAAACCCATCACATGACAGAAGACTTTCATTTAATAATCAATCAAACGTTTTTCTATTTAGCGGTTCCACTGCATGAAATCCAAACTGTTTCCCTACACCATTAGGTCATCAGGAGAACTGGCTGGCTTTCTGGGAAAACTAGGCCACTTGCTCATTATGGACCGCCACCATCTGACTATCAATCATGAGAGTAACTTGGGCACAGCTAAGCAGAAACACAGACTAAGCATCTCTTGTCCTGGGCATCACTCCAAATGCCATTCCCTCATTCATTCATGGAGCACAATCAATATTCCTCTTCCTCCACTGGAGGCAGCACTGCACTGGCGTCCTTGCAGATGGGCGCTGTATGCCGCAATGAGTCCTTCTGAGGTGGAGTGCTACTGGTGCAAACTCAGCAGTCTGTGACTCCATCAAATCTCAGTAATCCAGCAGCGTGCTAAAAATAGATACACTACACCACATTAAACACCCTGTAATAAAATCACATACTCCATTACCTCTAGCTAGAAGCAATTATAATGTTTAATGTACAGTCACCGATATATATCACATTTCTGAAATCTCTAATATAATAATGAAGCAAAAAAAAAAAAAAAAAAAAACTTAAGAAACTCAGCAACTGCAGACTGAAGGAGGGAGACTGTTTACAAGAATCAGTGAAGCACATCTCATTCATCTGCATTCACTCTGCTATTAAGTGATTAAAATCAAGCCAAGCAGGCATTCATTATGTCTGTGGTGTTTATGCTTGACATAATATTAATGAAATTAATTAATCAGGGCATAGTTAACACATCCCTGACTCAAGATTTTATAGCGATTATTAACTATTCCGGCTAAAATGAAAATTCAATGAGAAAACAAGCATTAAATATACACTATAGTCATACTGGAGGAAACCTGCACCCACCCGGGGAACCAACGCATATGTGTAAAAAACAGATGAATTTTCCTAATCACTTATGCCTATTTAAATATTACACAGCATGCATCTATTCTGTGATACAGATGAGTTCACATGTAAATGTTTCCTGGTAACTAATGCCTATCGGCCAAATGATGCGTTAACTCTGAGGTGTGCTCTTCAAAAGGACTATGAGCAGACTTTACTAAGGGTTCAGATGCAGCTAACAGCCCATGTAATTGGTTCAAGATGGCCTTATCATTCAAATGATGCTCAAGACAGACTAGGATAGTCTGAGCATTTAAAGTGGCCAAAAGCCCACAAATTGCCGAATAACACATGTCAGGAGTAAACGGTCATTTAGTATTTGGCTTAAGCTCCATTTGTAAGTGAGTGCATACTTATTGGAATACGAGTGCGGCGTTCAAGGACAAATCTGAGAAGTAAGCGAAGGTTACATTCAACAGCTTCCAAAGAAAACACTATTCACTTACCAAATCAGCAGCACGCATTGAAAGACTGAACGCCACACAAAATGACATTTATTGGAATTCCTCACCCTGAAATAGTTCCTGTTCTGTTATCTGTTTACTCCAACTGTGAGCCCATTCACCCTTGTCCTTATCGGTCAACTGCTCAGACTTTTATCTTCAACGTATATAATAGAATCTGTCCGATAGCAGTCGACTTTTGTGTAACTGTCCAACTCGACTTCGTCTGCACACAGTTGTTTATCTTTTCCAGACAAAACAGACGCACCTCATCTCACCCTTGCACGCTTCTTTTTTGCAGAACCAAGGTCATAATACCCACTGATTATCTCATCCTCCTGAGGTAAGAGTTGTACTAAAAATACCACCAACCACAGCTCAAGGAGCGGGCCAGACTCTCGTGGAGGTCTCTCTAATGACAAAATAATAGGAGTCCAACTTACAAGTGATGTGTGATTTAAAAAGGACCTGCGTTACATCTCCTGAGCCGATGAGGTTTTGTCAGAGCTTTGGAAACTGAGCACCTTAGAAACCTTTATTATGGGTGAAATATGACATTTTAAGGCCACACACAGTGCGCAAACATACCACCGTGCGGTAAAGAACACACACAAACACACAGGGTTGAAAAGTCCACTGGGTGTTATTTCTTCACACTGTAACACACTATAACGGCTCCAGTTTCGACTCCCCTTACAGGCATCAATTTTCTAACCCACCTGCACGCTCTAATGTTAAAATTGAAAAATCTCAACTTCTCTTATTTCATTCTCAAGTGTTTTTTGTATTGTTTTTGTTGTTTGTTTTTGGGGAAAACTATGCCAATCAAAGCTTGAGCCTACCATCTGAAAGTAAGTCTGTACCAAAAATAAAGGTTGCATTAAGTATGTGCAATCAAGCTTGTCGTGCTTACAAGAATTTGCCTTCCTTGTGTTTTTGCTTTTAGTAGAGACTGAGACAACCATAGGTAAAGCTTGCTTGTGGCTCTCTCTGAAATAACAACAAAACAGAAAACCCCAAACCACACACACACGACCAATAGCGTTTCACATGAGGCTCTAATGGAGAATTTGGCTGCAGGCCAAAGATGACCTGCTCTGCATGTAGCCGGTTTTCTTTCATTGAGCCAATGAGAATACTTAATTCTCTTTGTTTCTCTACCTTCATGACAATAAGGCTCTCGAGGCCCTTTACAGCACAGGAGCATTAGCAGTCAGCTGCAACGTCAACGAAGAGGAATCTGAGGCACAGATGTTTTCAGACAAGTAGCGTGGGAACGCTTGTATTAGCGCCACATCCTGCACATTAAACCGTCCAAAAGAAACATAAATTGCCCCCTTGAATTAAACGTCTTAATGTTTTCCGTGGGTTTAGTTTCATACTCATTTACACAAGTAAATTGTCTTGAATTTATGCCGTTACGTATGACCTTATGTATGGTCCGTACTGGTCCATGTAAATCACTCAGAAAGCCATGATTAATGACACCCTCCATTATTAAATTCTCCTCTCTGTGTGGCAGAGCTTCCTGGGGGCTAATGAGGGCTTCCAAGGGCCCTCGCATACCGCACGGCGATGTTAGCGCAATGACACCAGTGAAATGGTGTGTGTGAATGTGTGAGGAAAGTCATTTTCTTATCCCACACATTTGTCCTATTTTTACAAAGATGTAAAAGCACATGTTGGTGGATGTAATATGTACCTGATCTTTGCTGGTTTAAAACGTGAATACTGTAATGACAAAATGACATCTGTGAATACACTGCCATGTATGTCATGCCATATAATAAAGAGAGAAATTCCAATCCTTTTCAGCTAAAGCAACGAGTAGTTACTGTGTGACTAAAACGCTGTCACTGGGACACTGAGGACATGCAAATTTACTAAAATACAAGGTGAGCGACTTGCTTAAAATGGGGACCAAATTTATGATCCTAATGGGGCACATAAATAAATGCAAAGTATTCCTGGATCTTTAAAACTAGTGCCGGACGTGGTACAGAGATGAGTCAAGGTCCACAGCATTAAGCATCACTATGTGCAGAGCTGTCATCATTACAGCCAATCAATGATTGAATCAAAGAGAAGTGATAAATGGGAAAAAGCTCAGCCCTCTGGGCTTTATAAACAGAGGTTCAGTGCACACTAGCTGGAGTAGAACGAAGCCTCTCCACCTTCCTCAGAGCTCTAGTGAATTGGGACTCCCTCCTCTGCCAGAGCAAAAACTGCAGCATTTTCCAAAGTGGAGAAAAACAGAAAGAAAGCAATGATGCTGCTTGGGACTAGCATAGAAGACCAAAATATCTTCCTGCTGAAGTTAGGTTAATATCCATAAGCAATCGCTATAATAACACTGAATATCTAGAATTATCCATAAATACATAATATCCATAATAGCTCAATTAAGCCAAATTCTTCACTAAACTAAAAATACTCAAACAAGCTGCACCGCTGCATGACTTTTGCTCCGCCCGGAAGCGTAATCGTTTTAGAGTTCTGCAGTGCTAATGCATGCCGAATGGAAGAATTTTCCACAGTAGCTACTGCTATAACTAACAATACTGCCGTGAGCCAAGAGGAAGGAAAAACACCATCGGTTAGAGGTAGAAACTGTGTTACTGGAACACAGCTACATACTGGTGATGTTGAGCACTGTGCTGCATGTGGAACAATCTAAAGTCATGTCAAACTACCCATCATCTCATTTTCTGGGCATATACTGAGGATGTGTCCTGAGAGATCTACGCCAAGAAAGCTGCCCAGGAGGCTTTTATTGCTGGTATAAATTTACATGCCTTTTTTTGTTGTCGTTTTTGAGGATGCCAGCTGGAGTGGCTACATGCAGCTATCTAAGTATAGGATAAACCTACCTCGAGCTATTGACTAATCAAGTGAATCACATTGATGGACATTTGGCACTTTAACACATCTATGCTCTGTTCCAGCAGCAGGCAAGTGAAATCTAAAAAGGAATGAGGGAATACTGCAACGGTGTTGGACCTGAAAATATATAGCCTGTGACAGGCATTAAACACTTTTGCTTAAACAACGTAAAGTGCAGCGATATGATTATGGGGTCCATATGGCTGGTAGAGTATCTATATGCGCAAATGTCTTAGAAGAAGCTGTGGTGTGATGACAAATGACTGTTTAATTAACAAAACATTAAACAGTCTAATAATATAAACCAACAATGGGATAGAGCTATACATCTAAATTTATTGCTTATCAACCAGCATGCACAGAATCATTATACTGCATTTGTCAGACTGTGTAGAATTTTTATATCCACATAAATCAAGCTTTTTTTTCTTCTTTTTAAAATCAGAGGGACATCAACTGCCAAACATTTTCCCCCGTTACTGCCAAATGTGTTTTAATTAGGGAGAAATGCTCAGTGGCTGCAGCATAACATTGCAGTTTCTCCACTGAGGCTTCCTGCTTACACTCTCAGTTACTGTTACACCTGCAACAAGAATATGCTGCACATACAATTCACAAGCAGACTACATTTAGCGATTGCTGCACCTTTATGTTCTTGCACTGGAAGGGTGTATCTACATGGAAAACCCAGGTCCCTCCTGAAAGGTCTCGTCAATAAGAGCAAAATGTGATAAAAATCATGAACCTGCAATAATCTCTCCCCCCCTCTCTCTGAATAATGCATTTGCGTGCTCTCTGCTCTGATTCTCCTTTCTTCAATCTACTTTCCCTGACCAACTCTCTCTTGCACACACTGCCTTCAACCCATCATTCTCATCCCCTCTCTGAAATCCCCACCTTGCCATTTCACCATTTCAATCTTCCCTCTTCTATTATTACTGATCCTAAAGGGAGGGAGGTGGATAGGGTGGGGGTGGGGGATTCTCTTCTTTCCATGTACTTCTACCCATTTTGAGAGTTTTCTTATTCCCTCAAATAAACTCAATATCTTTGTGATTTTTGCACGACAGGGAACTTGCATGCGATTTAAGCGAACTGCAAACCTGTTACTAAGGAATCTGTCACTTTTGAACACATCAGTGTTTCCAGGTCCTTTTAGATAAATGCACATGTCAGCTAAGATGGTTTATGCAAGCTTGAAAACGTGGGTGCAGTTTCTGGCTCTATATACCGCTGACTAACCCATTCTGGCCCATGAGTTCATGTTTTGTGGTTAAACTTGTGAGTGACTTCATCCGACATGATGGGTTGGCACAGATCATGCTGTGTCTTTTTGTGGGTACGAACAGTGAAAGCCATAGACACAGATTGTGGTATTATTTACCGCTCTGAAATTGTCCACAACACATGCTGGCAAAGATCAGGGTAAGCACAAAAATATTAGTTGATGTAGACATAAAATATTACCTTGTGCTTCAGCATTTCACAATGAAATGCACCGCATGTACAAAATGATGCACGCAAACCCCAAATCGTTCCTGCAGAAAAACTTGTTTCTTTTAAACGGGATCCCACAAGAGGAAAATATAATGAGACGCTCTCTTTACCTTTAATTCAAAATGATTCCACTGCCAGCATTTGATAAAGAAATGTTAGTTTAAAAAAAAATAAATCGAATTTCTAAATAACTACACCTTCAGGGTCCCAAATGCACATGGGCTCTTGGGAATAGTGGGTTTAACCCAACACTGCTGTGGCTGAACTCCAAGGATAACGAGGTGCTCGAGGTTGGAACTCTGCAGCGGAGAGAGGAGTGACATCACAGCCTGGTCTGTGGTCAGCCGGATGACACATGGCACCCGGCAAAAGAAAACTGCTGGTAATATTACACGGAGTGAGACCACAGCACTAACTACTGAAAACCACCTGGGACTGTTTACTTTGTGACATTTAAAACAAGGAAACACTCTGGGTGGGAGCAGAAATGAGCAGTTGTTCACATCTGGCTTCACTTCACTTTCATATAAATGAATGACAATGAATGATTCCCTAGCATTTTTAAAGCAGCAGTATTGATTTGCATGCTTTTTGTGATCCTTAACTTGATTTTTCATTTCTGGATATACACATCATTTCAGTGACTATCGTTTCAGTGAGGTGATTAAATCACCGCACTGCTCACCTCAGAGACCTAAAGTTCAGGTCTTCCACATCACTGGCTTTCACATGGCTTCTCTATTATTTTTTAAATATGCTATTAATAAAAAAGAATTCACTTGGTTACATTTATACAGCATTTAGAAAAGGATGATGGTTTCCCACTTCTTCTGAAAGCTTTGTTGTCTTGGTTGCCGTGGTGATGCCTCCCCACTTTCTTTAATAAATGAATATAGATCGGTTGTTTTTCACTATTTCAAATTCTCTTATGAAACCGGGGTGCAATAAAAGCGCTGCCTTGAGATGCAGACAACCCTAAAGCTCAAACAAATTCAAAGATGACAAAAAGTTCATTGAGGATCATCACGTGTATTAATCATCGTTTATTCACTGGACACATTTCATTTTACAGTATTTTCCCACAAAATGTGATTTGTGAAAAAAGGATGGCAGCAAGAGTGAAAGGGGAGGTTTACAAGGGGGTGTCCGAAAGAAGGAGAAAAATAAGATTTTCTCATGACATGATTAATCCTGAAAATGATAGAAACATTATACATTCGAAGTAATGCACAACAGAAATAATTCCACCTCAGAGGTGGAAGCAGTTACTGACAAACAGTTGCAGTTAAGTTAATGTGCTCAGCTCGTGTGCTTTGCATTGTGATTTCTCGCTGGTGTTGCTGCAGGGAATCACATCAGCAGAAAATAAAGAAGTCAAACTGCTGCCCAGACTCTCAAAAAAAGAAAAAAAGAAAAAAAAAGTGACTTTTTGTAGAGTCGTTGCTTGGGAGCAGATATATATGTCAACTCTACACCCCCTAATTCACCCCACTAGACTGCAGTATATATACAGCATGAGGCCTGAAAACTGTCTTGAGAGCTTAGAGAGCTTATTGGATTTCAACTGAAATAATCAGCCGTTTTATGCTGCAACAGGTTTTGCTGAAAAGCAGTATTTGAGAAGAGTACAGTCTCCAACAGTTTCACTCTGCTTGTATCCCTGAAGCACACTGCCTCTCCAAATCCCTACCCAGCACCCCTAATGCTCCCAAAATCACCAGCCACACTTGCTTGCCTGTAAGACACATCTGCTCTGAGTTAATGCTGGAGCCTGTACTGTCAATTCAATTTAAGTTTTTTTTAAGTAAAGGTATAAGTGTACAGACATTTACAGTACATGTGCACACATGTCAAACCAAAGGCTGTCCTAAATAACATGGATAAATTCCAGAAAGTTCCTACTCTATGTGTATGGTTTGCACCATTTAGAAACAAATGAGTTTGCTTGGATAATTCATGTGAAAAGGTTACAATAGAAAATAAGATGAAAAGGTTAGACTAATGACATTTTAGATACTGATAACCTTTATCTTCAATGCAGTCTGCAGAAATGGAGCTGATGAGATGAAAGAGATGCAACAAAATAGCAATATTTGACTATTAAAAAGGTTGTAGAGTCCCAGGAGATCTGACGCACAAAGAGTTAGGAGGGCAAGCAGAAAAGCCCCATGCACAGCAAAATCTTCTCTCCTAAACTCTGCTTTGGGCAATCTGATACTCAAAACACTCAAACTAAACACTGCAAACAATTTAAAAACTCTCCCCAGAAAGCAGTCCCAGTAAATGAACACTTTGCTTGAGTGGTTTGGTACTGATGTGGCACGGGACTGCTCAAACCTTAAATTATTCAACCCCCCACAGCAGCCCGACCCTGAATGCTAAGAAAAAGTTCTGATACAAGATCTGCTTTGTATTTAATTATCCGCCCGACCTGCAGCAGATGTTTAGTCGACGCTGATATGTCAAGTCGTCGAACTTTCCAGGTATTCAGCGAGGGAAACATATTTTAACTGGGCTTCAAACATCTTAGCATGAGAGGGATTGTTCATTTTTATGAACCGGGATAGTTTATAAAAATCATTATTTAGTGTTGATGTAACAGGACTCTTAGTTACACTGGCAGGACGTAAAGAAGGCTTTCTGCTATTATGAATTTGTGTCCAATCATCATAACTGAAAGAAAATCAGCCTCTATATTTATTAAGCTCTCATCTTGCAACAGGACATTTGTAACACTTCAAAAGCCACATGTAACTTCTAAATTAGATAGTCTAAGAATTTCCAGTTTATACACAGCTGGTTTTAATGTGATTTCAGCTCTGAGAAATCACAAGCTAGCCTCTTCATTAAAACTGCAGCGATCCTCTGACAACATCGTGCAAACTGCAGGTCAGAAGTTCACATCCACTCATCAGGGGCATGAAAGTCATGGTAATTTGGGGTTTTTAATGATTTCTTTGAACTGTTCTTTTTCCAGATTGGAATGATTGTACAGATTACATCTTTAATGACTTTGAAAAATAAGAATTGGATGCACAAGTTTGAATTTATTTTGGATTTTTCTCTCATTTGCATGGGCATAAAATTATACATATAGGCTTAAATGTCTACATACACTCACCTAAATGTTTTTAAAAGTGTTGTTCTACGGTATATTTTAGCTTGACAAGACCAAGTCCTGTTAACTACTCATAGGTGATCGTGATTGGTTACAACTCTTTGAAGCACAAAAAGGATTTGTTTGAGAGCACTCACCAATAATCAGAACAACGAGAAAGTCCAAGAAACTCATTGAAAATCTAAGAAGAAGAATTGCACATTTACACATGTTTTAAAGGTTTCTTGGAGGCATTTCTAAGTTCAAACAATATATGCAAATACAAGTTTTTCGGATGGGGCATCACTTTGCCAAGGTCTGAAAGAAGACCCAAACTGTCACCCTCAGATAAGAGGAAATTGGTTAGGATGTTAGGAACAACCCAGGAGCCTGTCTGTATTAGATAAATTAAAAAAATAAATTTGTTTTTTATGTCATTAAAGACGTGCTGTATAATCATTCCACCCTGGAAAAAGAACAGTTCAAAGAAATCACTAAAAGACCACAAATGACCATGACATTCACGCCCATGCTGAGAATATATAAACTTCCGACCACAACTGTACACTCGTTCATTGCCATTTTCAGGAAGTTAAATAAAGTTAAGTTCTCATTTATTACTCCCAAAGGCATCTTCTCCTTGTTTCTTTTCATCGTATTTAATTATCCTCACTTGGTCAATCACAGAGGGTCTCACAGAGGTGTGCAGCAAACCAATGTGGTGCGAGGGAACCGAGTGCAGCAGCTGTAAATGCACTGCATCAGCAACGGTGACATGCTGGGCACCCTCATCCAATCACTGCTTCCCCCTGCTGAGTGCGTTCGCAACCAATCATAAAACATTCCCGCAGTGTTTCTCTCAGCCAATCACCTTGAGGCCCTGCTGGGTGTTGACACCCAAGTCTGACTGAATTGGAGGTCGTCTTGATTTATAACAGACTGTAAAAAAGCCAAATCACAAAGGGAACGCAATCTCAAAGTGTGAGTGTGTGACTCATACAGTTCATACGCATATTAGCGTAGCAGACATTCCAGTAGCCTTTTGTGTAACTCTTATTTATCCTTTATTTTTTTAACTTTTAATTTACTTTTAATCCCGCTAAGAGGGTAGAGGTTTTTTTATTTTCTGTTTCAAGGATTCTTTTTTGTTATTTGATGATATTTTTTGTATTATTATTGTATCATTATTATTATCATCATTATTACATTATTATTGGATCTATCTAATCCATCCGTGTGTGTGTGTCATTTACAATACCTCAGTCTTTTGTTGTACTGCTTGACCTTATCCAATGAGGCAGCATTGATTTGTGCCTGGTATTCCTCCACTGACACATTATCTCTGTAGTAGTATCCTTCCATACTCTCGAGCGCTAAAAAGGGATCAACAGATCAAGTGAAAGATAAAGGCATTGCATATACTGGCCATGCATAATGTGAGGACTGATCTTCTTACAGCAGCTAGGCTCACTTTACCTTGTGTGAAGAGCACTGGGTAGATTTTGACACCTCCTCCATTTTTCAGCCTGTAAGGCAGCTGAGAGAAATAGAAACTCTCAAGGTAGAAGCAAACTTTCAAGGCCTGGAGATTGCCCTCCACCTGGTATGAAATGGGCATGTCTGCCAGAGGAGAGGAAAGGAAGAGTTTAGAATTTATTAATAGCAATCAGAACCCTGTGATGATAACTGTCAGAAGATGCTAATGTGAACTAAAACACAGAGTACATACTGGCAACAAGAGGCTCCCCTTCAAATTCCTGGAAGTAGAAGGTGACTTTCTCCAGGTCAATTAGGGCTACTTGAGTGTCTTCCAGCATGGCTTGCTCATCAGTCTGAAAAGAAAATTAGAGCACGAAAGTGTTTGTAAAAGGAGGAAAGTGTAATGGCCGGTTATCCACAGATCCTAAATAAAACGGGAACTACTTCTACTACACATCACCACACGCACCACCACACATTTCCTATAATTTATAATCCTTATAATCTCTTTCTGCTATTTGCACATTTTTTACTACAAAATTTCGAAGTTAATTTGTAAATTTTGTAGTAACCTGTAAATTGTAAATACTGTAAAACTTTTTTCTGTCATTTAATGGTCGGGCATTGTACAGCTACAAGCATTTCACCCCCATGTCATACTGTGTATGGTTGTGTGTGTGATAAATAAAATTTGAATTTACTTGAGGGCACATTAGCCATTAGTATAATGTTTACCAGGTAAGATGCAGCCAGGTTGTGGGTAATGTCGATACCTGGTTTTCAGAAGGGAAAAAGCTATGGCCCATCCACCAAATAAGACATTTTAACCTTTAATCTGTAATGCGCAATGCATGCCTCCATCCATCCATTTTCTCCCGCTTATCCAATTCAGTGCCACAAAGGGGCTGAAACTCCTCTCGGCTGTCACCGGGCAAGAAGTGGGGTAGACCTGGACAAGACACCAGTGTGGTGCAGGGCTAACTCAACAGGACAGACAACCAGGAACGCTCACATTTATACCTACGGGATTAATTTAGAATCACCACTTAACACATCATCTAGCCAGAGTAGCTGGAGAGACCCCAGACCCCAGGAGAACATGCAAACTCCACATAGGCAGCACGGTGCTGCAGAGGTCAGCACTGTCACTTCACAGCAGGAGAGGCTGGTGGGTTTGAATCCTCCAGCCAGCTGCAGCATTTCTGTGTTGAGTTTGCATGCATGTAGAATACACCCCCCTTACAGCAAATATAATCTTCCTCCAGAGGAGAATAATGAAGTTCTCACATTCAAGTGGTGGCTTAATAATGTATAATACCTCATGGTTTACAAGCCTGCAAATCTTGTTAGCTGATACACAGTTCAACAAGGGTAAATCACAATTTAGTCTCACCATTAATCTGTGATGATCACAGTAGAGAAGTCATACTATCCAACCAGTTTTACTTTTTTCCTTCAGTGTTGGCTTTGGCTAGTTTTACTTTTTTCATGTATCACTGTTAACATGCTACACACTTGAAGAGATAAAAATTAACTTTATACATGCATCTTATGTTATATGCTTGTAGTTTCTTACACCACCCCTGCCTACTTTAACTGATGAAGTACCTTAGATTTTCACAAACATCGAGTCTTTTAAGTAACATTTTTAAGCACATATAAAGACTACATGCATGTGAACTATCTGATGTAATCCACCTCCAACACTGCTCTCATTTTCATGCTGTATCTTTTTTTTTTGCATTGTATCTGACCCATGCAGTTATATCTATCTGATAAATATAAAAGTTGCCACTGACGCATGCTCTGCTCTTTACAGGGGATCCTGCTGTGCTCTCACCATCACTAACACTAACTTTTCATCTATGCAGATGGAAGCTATCCTCGTCCTTCCATACATGCATGTGGAACTTTGTGTGTCTGCTCAAGCCAAATACAAAATTACTGAAGATGGAAATGACAGTCTTCTTTTGACTGCAGTACAGTAGTCCTCACTGAAAAAAAATATTTAAGTGCACCATCACTCAGATTTGTAGTGGCACAGCACTTTAGCATTGATATGTTCATATTTGCTTCATATTGATTGCTTATATATCTCTGACTGTGTGTGTGTACATGTTTCCATTTCAAACATCCACAGAGGCAACCCTAATGGCAAGCACGTCTGCTTGTGGCCACAGTGATAGCACCTTGAATATTTTGATTCTGACACACTGCGCTCCTCAGTCACCCTTCATCCCATTTCATTTCTTCCCCCATCTCTTCTGCTGTCCATCCACCACATGCAGAGGGATAAACAGGAGCAGCGGTGGAAGAGGATTAGGGCCTTTTTCTAAAAACACATTTGAGATGGCCCGACATGTGACAGAAGGGTACCCACTGTCCTGCCAAGTGACACCTGCTGTGTGTGTGGGCAAGTTTATCTCAGAGGATGTGACATAAACACATTACCCCCGACACACACGGTATTCAGTGCACACAAAAACGCAAACACACACACATTCACAACGTCCCCAGCTCCACTCATGCCGCCTTTCATGCGGTGCCCTGAAAAGGAACGTGTTGAGATTTCATTGGAATCACCTGCAGGTACCGAGGCCCTAGTTTGTTCCACAGAGACACTTGAAAGAGAAATTTCTTGAGACAGACAGAGAGGGGAAGGCGTGCAGAGAAAAAGGCAGTATGGCAGCAGGCAAGGAGAATCAACCATCATTTCCTAGGTCTTGACTTAAGCCACCTACCCCTCTAACTTAAATAAACAGTCATCCAAAAACAGCAGTAAAGAAGCAAATAACAGCTTTCAAAAATATATCACCAGTCCTTCAGCTACTTAAACTAAAATTTTGGCTTCTCGAGCTTGGTTGAAGACACATTTGAATTTATTATAAACCATGGTGGGAAATGTTAATATTGATCCCACTGAGGTTGCAGTCTGTGCTTGGCTCGGTATTAGCAGCGGCTGTTCATAATGAACTCCTGCCTAGACATGTGTGATAAAAAACAATCTGGCAAAAACAAAGCTCAAACAACTACGTGTTTTGGTTTTTAAGGCATTTGAGGTCTGCTGTCTGAGGACACCTTGAGTTAGCAGATCCAGCTTAAATAGTAACTATGCTGACCAGGAAGCTCTCCGATACCTGAGAAACAACAGATGGAGCACAGCTGTAGCAACTTGAAAATATTGCTTTAGTTGAGGTCCACCACACACCCTGGTAGTGGCGTACTGATCGATGATGATAAATGTTGAAAATCCACATAAATAGCATCTTAGTTGGTAGCTGCAGTTAATAACTGAGCTGTAGCTCAAAGCAAAATCTTGTTGCATAGCTCATAACATACAGTCATGAGAAAAAGAAAGTTTGAGAGAGTAAATCCTTACTGCTTCCATATGAATTGAGAAGAAAAGCAGTAACCAGGCATTGCTAATCGAATGTACTTGAATAAGTGATCATAAGTAAGTGTGAGCACTTTTATAAGCAAAAGTTTGGGGATTTTGCAGCTCTGGAGCATTCAGATGTGTTTTAACACAATGCTACAATGGACTCACCCCAAGCCCAACCTTTGCAATGCTGGGAAAAACAGCAAAAAGCCCAAGAGCTGCATCTTAGGCTCAGTTAGCAAGTTAAATGTTAAAGTTCATGAGCAGGCCATACCACTTATTTATATAGCACTTTTAACAACAGCAACAGAGCTGACCAAAGTGCTGTACAATAACCTAAAAAACAACACAGGCCAAAGGTCCTCTGCAACTAGTAGTTACTGAGTCAACATGCGAGTCCCGTGAAAACATATTTCACATGGCTGTAGAAAACTTTGAAACTCTGTAACCAATACTGGTTGATATGACTGATTGTTTGGTATGCTGTTTGTTTATCAGAACATGAAAGGTGCTCTGGCAAGATAAGTATATCACATCATATTATATGTCGTACCACCACATTAATTATAGACTAAAAATTAAAGTCTCAACAGCATTTTAGGTTTAAATTCAAGGGGGGTCATGTTGCTCCACAAACAGAGACCCGTTCATAGAAAGAGTAAATACAAACCATCAGAATCTGGAAGGATGTCCAAGCATGCATGGCAGGAGTTCACTTACCCAGGGAGAATGTGCCAAGCAAAATACAAATGTGAGCAAGGGGATATCTAAACACATGATGTCCCCTGATAGCACTTAGCTGACACGACTATGGTTATAACTGTCATTTAAAAATAACATTTACTTTTATATAATGCAAAAATATGCATAGTAACAGGCTTGATTATTTTACAACAAAATGAACAGCAAACTCCTGTTTTCACAGTGTCTATATCCAATCTGTCGCTCACCAGATTGGGCGAAAGCAGGGACTGGAAGTGGAACAGCAGCCCAGCACTGGCAATCTGCTCGAGCCATCGACGGCTAGCTTCCTGGGCCTCCTGAAGGTCCTGGGAGTCAGGGATTTCCTGGTCAACATCTTTCCCTACATTGCAGAACTGAGAGAAAATACAGAAAAGCTCAGCAGAGAGCTGAGGAAAACAACTGTATCTTAATTCCCAGTTCTAAACAAGTCACATACATAATTTACCTGGTTGAGGACAGCCAGCAGATGCTCGGAGAAGGCGCACACAGACGCAACTAGAGACTGACAGAATACCATATCGCGACGTAGCTGGATCTCTGAGTCTGCAAGGAAACAAAGGGAGGTGTGAGACTGAAAATCATGTTGATTAAAGAGTTCAAGCAGTGAAAGAAGCTGAGAAGTAGATTCAGGAAAAGATGACAGAGAAACAACAGAGCGAAGAGTCAAGATTAAAAACTGCAGTGTAAAGCAATGGAGGTCAAAGAAATAAGTGCCACAGGTCTATTATGGTAATTAAAGAGACTTTCAGTAAGGTGAACAAAAGGCTGCCCTCCCCCACCACTCCACATGTGTTGGATATTAAATAATGTATCAGGAAAAAAACGAGAGGAAATGACAGGTGTGCCCAAGCGGAAAATAATTGGCTGCCATAATTTCCAGAGAAATAGGCCCCTTTAAAAAGTTCAGCAATCCAACTGAGTTAAAAATAGGTTCATGAACCTCAGAAATGAATAATGTGAATGTTGCAGGGAATGACCGCAAACTTTTTGACACTATTAACCCAGTTCCCGGGGGTCTGTAAATGAGAGTAATGTCTGAGTTTTATCAGTAGTTATTCGGTCCTGGCTTCTCCAGTATAATAGTGCCAACACAAGTAGTCCTATAGATTTTGATTTATAGCTTTGGCAACGTGGAAGTTATTTTTAATGGAGTGGTTCCCAACCTTTTTACTTTGGGATTTTGTTTTTCTTTAAATAATACACCTGTAACTATAATACATCACTGTCCACCTGCAATGCCTTCTGAGACTATCCATAATAGGAATTATGCTCAATTTCAGGTCTCCGCTGTCGTTCCCAAAACAGTATTTCAAAGGATAAAGGTAGGGGTGGTTTTAGTGGTTTTTTAGCGTTTGATGGGTGATTTTAAAATGCTATTATCCAAAATCCATTAGAAGTACTTGACCCAGTTCCTTCAAAGTTTTCAGGGCAAATACCTGCTACTCTCTGACTACAGACTCTCAGGAGTGTAGCTCAAGTTAACAAAAGATGATGGATGCTCAAAATCCTTAAAATATTTGGATGTCCTCGTTATTGAAAGCAGATTTGAAGGCCAGTAGAAAGCTCAGTTTTTAAGGGAGGGAACTGATATTTTATTTCACAGCTTCTCGTATACAAGACTCATAATATTTTTTAAATCATTGAAAATCAGGTGAATGGTTATTAAAGTTTTTTTTTGGTTTTTTTTTTTTAAGTGACGGCCAGATCGGAGGGATTTCAATTTTTTGGCTCCTGACACCTTCTATTGTAAGAAACTGAGATCTAATCCTTAGATTGGGCAATGTACTTCTGACTCTTATATTGCATTTAATCATTAATATCAATTTCTGGGTTGCTTCCACGTTGTCCCTTTTGTCCTTTCTCTCCCCCTCCTCACCCCCAACCCCTTGCGGCAGATGGCTCCCCGAGCCTGGTCTTGCTGGAGCTTTCTAAGATTGAGTTTTTCCTCCCTACTGTCGCCAAGTGCTTTCTCTTTGGTGGTCATCTGATTGTTTGGGTTTTCTCTCTATAATTGTTGGGTCTTTATGATGTGAGGCAGCTGTTGTTGTGTTTTGGTGCTATAGAAATTAACCTGAACTGAATTATAACTGTAACACAAAGTGAAAAATGTGCTCTATAATTACAGGTGCACACATGAAACTATTTTCTGTGTTGTAGGTGTCTGACTTAATTCTTTCCCCTTTTTTTCATGTTTTGCGTCTGCATGTGTGTTGCTTTTATTATCTTATCTTATTGAACTTTGAGTTTGGGTCACGAGCACACAGCAAAGTCTATGGGAGTGTTATTTTGGGTTTCACTCTTAAAAAAAGGCCTAAAATTAATTTGCTGTTGCAATCTGTATTTAAACAGAGTAAATCTTCAGTGTAAAAGGAAGGGACAAACCTGTATACTGTAGTAGGACCAGGAGCAGTCGAGTCTTCACCTCTGAATAAAAAAAAACAAAAAAACAAAAAACATTAAATAAAAGAAATTCAGTGAGGCAGTGGACAACCTTTTATCAAATCAAATAGACCCATTTCTCCTTAACTGAACTGACCTATACTTTAAATTTAAAGTCTTAAAGTCATAAATAGGACAACTCTGTGTAACTTCACTCCATCCGAGCATACAAAAAAAAACCATAACATCATAAAAACAACCAGAGGCAAAGATAACATCATAAATCCTCATTTGTTTACAGCCATCTCAGAACTCCGGGTATACTAGCAGGAGGCTGCACTGCTTGAAAAGCCATCATGGGAAGAGGAGGGGGGAAAAGTAGCATACACAGGGCCTCTGCTTATTATTAATAAGGAGACTTTTCTCAAGCGTGACCGCCCGCTCACCTTTCCCAGGAGTGTTGTGTGGCTGGCCTTTGTTTGTATCTGGAAATTTAGTGCTAGTGTGTCCATGTACAGTATTACTGTATGTGTCTGTGTATTTAATCTGTCTGCCAACGAACACAAAAGCCACACACTCCCGTTGGGAATAAATATGGACGAAATGTCTCTCTGGATAAAAATCAATAAATAAAGGAATCTCACAGAGCGCAGCTCTTTAACTCTCTGCATGTGTTCAGCTCCACCTCTGTTCCTCCAATTTATGAATCCCAGGATGGTTTCAGGTTTAAAGGTTAAGGAAAGTGCTGCAGTTAGTGGGACTGCCTGTACCCACACAACTGTAACAGAGGTTATTATTACATCTCATAAATGCGACGAGGTTTACTGGATACCCTGTCAATTTAAAGCACATTTCTTCTCCAGCCAGGCATGTTCTATCCATGATAAATATTTGATGTGACTGTGTGAGCAAGCTACAAGGCTTGAGCATTGAGAAAGCATAAAGTGTAAGGGGCTGGGTGTGCATGTTAACCATGTGAGGAGCTGCTCGGGTACACGCTGACCTTCAACATATTTAGTTATGGTTTGCGTGAGCGCCTGAACGCTGCTGGGAAGGTTCCAGGGATCCTGCTTGACGTGGAGACGCAACTTTTTGGTGCAGCTCACTCGGGGCTCCATCTCCTGCTGAAACTCTGACAGAAACACAAACATACACCGTAAATTAGCATCTACCATAGCTACATGAATGCATGTACTCTATATCAGTTGTGAGGCACACTTGGCATAAAGAGATTACCAGTCAATGAGAAAAACTGCATAAAAAAAAAAAATATCGTGCCTAGATCAGTCTGCTTAACCTCATCTTTTTCTCTTTCCTTGTCAAGCTGCACCATCTTGCTCAATCTTTCTAGAGAAAATTATAGGTCACTGATGTCCAGAGGCAACACTTCTTTTTTATTAATCAATTTTAAACTCCTGCCATCAAATCTTTTTATCACCTCGCCCAGACAGTGCTGAAAAATGAGCATAAAAGCATGTCAATCTGATGTAACACCTGTTAAAAGAAACAAAAAACTACACAGAATGACTTATAATAAAGTTTACTTTGAAAAACAACAGATCTCTGAGAGAAAGGTGGCTGTTATCAGGGGCTTTGTGTGTCTTAGAGCAACAGACAGGGCGTGAGATGCAGGAATGCTCTACTTGTCAGATAATCCTATTTGTTCTGCTATCAACCACACACATTACTAGAGTTGTGATGGATCTGCTCTGATCAAGGCGTCCTGAGGGAATTTATGCGTACAAACCCGCACACAAACAGGCGCGCGCACACACATACACACACAAACCCACACACACACACACAAACCCACAAAGAGAAGCGGACCTATTTTCAGTTCAAGCATATTTGCACTGACTTGAGGACAGCTGTAGATGAGAGGGGAGGCTGTGCGCCAAATGGGTCGGAGTGTTTGCAAGCTTTAGTAATCAACATGACAGAATCACTGCATAATTTTCTATTTTTTTCCCCTCTTACTGCACACTGCACTTTCAAAAAGCATAAAATAAACAAACTTTGTCATATGAGAGCAAAGCACAATACAAACCACCGGGATATAAAACAGATAGCATTTTTGCAAAGACAGAAAGAAAACAATTGCTGATGTCAACCACTTTTCTTATCTTAAAATGGACTGAGTCATCCGAATAGCGCTCCACAGAGGATAAAAGGGCAATGTAAGCTAGTTTGAATTTGTGTGGGGAATGATAAAGGGTAAATTCTGTCCTTTTTCAGTAACATTTGCTACATTTTTGTTAGAGAGATAAAACACAACAATAGAAAATGCGGTTAAAAACCAAGGCTAGGAGGAGGTCAGGTAGCAAATAAACAGAGTAAAATTAAACGATCATATAGCATACAAGCTCAAGAGCTTTTATAGGGTCACATTTTCAATTGACTGGTAAGTAGCACTACAATAAACCGTAAAGTGAAGATGAGTACCCAACTAAGTGGTGCTATTTCAGCGCTATAAAGGGAAGGACACCACAATGACTGAAAGTGAAAAGAAGTGGAAAAGTGCAGAGGCAGAGGGGAAATGGCTGGGAATCTGTTTGGGGTTTTTTAAAAACATTCTCAAATCCACCTACAACACTTTCCCCAAAGTCTGTGCACACACTCATTACACAACAGGAAGTTACTGCCCCTATGTGCAGGCGGCTGCAGCATTTTTCAGTGCCTGTTCTGTTTTATGTCCACATTGGTGCTGTCGGTGCTCAAGAGTCTCTAGCATCATCTTTTTCTTTGTCCTTTCTCCCAAAACGATGCAAATATAACACAGAAGAAAACACATAAGTAATTAGCTTTAATGAAAAGGTTAAACTTTTTCTATTAACAAGGGTGCAGGTGACGACATCACCGGCACAAGGGGCTGTCTTACCTTGTAATCCTCTTCCAGGTGTGAAGCATTTGGTCTGCTCAAATGCCCGAGCCACTACTGCTCCTGTCAGCATGCTAGTGATTGAGTCCACCTGAAGACAGAACAAGGGTCAAGCTGATGCACTTGATACAGTTTCCTCACACAGTATGGATCGAAAGTACTGCATGTGGGTGTGGATGGAAGCAAAAAACTGCCCAGGCATACCCAACACCTGCTTTTCCTGCTCTTTCTGCAACACACATACACACGTTGACAGAGCCGCAGTGAACAAAGTTTGTGCTTTGTTTACACACTGCACAGCAGAGACAGCCAACCATGGCTTGTTTTTTTGTGCTTGTCCTCTGCCGATTGAAATGTCCTCATAAAACACGTAATAAGATTTGGTCGGTCTTTGCTCTAAAGGTTCCAGAAAGGTCAAGGATCATTAAGGCTCTTGCAATCTTTCCCTTCCTGAGCACAATTCAAAAATACACAATCCCTGCTTTTCATA
The DNA here is from genome assembly GCF_057382095.1 of Aulonocara sp. 'chitande type north' Nkhata Bay. Classification (NCBI taxonomy): domain Eukaryota; kingdom Metazoa; phylum Chordata; class Actinopteri; order Cichliformes; family Cichlidae; genus Aulonocara; species Aulonocara sp. 'chitande type north' Nkhata Bay. The sequence goes on from NC_141352.1 coordinate 17,691,036, forward strand.
CCCAAAAGCCCCAATAAACATTTGACCTTTGGAAAAAACAATAAGTTACACATGAAACAAGAGCATCTCTTTGTGTTTGAAATTCATTCACTGTGCATTTTGGTCTCATATTTGTGTTAACACACAAGGAAATAACTATCACACAATACCATTAGGCGACACAATAACATGTTTCTTTCATTTTAACCAGGCAACAAAAAGGGAGCAAGTGTTTGGACAATGACACCGATGTGATTGAAGTGCAATTGCTGTAACTGTTTTGTAATTACAGCTATTTTTATACACAGTTCCTAACTAACGGGATTTTAAATATAAAGATTGTTTTTAATACTTGGATGAAAATCATTTGCAGTGACTGCCTGAAGCCTAGAATCACCAAATGCTGTATTTCCTCCCTTCAGAGGCTCTATCAGGTCTTTACTGCAGTCGCTTTGAGTTGCTTAATGTTTGTGGGGGTCTGCATTTGGTTTTGTTTTAGTGACTGAAAAGCAGGCTCTGTAGGGATGAGATCAAGAGACTGACTTGGTCACTGAAGAATATCTCCTATCTCTGCTTTGAGTAACTTTTGGGTTGATTTGCAGTAAGCTTTGGGCTATTGTCTATTCTTACTGTCCAGTCAGTTTTGCAGCATTTAGCTGAATCTCAGCAGCAGCAGTTGAAAAACACTAGTAGCCTCATTCCATCGGCATCTATGCGTGCCCATGCTGTAACATTGCCTCCACAGAAAATGGGGTGCTCAAGAGTGTAACTGCTGGTTCGCACTTTGTTGTGAACCTCATGAATATAAATTGATTGTAGACCTTCACAATGATATGTCTACCTCCTCAAGAGTGTTTTTCACCTGGATGGATCTTTAAAAAAAAAAAAAAAAAACATCCACTTTAGTTGTCTTCTGTGGGCTTTCAGGGCTTCTGGTGTTGTAGGCTCAGATGGGTATTCTGTCTTTATAGGAATGTACCATATTGTTCATTTTGTCCACTCTTAAAGTCTTTGCTTTGTCCTGTTGGTTTTTAGCATAGTGATGGCTTCTTTCAGTTGCAATGACACCTGAACAGGGAATCAATTTATCTTTTATCTTCTGAATTCACAGAATGGAATAAGAAGGTGGCAGACCTCACCTGGCCATAAGCCTAATGTGAACTACTCTTAGCCACTTAAACACTAGTATCCTGGTTCCACTGAAGTGGCAGACTATGTATTATAAAAATGTCTGTCTCCACTTCAATCACACCTTGACTGCTGGATTTAAACTGTGCACTGTGGTGTTTAGAGGCTAAATAACAGAAAATGTGTCATTGTCCAATAACCAACATTAAGTCTGAGGAATGTCCTGGGAAAATAAAATTGTGTACAAAAAAAACTTAATAACTCATATTTCACCCACCTGGCTAAACAGGTGCTCTAGAAAGCTGTGAAGCTTCTTCTGCTTATCATGTGACAGCCACACACTCGAGGGCATCTCATCTCCTGCAGAGGGGGGATTACAACTGTACTGTAGTAAAACCAGTGCATAGGTTTACTGTATGTGGACAGAAAGTCCAGTGCATTCTAGTTAGTTCTGGTTCAAATACACTGTTACCTGTTACAAGACAGCCTTTTACAATATTACTGTTGACAAAGGCTACGGTTTATGACACCGAGCTGAAACAGGGTTTTCCTCCCTACTGCTGCATGGTCACAGGTTACTTAATGTGATCAATCATGAGGATATTACACAGAAAATACAACTCATGAATGGTTTATACCGATAAGCTTTATGTGGAGGATAACAGTGTCCCTATTGTTGCATTTTGTATACCTGAGTCCATGTCGTCACTGTGAACGTAGGAGCTGCAGTGACTGCTGCAGATGCTGGTGAAGGAGGCAATGGAGTTTCGATTGCTGTTACAGTCACTGATAAGAAATTTGAGAAAAAAATTTTAAGATGACGTATACTTTAGAGGTGCACATAATAACTGATATGGATAGGTTTGATATCATACACTTTAGGTATGGAAAACTAAGCCATGCATCTGCATTTATTGTATGAAAAGCTATGCATAAATATTGCTTTATATTACAACTTTGCTACTTGTTTTTCGAAAATCTTTTAAATGATAAAGACTCTCAGAAATTCGATCACCCTATGTGACCATGTTTGACTTTGGTTTTACCTGTATGAGTCTCTGTTGCTGATTGTGTCATGCCCGGAGTCCTCCTGCTCATCCCCTGCCATATTAAAACAGACTTTCTTCCCATTCCTTTCACCCTTCTCTCCCTCACTCTCTCCCGTAATGTAGCTCTCAGGGGTTCTCACCTCTGAGGCTGGAGGATGGGTGATGGAGGATAGAAGGCTGATGGAGAGAGAAAGGAAGGAAAGGAGGGGGAAAAAGGAAGAAAGGCAGGAAGGGTTATTTAAAACTATGACGTTCATCCAAATCTAGAAACAAAGCAGCATGATAACAGCAGCTCCTTTGATCATACACATGATCTTACACATGTCCCAGCACTGAAACGTTTTCATTGGTGCATACAGTCTGCACTTTAGCCCACGCAAATGTAGTAAGCTTCCACAGCTGAGTGAGCAGGCCAAACTCAAACCCCAGTCCGTTTGTGTTTGACTTCCGCACAACAGCTTCAGATGTCAGGGATCGGCATCGTATTAATAGGTTCAAACATGTAGCAAGGTGCAGCTGTGTCAACACGCTGCAGCACGGCTGCAGAGATCAGCTCCGCTCTTATTATTACCCTTGGCTTGCATTCTGTTAGACAGCTATCAGAGAAGCAGGAAGAGGCTACGTGGGATATTTTCACAGTTGCAGCAACACATGGTGGCATTTA